>NC_080706.1:33105000-33430000 GCF_943734765.1 Anopheles ziemanni | reverse complement strand
CGTGTTCGACAACAACGAAACTGATGCCAAAAATGAACCTCTATACCACGCAGACTGCCGGCCTAGCAAACATCGGTATCGCACATCCGTTTGTACCCAAGTACATGATACGTCCCGTGCCCGGACACCCCAATGGTGCATCCAAACGATGAACCCGACCTAGGCCACGTTCGTCAGCAGGCGAACGAAAGGGAAATTTATTTGCATGTCAAACCCACCCACAACACCGTTGACGGGCCATGAGGCCGCGAACCGAAGGGAAGCGATGATCGTGCCTCGCAGCCAGCCAAGACGAGATCATCCCGATTTCGTATTCGTGACCGTTTCCACGGTTCTGTTGTAATTGTTTAATGGACTCATATCTCATGCCGCGCTTTGGTTATTGTACAACTGGCAGGGCAAATTACTCATACGGTACAATGTCCCAATCTAACGATATAATCGTTCTGTTTTCGTGTCTATGGTTGTGCCTTTTGGAAGATCATTAAAATGTAATTTTTAATAAAATGCTAGGTGGTTATATATCACTAAACATTTTGTTAAATTACCTTATTAAATAATAACATGTTTTTGTGGTAGTTTCGTCAATGTTGTGCATACACCTTGTTTTGTGTCTCATTAATTCTCGTTTGAGTTCTCACTTTTGATAGACTTCTGGTTTTAACGTCCATTTTGAACACTTTCAATCGTTCGATAGAATGAAATGATGTTACGATCTTTTTAACAAAACTATACTAATCAAGCCATGTATTATTGAAAAGCGGTGTTGCCTGTTCTAAACCATGTTTAATCAAAACGCATGCTGTTATTGACCAAAGATGATAACGGTTCTTTGCGATCGTGGACTTTCCTTCCTATCCAAATATCGCACGCGGTGCGTTCAGATGACGCAATTAGCGCGACCGAGGACATCCCGGCCGTGCGCGTGCAAGTTTAATTAAAATCGGCTTAGCCCAAATATTGAATCTTCGATAAGATCGAGTCGTGGATCGCATCTTACGTCCGGCGTGGCTGTGGCCAAAGTCTATAAAAACCCCCCGGCAGGGGCAGTTAGAATTGGTTGCAAAATTTAAGTTTTCACCACTCGTCGTGGAGCTGTTCCGGTGCGAACCATCGCTGGAACCGGGAAGTCCACGCCACGATGGGTCGCACGGAAACGCTCAGCAAAGAGCGCACCAGACGCCACCATCCGCTGCTTTGGGACAGCCAGTACTCTACGGTTGAGGTAACTCTTGAACCCGCTAGCCACTTCCTCTTATGCGCACCGTTCGTTGCCGGCCTCAAGTGTCTGTTCCTCCGTCGTGGCCGACACCGCTAATTTTCCCATTAAAATCCATCAATTTAAATCTTACCACCGGACCCCGACCGCCGTTGCCAGAGTGTGCCAACCGGTGACAAAGAAAGTCACACTCGAGAGATCAGTTTCGAGCCGTACTTCGTGCGATCTGGGCGCATGCGCCACGGTTTCGGTGACCTGTGTCGTGCAGTTTTTTTGCAGCAAGTGCAAGTGGCCACTTCCGGTGCAGCCGGGCGATGGCATTTTTCGTATAGTTTTGGGACGAAGTTGTATACCAAGAGTTCCTAAAATCTTCAAATCGAGTGTGTGTTAGATCGAATCTGTGAAGAGAAAGTTTCATTAAGTGGCGGTTCCGGGTTTCCAAACTTTTTGACAAAAATTAAGATCACTTTAAATTGTGATTGACCAAAGAATCAATCGCCTGTTGGCGAGTTGACCTATATCTGAGCTCCTAACCGGATGACGACTTAGGAAGTTTGAGAGATAGACGAAGTCTGTCAAGACATTGGACTCTTGCGCCGTTTGTGTGACTGCTCCATGTAGACGACGCAGTGAATTGAGAGTAAATTGTACCGAATTAAATAAGTTCCTGCTTTTTTATCGCCGAGCGACGGGTCGCTTACGGGCCGGCCTTTGGCTTCATAGCCAACCGACGTCACTCGTTTACTCGATCACTAATCTTACTCAATCTTCGCCCGGTGCCAGAGTCCTTTGTGCAGCGGGATACGTTTTAAACCAGGGCTCCGGAGTTTGGTGCGCTCTCTGGAGATCATTTTGTGGATGAATATTGTGCGAAAAATTGTGTGCCTCACACGTCATACGAAGTAACGAATTGCGAACCGGTCTGTGAGTTTGCAAGATTGAACGACAAAATGTGGCGAAAGGCGGGCACGACCCGTACCGGTAAGGGCCGCGGCTCTAACCTGTCGACGCAAGGTGGGCTGGAGCGCTTGCGGGCCAACAGCACCGACTACACCGAGCGGATCTTCCACGACGAAGAGTTTGGCGAGGAAAACGTCGAGCTGGTCGACGAAGAATGGGCCAGCTTCGAGCGGGTTCTGAGGTAATACTGGGCGCCTGGAACTTTCGGGTTAGGTTACATCTGGTATTTCGGGATACCATATGTGGGGTCGACTTATCCAAGTGTGCCATAATAAATCCCACGATGAATTTTGATGCGCTTCCTCTTCCGTCCGGTAACAACAAAGGGAGTTCCGCCAGCGCCGTCTGCTGAACGCGTCGATGGACAACCTGCCGCGGCAGAAGAAGTCGTCGCGCAGACGGCGTGCCCAGGCGTTCTACCCGATGCCGATGCCGAGTATGAGCGACACGGTCGACGATCAGGACAGCAGCTCCGTCAGCAGCAGCGACGAGGCGTACGAGACGGACGAGGATGGCTACATTCGAACACTCGTAAGCGCGCATTTTATGAACTCCCGCCGAGTGGTGCTGCATGTGCACGTGCACCGCGAGCATGTCGCGTGGTTGCTTTCTGCAATCTGTCAACCACTAGATAGTTCATTTTTATCATCACAACGAGATCGTTTGTCCGGGGTAACATCTGTCAAGTCTGCCATGTTGGCGGAACAATTATTCCGGGGGCATGATGGTTACTATACCTTTGAATGTTCTTTTGCATGCCGTAAAGAGTAGACGTAGATACACATGTCTGAAACAAATCATCTTCTTAACTGCTAAAACTAGATCTTTAGTCCTTTTTAGAAAAGAACGTAGTGTTTGTTTCAGCTATTTGGTTTTATACAAAATTCTATATTTTTTATTTATAAATATCTTTGTAACCAATTATTTTCCATATGAAACACTACTTAATACTGTTTTCTTATTCATTCCTAAATACATAACAAATGCAATCCGGCACTTATTTGCATTCTCCAATTTGTTATTCGCCGTTTCTAATTATAAGCTATGTATAATTCATTCTGAGCTATTTCTACTCGTCATAAAGAATGTCAAACCGACTTCCAAGTCGGTGTGGGGGGAAAAAACCCCCATCTCGGCTCCCAACGGTCCTCTCGTAAATCATTTTCCTGGTCAAAGCTAGCAAAACACAAGCAAAAACGAGCAAGAACAACAAACACATTTAAATCGACCGTAAACAGTCTGGATGGATGTAGGCTGGCACAAAAATAAACAAAAACGAAACTCGGGCGGATCAGCTGGTCCCGGCGGGTATATATACACATGCTTGCGAATTGATGAGCCAAAGTGGCACCGTCCCCCGAGGAGGGATGTGTGTGTATGTGTGGCTGTGCTCTTCCCGTTCCGCAACCGGCCATCGCATCCATCCGTCCCAGCACCGGGCTGCGCCGCGTTGCAACAGATGCAGTGCGATTGATGATTGATAGATTCCGCGAGCTCGGATTGAGTTGGAACGGCCCCGGGCCGGTTTTCGATGCATAAATCGGTCCACAAAAATGGCAGGAAGTAGTAAACTGTTCGTGCTGCTTGTGGGCGGGTGGTGATGGAGGAGATGGGAACTTCTACCGCGCCCCTCGCCCCCGGATCGTAGGGCGTTTATTGACCGTTGGAGACCGTGGGTATTGATGGTGCATAACCGTAAGGTATCGGTTAATTAAATTGAAGTCAAAAGTAGTAATTTGTTGCGCTGTTTTTTTGCTCAGTCACTACGTACTATCTCATTTCATGCTCTTTTGGGGGGGTGAACCATAAAGAGGTGGGGTTGTTCAAAACCAAGTGAAATTTAATTTAAATTTTTTGATATCATTTCGGAGAGAACAAATTCGGAACTTGAAAATAAGTAGAAACGATACATATAATTTTAAGAATAATAAAAACTTTAGTTAACAAAAATTATGAATCTTTTGGCGAGATTCATTAATATGAATTTTTCACCTAAGATTCATTCAGATGTATTCATGAATGTTTTGGGATTCGAAACTTCAAACGTTTATGAATCTTGCTTCAATCTTTATCGAATCTCAATGATTCTATCATTGGCCTGGATCATGCGACAAAAAAAAACAGGGGGTTACTCTACCCTTTTTTCTCATCAGTTTTTACCAGTTGATGATTTTTTGGGATGCATGAATCTCTCATTGAAAGAATCTCTAAGACACAAAGAATCATTCAGATTCATGAATCTGAATCTAAATTACACAACTCTTATAAACACGTATTAGATTGAGTTTATGAAACCCTAGATTTGGTCTGTTTAAATTTTCTATGTTATTGTTTGCTCCTAAAATTAATATTCATTTTCCGTTTGAAACATATAACTTGATCAAGTTAAATAAAAAAAAATATCTCATAAGAAGTACAACCAATTATTAACAAATAATTTACAATTGTGCGACTCAAACAATTTGAAATTATTTAAGGTTATTTGTGAGTTATTAAGTAAGTAATTTTATGTGAATTATTGGGAAAACTCCCGAGAAAGTCTTAATTGTGCAGTTAAAGTGCAAGTGTTAGTATAAGAAAGTAGACCGAGTTTTCGGTGTGACTTAACTTTAAAGACAGATCCCTAGGCACTTTCCGTCCCTCCCGCCTAATTGTCTAGCGCCTGCGATGACGTCCGAACCGCGCACACCTGTGCACGCGAGGAAAACCCGCGGGAAACAGGCCTCACCGTAGAACCGTCGTCACCGTCGGCGTTCCTTCGAACAATGGCCGGTGTCGCCGTTGCGCGAGACGTTCGCTTTTTGGCGTCGTGCCCCTCCGCGTCGCGCCACACGTGAGTGACAGTGAACTTGCCGACTTTTCAGCCTTCCCTTCCCATCCCTCTTGGATTTTTTTTCCTTCACTGCTCTCGTGAAAATTCGTGAAGCAATAAACGCCATACGATCGACACACGACGGAACCCCGCCGGTTCGGGGACGGACGTTTGTTTTGGGTGCGAAACATCGTACCGTTTTTCCGTCCCCCTCCCTCCTCCCCTTTTGCCCCTGAGATCGGTGGGCGGATGTATTGTAATGGGCGCGGGTTTCGCGTACCGGCGGAAGTCCGATGGGGAGGTCCGCTGGCGGTCGGTTGTGGTCAGTCGGAAAATTCAAACACTTTTTCCCGTCAGTCGGTTCGCGAGTGTCATCCCGGGCTGCTGTTGTACGCCCGACGGACGTACGTTGTGCGCGATTCTCCCGGGGCTATTATTCGCTATTGTCGGACACGCCACCCGGGACCCCCCCCGTCCCCCTTCCGGTTGCCGTCGTCGCGAGGCGCCAAATTCGCAACGAATATGTAACGGGTTTGAAAGTGCGAGTGTGTGTATGCGATTGCCCTTTCTTTCCGGTGCGAATTCTTACAAGGTAATGATGGCCAGGTGTGAGAGCAGAAGTTTTCCACGATCCATCATAAAACCCCTCGCCAAGGGTCAATAGCACGGAAGGGAAATCTTTATCCTCTCCTCATGCACTAGTAACCCCATGTGTCAGCGTAAAACGATCGTCTCGACCTCGGCCGCTAGAACGTGAACTTGATCTTGGCGTAGGGCAGGGTGGCACCGTGAAGTGGTTTTTCCGCCCGTTGGAAATGAAGGACGCGGAAAATTTGATGAAATTCGACACTACGGTGCGCCCATGAACCAGTGCAAACAAAAGCGTACGAACAAGACACTGAGATACACGCCAACGAGCGTCTTCGAGACGTTCGAGTACGAAGAAATTTTTCCCGAGACCCGGCTCTCGCTGACTCGCTCTTGAAACATCATTACCGCGTAGTATTTTCCTGGGGCCATTCGGTCAGTTCCGTAGTAGTGTCCCGAGCGGATGAGTGCGGGGGATGCGGGGTGTCGCTGTAAAAATAAACCGCGTCCGGCGAGCAAGCATACATTTCAGGGACTCGAGTTGATGAGCTTCTTGCCCAGTACCCTACCGGTCCCCGAGTCACCAGATGGTCGGATCGACAGTGTCTCTGTTAACAGTGATGTGCAGAATGTTGGCAGTCGGGGAAGGTGCTCTGATGGAACCGAACTCCGAAGTCCTTCCCTTCACAGGGCAGTGTTTCACCTTAGGTGTGTCGTCTGCCAAGAATTGACGGAAAAGCGAAAGCTGCAACCTTCGTTCGAACATCATAATCCGCCCTCGAACCCCCCGTAACCCATTCGACAATTGTAGTGTAATACCCTTCCTATCGGACGAACATAATCGACCGTGGTGACGACATACGGCGAGATGATCGTGAAAACACAATGGTGATGGTGTTCATGTTCGTGTTCCTTCTCGCTTTTAGATTGAGCTGTTTCAGGTAGCGATCCACCGGATGATTTGTTTGGCAGGAAACTGCAACCGATCGCGATTGTCGAGAGCACGTTGTACGAGGTATAGGAAACCAAAAAATGGTGCCAAATGAAAATTAGTGCAATATAAACGACGAAATTGGTTCCGTAGTTGATAATTGGAAGGAAAAGTGTGTGTTTTAGTTTGGGAAATTAGAGCGTTCTAGCAACGGTCTAGGGAAATGAAAGTGATCGAGTGAGAAAACAAAATGGCAATGGGCGGAGATCAAAGGTTTTAACAAAACGGAACCTAATTGTTCCCACGCACTGCGGTGGCGACGGTTGGTGGAAATAAAATTTGCCAACGATTTGTGTAAGAATCTAGAAAAAATCCTCAACCCATCGTAAACACGCGAAAAAAAAAACAAACTGACGAACGATTGATTTATGTGAGTCCGCCGTGTTCCCAATTGTCATGTGTTTGCCGTGGTGACATATTAGTTAGATTTCTCTAAACGACATCGCACTGCACTTGCGTGTGTCTGTGTGTGTTTGTATTTTCAGATCGTTGTGATCCGCTGTTTGCGAAAAATGCGCACAGCACTGTAATGTTTCTAACCTAAACGTGTTTTTATTCGGCGCGTACACTTACCGTAGAATTTCTTGCTTGCAGGAAATGACAAACAGTAGTTGCACGACGTTGGCGCATCAGTTTGACTAAGTTGTAAAATAACATTGCTCAATGTAGTATCTAACCAATTTGAAATTCGTTTTTTTTCGCGTTCTTATTTAGTTTGTTTTAGATTTTATTTTACTTTTGTAATTTTCCTTTTTCGAAGCTGATTTCTTCTTCTCTCTAATCATCGTAGATAGATTTTGTTGAATAAACGCTTCTTGGCTTCGTTTTAGCTGATCGGTTTGTTGAAGATCGTAGTAGCGATTTAAATTTTTTCGATCCAGACTTTCCTGTAGCGTTGAGATATTTATGATGGCATTGTTTGGCCACATTCGCCACCACCAGTTGCTGGGACATAAAAATGCCCTCCGCGGGTCGTTAATCCGCGTGAGTCACCTCGGGAAACCTCTAGTCCCGGCGGCTGCTGCGGTGCGGTTAAAATTTAGCTAAACAGGAAGAACGTTTATCTGGTTTTGTCTTATTTTGTTTTTGGCCCGAGCTCAACATCTTTTCCACAGCGAGACATTTTTCTGCGGTGTTTTTACTTTTTGTATTTCGCGTGTTTGTTTCATATTTTGCAACAATCGGGAAAACTAAAAAACTAGCGCGTTACGAGTGGGATCCGTGTGCAGCTTGTTATTATATCGTGGGTTTTCATTGAGGAAAGTCCTTGAATGTGCATTTTCCTTGAAGGAAGCTTTACAGAAAACTGGGTTGGAAAGGGTTTTCATGGGGAGGAGTGTAAGCGGTGGACTCAAATTACCCATCGCATCGTTTTGAACCATTTGTTGACTAAGAGAGCGAAACCGGTATAAGGATTTAGACTTGAATGAACGGTGAGTCACACTTTGTGACGTAGACATTTTTTAACTATAACGCGTCGATTGCTAAAGAAATTGTATTTAAAAAATAGCCAAACTTTAAATAACGGATTGTTTCTTCAGATCGATCGATAATATTATAACTTTTCCATCTTGGAAAATTGTTCACCATCAAGGTATCCCTGTTAGAAATAAGTAATCAACGAAATCGAGCAAGTTTAAAACGAACGTCCGTGGAACGATCCACCCCTGCACCCTTTCCTCGTCAATGAATATTCCGATCGAAGATGAGTACGTGCGGGACTTTTCGTTCGAGCCGGAAATCATTCTGCGTCGCAAGGACTCGCTGGACGTCCAGCGTGAAAAATATCACAAGAAGCGCCTAAACAGCCGCCGGAAGCGGCTCAAGCAGAGCACCCTGCATGTGCTGGCGAAAACGCTGCCCATTTCCGGTGCACTCGAGGATCGGCGATCCTCTTCCGACGTGGTGGACTGCGGGGGAGGTGAGACTAGTGGTATTCGCGTTGATTGTGGAGGTGGCGGTGATGGTGCAATGACCCAAAGTGGCGGTGAGTGTGAGCCAATCGCTCTCAGCACCCGATCGTGGGTCAGATCGCCGGTCGATCAATGTTCCCCCGGGAGCGCACTGGACGATCTCGGTCCGGAGGATAAGGCGGAAATTCGGCGTAGCGTAGTTGACATCGAAATTGAAGAATTTTACTACGTAAGTCGTAGATCATCGCAAAACCGACACGCACACAAGAAACAGATACACTCGAACAAATAGTTTTTCCCAAAGAACCACACCGCGAACTCCAACATGAAAATCAAGAATTTCGTTCAGATTATTTTCCAACATATGTAGCTTTCCGACCGCTTACGGCTTTTTATGGAGTGTGAAACAAATCTAAAATGGCGGTTTATTTTCGCTTCGATTAGCTAATATTTATCCTGCTTGTTTCGTTGCGCGTCATTCCTTTTTCCCTGCCGTTCCTATGTTTGTTTGTCCCGTCGTACACTTGTCAGCCGAAACATTCGGTACAACAAAATGTGCCATTCGTCTCGTATACCCTTGTCCTGTCGGTGACTTCCGATGTTTCGACACATGCTTCTTCGTAGTACGGCAGACCTCGTGACGTCTGTCGCCCAATATCGGGAAAAGGTTACGAATTTTCGGGATTGTCTTACGCGGACAGCCTTCCATGTGTTGATTGACTGTACAATTTACATATTTGCTCCATAAGTTTTCTTTGAAATGCTAATTGTTGTGTTATTTTTCTTTGCTTTTTCATCCCAATTTTTTATTTTTTTAAGAACATTTTATTTTTATTTATTAGAACAGTTACTGTTTTTTGGTAACACGATTCTCAGCACATTTTCAAATAAAAACTAAATTAATCTGTTTTGTGGCCATTTAAATACATATTCGTAAGACAATAAATCAAACCATGTGACCAAATCGATGCCAATTTCGCTCCAACAGCGTTTGACGTCAATTGCAACAAAATTTGAATTCTTCGTTCCAAAGGAATGCACTCGCCACCTCTTCGCCGGTCCCTCAAACCGGCCGGTATACTAGTGACCACCACACATTCAAGGGCAATGTGTAACAATTAATTATCGGTGAAAAAAGGGACGCCGTCGGTTCACACCCGTCTGTCTGACATTATTCGCTAACCCTAAGATTACGCCACGGACATCGGTTCGGTTTCCGTCAGGCTGGGTTGTCCTTTTCTGAACCGACCGATGTGCCTATGCTGGCGCGATGAAAGAAAGCACCGGCGTAATGATGCTCTTTAATGCTATTCTTAGCCTACTGACCCACCCGACGAATAGTTCCCAGGCGCGACACCATTCTTAAATGGTGCCTGATACCCGCCATCAGTCATATTACTGGTGATATTTAAGACGCGACGATGATGCGGGTCACGTCTGGTTCGCGTAATTGTGAGGCTGAAGGGAAATACAGTGTAAGGTGTGAAAGGTGATTGCTGAACGATTATTTTAAGTTTAAGAAACATCGCTAATGCGTCCTGTCCATTACATTACTCACGACTACTTGTTCATTTGACCAATAAAATAAACGATTGCTTTATAATTTATGTCTATTTTCCTCACGTTGAAAAGAAACTAACTAAATCTGTTTTTCTTTTGTACATAAGTTTTTCTCTTCGCTTCTTTTGTTATCTTTTTCGTAATGAATTGCCGCTTCCGTTGCATGTCTTGTTTGTCACAAAATTGTAAAAAGTAAAACCAAACGTATCGCAGCATGATGGCCTGGCATGATGGATCAGTGCGTCCTCCTTTTTATGCTTCCACATTAATCCGTTTCACTTCCGCTCCCCAGATGTATGGTCGCTACACGAAGGACCTAGGAGAGTACGCCAAAGATGAAGCGCGAAGACTCCGGCTTCTTGAACGACGAAGAAAAAAAGACGATAAAGCAAGAAACAAGGTAACTGCGCGCCGTTCGCTGTCCAGTCGCAAACAGAACCGATTTGCGATTTAGAAAGCGAATAGGCACGAAATGTATCTCACCCACCTTTTTTTGACACCTTGCTGGTAGTGAACCGGCCAATGTATGGCCGCCAGCGCTTTAACAGTGCCACACGCGGCAGAGAATGGAACAATATTTCAAAAATTATAAAACAACTAGATGGAAATCGTTGCAGGAACTGCTGGACGTGCGGGACAACAAGTTCTTCCGGGGGGCATCCTGGCTGTGGCGCAACACATTCGCCCGGCTCGGCGAGGACTGGGTGTTCCTCGCCCTGCTGGGCATCATCATGGCGCTGCTATCCTACGTGATGGACAAGGGCATCTCGATGTGCACAAACTGTACGTACTCAAATTGTGGCAAATGGATACCGGCCGGTCCAAACTAATTTAGAACGTCCTCCATTTTCTTCCAGCACGCGTGTGGCTGTATCGTGATCTCACGAACCACCCGGTGGCGCAGTATCTGGCCTGGGTGTCGCTCCCGGTGTGCCTGATCCTCTTTTCGGCCGGCTTCGTGCATCTGGTCGCGCCGCAGAGCATCGGTTCCGGTATCCCGGAGATGAAGACGATTCTGCGCGGCGTCGCGCTGAAGGAGTACCTCACCTTCAAGACGCTGGTCGCGAAGGTGATCGGGCTGACCGCGACCCTCGGCAGTGGCATGCCGCTCGGCAAGGAGGGCCCGTTTGTACATATAGCTAGTATAGTATCGCAGCTGCTTAGTAAGATCATAACATCATTCCAATCGATCTACGAGAACGAGTCGCGCAACACGGAGATGCTGGCGGCGGCCTGTGCGGTCGGTGTCGGCGCCTGCTTCGCGGCCCCGATCGGTGGCGTGCTGTTCAGCATCGAGGTCACCACGACGTACTTCGCCGTGCGCAACTACTGGCGCGGCTTCTTTGCGGCCGTGTGCGGCGCCACCGTCTTCCGGCTGCTGGCCGTCTGGTTCCAGAAGGCGGACACCGTCACCGCCATGTTCTCGACCAACTTCACCTCGGACTTTCCGTTCGATCCGCAGGAGCTGTTTGTGTTTGCGCTCATTGGGTAGGTGCGGAGGGCTTGGAACCTTTTTCCCAAACAAATCCCACTACTAACCGATGATTTATTGATGCTCCTCAGGCTCGTCTGTGGACTCGGTGGCGCGCTGTACGTATGGGTGCACCGAAAGTATGTCCTCTTCATGCGTTCCAACAAAAAGATGAACAAATTTCTTCAGAAAAAGTAAGCACTGTACTTGCGGATCCCTCTTTTCCATTCACTAAAGCGTCACCTTTCCATTTCGTCTAGCCGCTTCCTGTATCCCGGCATTGTGGCACTGATTGTGGCCACGCTGTCGTTTCCACACGGCTTCGGCAAGTACATCGCCGGCGAGCTGAGCACGCACGACCAGGTGCACCAGCTGTTCTCGAACTTCACCTGGACGCAGAAGGATCTGACCGTCGAGCAGGCGGCCATCGTGTCGAACTGGCGCACGGTAGACACGAACGTGTTTACCAACCTCACTATTTATTTACTGTACACGGTGAGTGGCAAGCTGTTTGTACATCGTCGAGAGAGGGCCATTAAATCGGGTTCGGGTACTTGTTCCGGTCACTTCACTTTACTGCAAGTATACCGGGGTTGTTACGTTGAAGCACGTGCTGTAAGATTATTTTGAAATCGGTTATCATCACCAGTTTCCTTATCATACTCGCAGCAACTCCCACACACTTTATGTAAAGAGTAAAATTAAAATAATTTGAACGGCATTTCTAACTAATAAAAAGCAAGATCTTGTCACTTTTATGCCTAATTTTTGTATTGAAATATTTTTAAACAAAGTTTGTTATCTTCACCGATGAAATATCTAATCCTTGATTGCTTTTTTTAACTCACAGTTCTTCTTGTCGATCATTGCCTCAACCATTCCCGTGCCATCCGGTATGTTTATACCAGTGTTCAAAATTGGTGCCGCATTCGGTCGAATAATCGGCGAAGCGATGCACCTGTCGTTCCCGCACGGCGTCCGCTACGGGGGCATGCTGGCCCCGATCATCCCCGGCGGCTACTCGGTGGTCGGGGCGGCCGCGTTCTCCGGCGCCGTCACGCACACCGTCTCCGTCGGCGTGATCGTGTTCGAGATGACGGGTCAGATTACGCACATCGTGCCGGTCATGATAGCGGCGTTGATCTCGAACGCCGTCGCCGCCTTGCTGCAGCCGTCGATGTACGACAGTATCATCCTGATCAAGAAGCTTCCGTACCTGCCCGATCTGCTGCCGTCCGGCTCCGGCATGTACAACATCTACGTCGAGGACTTTATGGTGCGCGACGTGCGCTACATCTGGAAGGGAATCTCGTACCAGCAGCTGAAGGAAATCCTGAAGGCCAACAAAGGCCTGCGCAGTCTGCCGATCGTCGACAGTCCGGACAATCGGGTGCTGCTGGGTAGCGTGCAGCGTTACGAGCTGATTAAGATGATCGATAGGCACATTGGTCGCGAGAAGCGGCTCGAAGTGGCCGCCAAGTTGATGAAGGAAGCGGAGGAGAAGGCGCGTGAAGAGCAGGAGCGTCAGAAGCGCGAAGCAGAGGAGGCGCAGAAGACGCGTCGTCCGTCCCGTTTCGAGGTGGTACCCGCGCCGGACATTCTGAAACTTCGCGAGCGTGCCAACAACGAGATGCTGCCACCGTTGGCTCGCCGTGAATCGAACTCGTCCGTTTCGGTTGGACCAGTGTTTGGTGGTACGCAACCGAAGAAGTCGATCCTCAAGAAGACGAACTCGTTCACACTGAAGGGCTTCAGCCCACTGTCACCGCACAGCCCGGTGCACACACCGTACACGACCATCACCGGCACGGAGAGTCGCATACGGTCCGCGTTCGATATCATCTTCCGCAAGTCGGCCACACTGCAAGATGTCACGCCCGACCCGGAGATCGGTTCGATCGGAACGCCGAGCATCGTCGGTTCCGAGGGTCCACCGCTTACGCCCGGCATCTCGAAGAAGGTTCAGTTACCGCGCGAACGTGTGATCGACATGTCCCCGGAGGACCAGAAGGCATGGGAGATGGAGGAGATGGCTAAGTCGATCGACGTCGATCATCTGCATATCGATCCGGCACCGTTCCAGCTGGTCGAGCGAACGTCCATCCTGAAGGTACACTCGCTGTTCTCGATGGTCGGCATCAACCACGCGTACGTGACCAATGTTGGCCGGTTGGTTGGAGTGGTCGCTCTGAAGGAGGTAAGTTGATGCAGGGTAGGTTCGGATACTGATCACTTGCACTAATTACTTTTACCCTTATACCCATAGCTTCGTACAGCAATCGAGAATGTTAACAGTGGGACATTGACGCCGGAAAGCGTGAAAGCTAAGCAGGAGGAAGAAGCACGTGCCCTAGCAGCGAAAGGTAAGTTATCGGAAAGGAGGATGAAAGTCGATCCAGGCGATTAACTAACTACAATAAATTTCATTTTTCCCCTGCAGAGACGGAAAACAATAATGGCATTTCGGCGGAAGATCCTCTGCTGCAGAAGCGAACCGGTGACACGTTTAGTGACAAAAAAGTAAATAATACCATTACCTCGATGGACTCGGCACTGTCCAACTCGGACAACTGTTCCGACATCGAACTAGACCATATGAACAACGAGCGAAGCGATACTAGTACTACAACTACTACTACTGCTAATGCTGCGAGTATTACTGCCACTAACAAGCAACATCACAGCAACAATCATCCCGGAAAGCGTCAGCAATAGTGGCGGATACGGTTGTGAATAAGGAACAGAGATTGGCCAAAAGAAACACTAGTAGCAGTAGCAACAGTAGTAGTATGAGTAGTAGCAATAGTATGAGCCAAGCTGGAGTGATAAGTCGTTGTTTTATTATCAACGCTCGAACGCCGTAAAGCGTGGGAAGTCCGGAAGCAATGTTTTGTGTCCAACGAGTGTCACGTGTCTTTTCGCTCAAATAGGGCATGTACACGCGCACATACACACACATAGACACACACAGAAACGTCTACGAGCGGTGCGATTCTCTAAGGATGTTCACCATGATCATCACTATCGGGGTTTGTACACGCGTGGGCACGTGTTTTCTACTAGTTCTGCACAGCAAGATTTGTTAGTGTCCCACTAAACAACTGCACACTTACCTTCATCGCACACCACCACCACGTTGCACTCTATTGCAAGCACCGGATAACAATTGGCACCCCCGGGGATATACGCAAAATTCTCTTCATCGACTCCGACTGGGAGTACAGTCGGAGAGGGTCGGATGTCGAACAGCGTCATTAGAAAATCCCAATATGAAGGTTGGTCATTTCTTGGTTTTTGCTCTCGCGCTTCTCTAAAAGCTCTGCAAATTGAGTTTAGTTTTGCTTGTTTCATCTATTTTTTTATCTGTCGTTGTGTAGAACAATGTGTATGCTGGTCTGTTACTACAAAGTTAAAAAATAGAGAAAAAAATAATTCAAATCCTTTCGGAACAGCAATACGCGAGCTCAAAGCTCAACGAAAGATTGTTTTCGAACAAACTAGCAAAGAGATTAATAATTTTAAAAACTTTGAAAACCCAAAACACCAAACCAATTTATCTTTAGTCTCATCGAAATTGTATGTTTTTTAACTTTGAACGTACCCAACAATGACGAATGCACGGTTGATAGTCATTTTTAATTGTGTTTCATTGGTTAACCCACATAACGCTAAATTACCGTTTGTCTTCAGCTTACGTTTGAAAGCACTTTGTATTTTTTATGTGTAAAAAGAGCGTACACTGATTTTAACTGTTTGTTTCTTTATTTGCCTCCCAAAAGAATCGATTCTAGTGATGGCATTGGAAAGGACCAACTAACACCATCCACCGTGACCTCAACCAGATCGTCCGTCGTCGGTGCATCGCAGTTCGGGCTAAGATTTCTTTCATTGTGATTATATTTTAAGTGTTACAAGTAGTGCTGTTCAGGATTATCAAATAATCGAACGCCATGGATCGAGCTTTCCCATTGCTCCGGGTGGCCAAGTGAGCGAGAGCCTATCGAAAGCGATACGAGTCAGAGTTGTGGTGAATCTAGTGCCAAAAATTAGTCAGAATCAGTGACCCAAAGGGGAGCAAATTGCAAGATGCTGCAGGATCAGAGTTGTAAGCCGTTGTATGGGATTCATTTTCCTCTAGTTTCCGTTCTTCCGTATCTCGTTTGCTTTTTGTTAACAATGTTGATTATATCTCTTCTCCCATAATCTGGCAGAACTGCAGAATTGTGCGTTTAGTAAGCAAAAAATGAGGAAAAAGCAAAAGGAAGTGGGTTTCCTTGTTGGCCATTCGATGGTCGTCTAGTGAACGATTGTAATTTTATTCTATTAACCATAAGGAAGTTGTAAAATGAGAACCAAAATAAAAGACACATATTTTACGACCATTCAAACAAAAAGAAACTCGGTTTTATCGGTACGTTTGCCGGTTTTAAACATTCAGGACAAGTAGGGTGAAAAACAAAACACTTTACTTAAGAAACTACTTCCGATCAGCTCTCGGATTTTTATAAGCCTAGGCGTGACATCAGTTGAGAACTTCTCGGTTTACTAAAAGTCACGCAAACTCAAGCTGTTTGCTAGCAAACGCCGTTTATGTTCGAGTTCATTGGATTGCTGTTCGGTCGAGGTTGTATGCGTCGGCGAGGGTTTCCGCTGGTGGTGATCTTTTCCGCCTCCAGACGTCCGGAGAGGAATACAGCCAGGCGTTCCTAGAAGAAAGAAGGAAAGGATGGAAGAACATAGTATTTCAAAAAAGTTATCATATCGAGTAATGGGATAAATTTTCATTTAAATTATACTTATTTCAGTCCGTTTAGTATTAAGTGTAAGACTTCTAGAGATTTGTTACTTTTGCCGCTAATTTCGAGCTACTTACCACTTTTAACAAAAGCCAATGGATAAAATCATGCCGATCAATATTTGCCAGCGAAAGCTGACCGTGCTGAAGGTGGAAAATGTTTCGTGTTTAAGTGAGAAAAGATGGGAAACATTTGTATGTTTAAAATTTCGAATGAAAAATCGTTAAGCATTAGTGAAGGAACCTACTATTGGTTAGTTCAAACGAATCGGTTCCACTTACCAGCGCCAGGTTCGTCTGGTTTTGTAGATCGTCGTACGTATGCTGGATCCGATGCACCAAACCGCTCGTCTCCGAAAGCGTTGCGTTCTTTGCCTTGTCCAGATGGACCGTTTTCATCAGGTGCTCCGTCGCGAACAGGAAATGGTGCACCAGCTCACGTGTCTGCGCACGGACCGCCTTCGGGACGCGGGTCACGCCGTTGGTGACAAAGTTGATCAGGTGCACCATCTTGCGGGCGGATTCGCGCGTCAACAGCACGGCCACCTGTTCGAGCGTTTGTGGGCGGGCCTGGTTTTCGGGTTCGTCTTTGCTGAGGTAACGCCATAGCTCGATCGCCTTCTGCATCGCGAGCCGGGGATTGGTAGCGATCAGCTCGGCCGCGTACGCCACGACGTGCACCGCTTCGGTACTCTGTTTCTTGAGGGCGCTCAGTTCCTGGCGTGTGCGGAACGTAAGGCGACGTTTAAGTTTGCGCGAAAATTGCTGACCACGATGGAAGGTTTGCACGACGTGCATTTCGTTCGAGTCTTTCGGCTGGGCGGGGGTGCAGGTTGCAGCTGAAATATTCGACAGATAGAAATAGATGTTTGGTCAGTCGAAAGTGTCTCTCTGGTCATGTTGATATAGATAAGGACTACGATCGTCGTATTATATAAGTTCCAGTGCATGGAATGCATAAACTTATTAGAAAAAATAATAAAACGGACAGCAAAAAAAAGGAAAAACAAGCAATGAAAACACAGCAAACAAAATCTGTTAATAATCAGACTCGTCATGAAAATGTTTGGTCGAAACACGGCGACCAAAATGATTGCATGACAATCAACACACAGTATTGATTGATGGTGTACGGTGCCCGTAATCATCGCGTCAGGGGTCACGAGGGTCACCGGTATAAAGCTTGTGCTTTGATCTGGCAGCACATCGAATGATTGCGTGCTGGCCGGGACGTGCCAACAGACCGGCGATAAGGGAGAAAGTATACGGGCCACGAACGAGGCGAGGATCGTGATGGGTGAAGCAAGAGTCTCGGTTCATCGAAAATACTTACAATCGGGCAGATCCTGCGGTTCGGTCGGAAGGTACCGTTCGACGTACTTGTCGCACACGACCAGAGCTCCGTCGATCCGGTCGGCCACACGGTTCGACACACGGGACTCGAGTACGGCATGGCCCAGGTTCTTCATAGAGTTGGCCCTCGAAAGCACCGGTTTCATGAGATGATCGTTCATGTACTCCTTCGTGTTCCAAAACATCTACAAAACGGTGAAGCGAATAGGATGATAGCGATCGACGTAGGATGATGATCGTACGATGATCGTACGTACCATTTCCGGTGGGAGATACATCGAAGGCACCTTCTGCTCGACAAGATCGAGGCTCTTGCACATGATACTGTCCAGCTGGTGCAGTGGACCCTCGATCATTTTGGTGGCTGGTCGAAGTGAATCGAGCAGCGCGTAAGTGATCGACTCGGCCGTCTCGAAGCCCCAGGTCAGCAGCCCGTTGCTCGTCTTCACGCGCTTGTAGACCGTGCCGGCGGTCTTAATGCCGGTCTCCACCATCGGAATGCTGCTGAACCGCGACAGGGACTCCATCTGGGGCAGCCCCGAGTGTTGCCGCTTCAGCTGACGGTGCACTGAAACGATGAATTTGACCGACAGTAAGAACACCGTACTACGTATCACCACCATCACGGTACGGGCACGTGCACGTGAATGGCACCTGCTGTTGCCCCCCACCCTTCAGACTGACCCATCGCTCTCGGAGGCTGGATGTTGACAGCTAGCCGCTTTTATGTTTTGTCTACTACACTAGACACTATAGGAGGTTGCTCCCCCGTCAACTGGACTAATAATTTGAAACCCAAAGAAGGGCACCACAATATCGGAACGTTGTACTACTTCAGGGGCGCCACTAGCTGCCGACTTCACGAAACGAAAACGAAACCTCAGAATCGACCGATCGTAACCGATGCACAACAACGACTGGCATCCCAGAGCAATGGCAAACGATCATCCACTATCGCGTGCAACGGGCCTCCAGAAGTTACTCCTAATTAAATTGATAAGCGCCGATTTGAGCGGCGGCCACTTACGGATGTACAAAACCTCTATAAGGGCGACCGTACCGAAAGGTCAAGTTCCGGAACCGATCCAAGGGGGATTCTGTGGGGCCGGCGGTAATCTTGGGCATGAATCAGTACCACTTTGTCGGTTGACTTGGGTCCAAAGTGCCACGATATTCCCCATCGTGGAGAGTAGAGTGCGCTCCCTAGATTAGCGACCGGCGCATCTCCTCAAATCGTGTTGATAAAGAATATTCACTTGTTTTTTTTTAAATTTATTTTTTACGACTCCAGTGGAAAATCGGAATCTTGGTAGGTGATTGTTTGTGACCAATAGGAAATAAGCACCGTCTATACACGATGGAATTGCATCGCGAGTGGAATGCAGTGAAACGAATCTGAAAAGCTGCGAGGTTACAAGGTCCAATCTCAGTTCCTTTTCCCGTCGGTGAAAAAAAGTAAAACGTTTTGATTTATTTTTATTTCAACATACTGACCGATAGTAGATGCATTTTACAGCCAGAGTTTTTGATAGGATGAAAAACCTAAAACATTGTACGGAGTATTCAGCAAGACGGATGGTGATGATTGATTTTAATACATAATGTAGGTTTGAGATATGTTGTTTTAAACACCATTGCCGTGATTTTTGTATGAGCTCATAACAAATGGCTTCAGAAAGTGTATTGAATTTCTAGCGAAGGTAGAGTTTTGTTGAAAAGGCTTTTTAACTGGGGTGACAATGTTCAGTTTATTTTATAATTGAAAACTTTCGTTTGGTATTTTCGTGTATTAAACTGACAAATATTTACTTTTTGAATACATCAACTCAGTCTGAGAAAGAAAAATTCAAGTACTAATTTAGTTTCTTTATATCTTAGTTCATAAATGGCAATCACATTTTCTTAAAAATTCAACAGTCGATTCAAACGGGTTGAACGTGTTGCGCGTGATTTTCGTGTTTCGCTTGCGTGTAACACCTCAACTCTTCATTCTAAACACGGTTTATAGCACGGCCTGGTCAGCTGTCAATCGCTTGGCAGCTTGTCAGTCGTGTGTTTTCATTCGCCGGATTGCTTATCGTTCGCGAGAAAAACAAAAATGTACGGCGGAAAAACTCCCCAGGAGCTGCTGTCGGGATCGTTTTCCAAGTCCTGGCTGCACGATAAGTGGGCACCGCTCGTCGGCAGTGTATTCGGATTCCTTGGCGCCTGCTACGTGAACTATGGCACCGGTCGTCCCCCATTGAGCGGTAATGTATTTACACACCGTGCTGTTGTGGCTGTGATGTAACGCATAGGTTTCGAAAAGAGTTCGCATCAAACTATCGATTCTTACCCCGTTCCGCAGGTATCCAGAAGCATATTCTTGCCGCGCTAGCGGTCGGTGCGACGGCCACCATGGTGGACAAGTGGCGCGAGGCCCACTTTGCCGAAAAAGATGCTACTCTCCGCCACTACATCCAACTGCATCCCGAGGATTTCCCGACGCCCGGTTAGTGAAGAGGCCTATGGGTTAAAAAGAGGAGGTTTTCTTCGCATTAAAATGGTGACTTAATTTCCACTATTCTCTTCTTGGTTTGTTTCAGAACGCAAAAAGTTCGCTGATGTGCTTGAACACTGGCAGCCGATTCGTTAGGTAAACTTTCTCATTACATTGGCCCGTTAACGATGGAACCGCACCGTCGTGCTGGTGGTGGCTTTTGTGTAGCGTGAATGTAAATAAAAAATACACAAAAATCAAAAGTAAAGTCGACCAGAACGTCTTTTGCGCTCCGCGTAGAAGTTACGTATTAAAGAACCGTCGAGGAAAGAAAAATTAAAAATTGCTGCCACCGCGCGATAACGATCTTGCTGGGTATGATCGGGAGAACTTTTCGGTTTGATTGACGGCACAAACGATTGCTTTTGCCGGCCTACGGTCGCGTGAAAGCAAGTGATTGTTCTAATTGCTGAAGTACACAATTAAAAACCTTCCCCCCTCGTGGAAGGGCGTCTTCCCATTCGCTAACGTACGAACGCTTTTCTCGGTTTTGTTTAAAAAAAATCGCATTTCTTATTTTTTTTCTCATGGAGCAAACAAAAAACAGAAACGTGAGAGGCAATGACCTGAAACCAATAATAACGAGGACCATAAACGTGATCATTAACACCGACTGGCGATTGGATAGAACGCGTCGTGTGCTTTGCCGGAATGCTTGAACGATCGTTTTCGGTTAGCGGAACGCAATGCGTAATGCTTTCTTTCGCCTCGGGGGACTCTATCCAATCAATCAGGTCACCAACAGGGGCTGGCAAGACCGGACGGGACTTCTTATCCGCGGTTACTTTTATTCTGTCTTCGCTTAGCAAAAGACACGTTCCAACGGCCCACTCCAGTGTCCGTCGGGTGCGTGCGCGATCTCGCGATCTCTACGCACAATTCACCGCCCGCGGGTGCGTGTTTCAGATTTTTGTTTCGTTCCTTCTCCCACTCTTTTCGCACCCCGTCTTTCCCCGTTTGCTTGGAATATCCACCATACGTGCGTTTAGCTTCGGGGTGCTTAGAGGTGCTTTCGCGTTCCTGCTCCTTCAACATATTCTCTCTGTTTGGATCGCGGATCGCACAAGCCCGTTTGCAAGATGTACACATGATTAGTTCCAGCTGGACCAGGGACGCCACCCAGCCTCCCAGTTTATCGCCCAACGCGCTCACCGGTTGATGAACCCGGCCGGCGGGTAGAAGCGAACGCGAAAGATGTTACTGACCGCGGAACCCTCCCCCTCCCCCACGGTCTTTGCCTTCTACCCAGATGATGCTGTTTTATTGTGCGGCCGCCACGAACGATGGTCCTAGCGGGAACGGCACACAACAATTATAGCTTTACATCCTTGGTTGAAATTGAAATTTAAAACCTATCATGTGCGTCATTTTTTCTTTTTTAAAAACCCCACATCCATTCGCCAAACCGTCTCATTTAACGGACGTGGAAGTAAGGAACAATTATCGACTCTTCTTACATCAAACGAAGCAGATTACTTGCTCCATCGGATCCATCGGTGCGATTAAATCGTACACAGTGGATCGACAATTTAAAACCTCCGCGAACGCTATAAAATAGAATTACTGGACAGGCTCATAAATGCTGCTGCTGCTGCATGCACGTTTATTTTATTTTTACTTCATCCCGTACCGACCGATCGATGCCGGTTGCGTGCGAGCGGGAGTTATGGGTTTAATCTTGCGAAGAAAGCGAGAATTTCAAGGTGAACCACTTTGGTCCGTCTTATCTTCTGGCAGTAAAGGCTTTTAGCAGTTTGCTAAACTTATCATAAACCTAGATTTTAAATCTTATCATAAATTTAGACTTCTTACCAATTGTGGCGTTTATTGGACAGATAAACTATTTACTTCATAATTTTAACCTTAAATTCTGAATTACCTTGGATAATTTATGCTCGTTCGACAGGGATATGGTTATAATTAATTTATTTAAAAAAACACTATCAATCAATACACAATGACGTCGTTAGAACTGGTTCCACCTATAGCTACGTTTTGGTTCAGCTGTTATATAAACCCGTTTAAAGCTGCGGATTCTCGAATAAGAAGTTTGTTCGAAGGTCTCGCTGGAAACGAGCCAGTTTATCTAGATTCAACTGCATCCAACTGTATCGCTTCTTAGACCGCGAATCCTTTGCTTGCCAATCCCTTCCGAGACAACCTTCTGTGTGTGTGTGTGTGTGTGGAGCACGATATGGCACATAAGCTCTCCAAATGAGCTCGGTGGGGTTAATGGTTAAAAATAAATCAAACCCCAACCTCTATCCCCCCGGGCAGCATTAACCCCTTTTCCCTTTTTGCATCGATGCCATAAAGGGCAACACTCCCTAGTGCGCACTTCAACGCGCTGCTCTTCTTAGAGAGCATTCATCATCAGACTTCAACACAGCGGGTGTCGAGTACCTCCCTCAATCTTTTCCCTGGAGCGAGCATCAGATGATCTGGCCAACTCCAAAGGAAACTCCCTCCGAGAATTGGCACTGTTGTGATGAAAAATGCATCACATTTCTTGGGCACTAGAAGTTGCAACGCAGGCGAAATGCTGCGAGGATGTCGCTGACTCTGAATCTGAACCGGGGATTCGTTGATTTTCTCGTGTAAATGGTTCGAAACGTAGGGAACTGGTTTATTTTTAGAATATTTTTAGAAGCACCGTATGCAGCCATCACTTAATCAATTTATTGCTATGGCTGTTGTGACCTTTGGTCGTAAATATATTGTCCAATGGATTGCTGCCAGAATAGCAAGGACGATTTAGATTTTCTTGCATGTGGTTTTAGCGGACAAAAAACGGGGGTAACATGATTTAGTTGGCTGGAATAAATTGTTCTGGCATATTTTCACTTGCGGTTATGGTGAAGCGGTGTTCATTAGGAGTAAATTACAACGCCACCAAACGGTCGCCTTCCGAGCGCTGAAACCTTAAACCGGGTCGCGGAAGGCACGTAAGCGATAGGCGATCGCTGACGGATCATTAGCGACACGCCGGACAGCTCTCGATCCGGTTCCGACTTCGGTATCGGATTACGTTGGCCGCCGCTCGGGGGTCTACCGCGCTTCACTGCACCTTGATGGATACGCTTGCTGACGTGCACATGCACCGGGCGCCTTCATCGCGATCGCACGCTCCAAACGCCCTCCGGCCCGGTCTAATCCCGATCTCGAGGAAGTAATTCCTTAATTTATGGTGTCGGCCTCACGCCATCATAATTCACACGAGCCTGCCTGGTGCGCTGAAGAGATCGTGAGACAACGATTCCATTATTCATGATCCGAATACTGTCACCGATCGCGGGTTCTGGTTCCGTCGGCTATCCAACGTGTGTGCCATTTGCAATTGCAGCCATTCGAGCATGGTAATGGCTTCAGCTGGAGTCGCCAGAACTCTGGGAGGCCCACGCGCTCCGCAGAATTCCAGCCATCTTCTGACCCCTACTAGTCGGGACCCGAGGAATCCAGGGCTGTTGTTGCGCACACGCGCGTGCAACTAAAAATAGACTCAAGATGATACTGTTTCTTCCCTCCGTTTATCTGCAATTTTTGCGTGCATATTTTTTATGCAGGAAAAATAAAACACGAATGCATTCGGCTTCGCCGTCGCGTTTTCAGCCTCCAACCACCCACGGTAGTGGATGGAACGCGAACTTCAAGGTTACAGGCGTGTCTTGCTTCTAGCATATGCGGTTTTTTTTTGCAATCATCGACTCTTGCTAGCTGAGTTCGTGTCAGTTCTGCAGCTCGCGACTGGCTAAAGGTCGGCTCTGTTGGCTAGAAATTCCTCGTAGAAACCTCGAAAACGGTTGGCCGAGAGGGAATGGGGCTCAGATTCCGTCGTGACTGGATCGAAGCAACCAACCTACGGACAATGGATTTCAGCGTGGTTCTGATGTTGGTTTTATAAAGGGGAATTGATATCCGTTTCTTTAAAGGTTAGAAGGTTATCGAGAATCAACACAGAGGTTCACTTTCTGTAAAATACACCTTCAGAAGCGGCTTTCCTAACTCACCAGTCTCGTTGGGCAGTGGATCATATACGCACCGGTCGGTTTCGACTTCTCCAATATCTTTAACATCATTTACAGGACTTATCATATTAACGATCGAATTTTTCTCCCGAAAATGATAGCTCCAAATTTAAATACATCTTCTCAAAACTAGCAACTACCTTGGACGAAACCCGTGTTTCGTTTAAGTTATGCCGGCTATGGACGGGTGGCCAAACCAAATTAACCTAAATGAGGCACAACTTTTCAAACGGCCATTGCGAGGATCCTCGAATCGTGCAACCAACAGGATTTAGGGGGTCGAGAGTTGGACGATGGGTGGAGTCGTTGGGTACGTGGGGTGATCAAATGCGAAATCCGCTAATTTATTGACGCTACCGGAATTCAGCGTCGAGTCGCGCCGAAAGAGGCTTAGGGATGTTGTGCTGTCTTTCGGCGTTGGCTTCTGGGTTTTAATTTTGGTAACTTTTTTTTTGTCTTTTCTTTCCGCTGCCTGTATGACTTCTGGCAGCTGGGCACAGGTTTTCTTGCCCCTTCGTTAGCGTACCCTTTTGGGTTCGGGGCTGCGTTGTGGTGTTATTCCTGCGGTTCCGAGAGGACGCCTACGTTCGGTATTCCCCGTCTGGCGGGTGAAGGTTTCACAGCTCGTTGCAGACGGGCCAGGTTTGATCCACGACCCACCATTCGGTGCTAATGAATGTGATCATTAAGACGTCGCTGGCTACCGAAATACATAAGCCTCATGGTAACGTCCGCGGGAGGACGCGTTTAATGTGTCTCTCGGGCGGGGAAGGTGAGGCAGGTTTAATAAAAACGGATATTTTGGCATTTCATAAAAATGAAGCGCGATCGTTTGCGGCAGGACTTTAAGATAAGAAATGTTATATGGCCACAATGGAAGCACAAGAAAGATAGTTTGAGAAACACTTAGCTATCGTTTGCCACATGTTAAGATAGGAGCCAAAGGTAATGTCTTAGAGCTGGTTAAGTTTCCGAATTCCAAACACCCACCATGATCACACTTCTCTTAAGAAGTTTATGACTGATCGTAATCACCTACATATATAACACATTTTTGTTTAACACAACTTGTCCCATTACAGGGATATTAATTCAATATGTTCCCAAGTCTTGAACGTTATGGGAAGAGATTGGTAACCAAAACTATTCCCTTTCTTCCTTTGTTTATAATCAACGAAACGAGTTGAAACATCAAATCAAGGCCAACGGACATTCTAATTCGTGCATTTGACGAATCGTGCAGCAGGCGTGCATGCAAATCAGTGCAAACCTTTCCGCTCCCATTCATCTACGTTGGGCAGCATGTATGGTCGTATATCTGACGGACGGGTTTCGAGAAAGTGTGCCACAAGCTATGCGCCGGAAACCAACTGATTGACTCATGGTCTCTTGATACTGTGTATGTATGTGTTTATCAGGGTGTGTATGCAACCAATTAGCACGAGTCGGAACCTAGGAAAATCTATGAGAACCTCCGGCCAGCGCAGGCGGATGGGTAAAAAATCGAACGTGTAAAAGTAAAACCACCTCCAAGAAAGACGCCTTTGGGGTTCGCGTGTTCTACTTTCACTTCGTGTGGCGGTCGATAAACAAACTTCAAACATCAAGTTGGTTCGGGTTTCCTTAGTGTCTGTTATGTGTGTAAGAAATATCGCTAATTGCTTCCAGGGAGTGTGTTTGTTTGTTGACCTATGGATGGGGCAGAAAAATGGGGAATAGGAGAATCATTTGCAGAATCAATCCAATTGCACTGAGTGTGTAGATTAGAAGATGGATGGGGTGAGAGAGAAAAGCAGAGCGGAATTTCCTTGACCTAGTTGTTGGCCCCGTTGGCTGGAGCTTAAGCCATGTGGTCACCAAGTACTTGATAATTATCGAATCACAAAACAAACATCCTGTCGTATCACACGCTTATACGTTTCACGCATATCACGCGTAGAACAAATTACTTGGTATCAATATGTTTGCTAAATTATTAAACTCTGTTTTAGCAAAAGCAGGTATACAGTGAGCGGCAGGAAAAAGTGCCCACTTCGAATTTTGTTGATTTTCGCTCAATATTTTTTTCTCAATCCAACTAAATATACTGCAAGTATTTTTCGTATATTGATTTACATATTTCATATAAGATCCACTAATGAGTAAGCGAAAACAAACATATTTTGATTTTGAGAAAAAAATAATAAAAAAAAGTATCTAAAAAAACAGTGACAAGGAAAAGTGCCCACTTCAGTTATTCATTATTATACATAAAAATAAGAAATAATAAATGCAATTTGATATTTTATGTGTTCTCTTTTAGCTTTTACAACCTGCTGAAGGCGCTTTGGCATGCTTTCTACTAGGATTTTTAGTTTTTGGGGACTTTATTCTTCTCAAGCGCGCATTAGAGCTTCAAAATTGTCATTTTTATTCGATACATCAGTTTTGTCCACCCTGGCATCGAGAACTGCCCACAAATTCTTAATCTCCGGGCTCTGAGGAGACCATTTCAACAGTTTTGTCCGACAAGACGGGAAGAAAGACTTCGTCTTCTTGGCAGTATGTTGAACTTGGCCCCGCCGGGCTGCGTGGAACTTGCCCCAGCCGGGAGAACGAACTTCTCTTCAAGGCCCGTCAGGATCAGTGAAATCTCCAGATTTTGTTGCAGGATGTTTATGTTTATGTTGTAATCTGTAAGCTTAACACCGTTAATGTTCCCAAGGCTCCCCACTCCACCACCATATTGCCTCCTTCATGGCATACTGTGCCCTGGATGTGGCGAACCTGCAGCATTGCCTCCTTCGATCTGCACTGTATACGTTCATGCCATCTTCGATTAAAAAGTTCAAATTTTGATTCGTATGACCACAGAACCGTTATCCAGTAGTCTAGAGGCACAGCAGCATGTTCCTCAGCGAGCTTAAGACGCTTGGCCTTATTGGCCTTGCTGATATAAGGGCGCCTCCTATCAAATCTGCTCTTGAACTCGTATGCAACAAGCCGGCGACGGATAATTCTTTCAAAAACTGATGGCTGAAGTATTTCCAAGATCTCCCTGACAGTTACTTTTGAATTTTTCTTGACCTCACGAATGATCTTAGCGTCCATGCGCGCATCTGTTTTGCGCTTGTCTCCTCTACGAGGGCGATCCTCCACCGATCGGTGCGTTTAAAATGTAACTATGAATTTTCCTACCGCTGCGTTGTGGATTTCGTGCTTTGAATAAGTTACTTTAATGTAGATAAGTGCCATAAAACATATTTTATGCTATTTAATTTCTTGTAACACTCAAATTAATGAGATAAACCTAATATAAACAAATTGTATATTTACAACCAAACATGAATTAAAAACGTGTTCATACGTGTATAAATGTCAGAAATAGTGCTAACAAACCTAAAAAATATTAAAACGCAATAAATTGGTTAGCCCTCAATGCAAAACTTTATGCAAAACTCGAAATTTCAAAGTGGGCACTTTTTCATGTCACTGTTTTTTTAGATACTTTTTTTTATTATTTTTTTCTCAAAATCAAAATATGTTTGTTTTCGCTTGCTCATTAGTGGATCTTATATGAAATATGTAAATCAATATACTAAAAATACTTGCAGTATATTTAGTTGGATTGAGAAAAAAATATTGAGCGAAAATCAACAAAATTCGAAGTGGGCACTTTTTCCTGCCGGTCACTGTAGCTGGGTTTGTTTTCAAATCTTGTCAGAAATAAGTGTAGAAGAAGTCTGCGAAGATATTACAATTTTTATTTCAAACAAGAATGTGTCTAAAATTGAATTCGATCATACATGAATAATCATCAAATAAATAAAGCATTATTAAAATTATATCGTTTTCGCTTTGGTAGTGTCCGTTTTTTACGAAAATGTTTTTCTCCCCAAAGCCGACAGTTTTCCATCTGACCAAAGAAGACGACAAACACATTAAATGGCGTTTCATGATCATAAAGGTACCTCATAAGTCCTCTGTCTGGTTTGACTGGACGATTAAATGATACGTATTTTTGTGCCATGGGACATATGCGCAGCCTTGAGGATCAACTTTCAACCCCCCCAACCCCACCTCCCGGTAGATCCCCACCGACTTGCGGGTAAACTAATACGATCGGAAATCAATAAAATTAGGAATTTGCATAATCATTTCCCGCGTGTCGGGCAAGCGGCAGATCCTGTGACGAGGATTTATTTCTATGTCGTTAGGGTGCAATTCGTATGCGTTGAAGAAGGAAAAGTTAACAAAAAAAAAAACCCCCGCAAGCAATTCTTCCCTCTGCAAATCAACGGCGCTGGTTTGAATTCGAATTCCACCGTTGAATGATATGTAACAGTCCGATCTCCTTCACGATGTGCATGTTTTTCGTTCTTTTATTGCTCAAATTGCCAGCGCGAGAGAAACGCAACACTACAATAAGCCAGCATTGATTGCACTGGTTTGGCAGTAACGTAAATCTTGAGACGAAATCCCATTCGTTACGTTGCATGAACCTACAGTGTGGTTCAAAAGTGGAGAAGAAATATCAGCCATATTATATTGATTTAAAACAATATGGCAAACTAAACAGTTAGAGAACGAATCATTACTTTATGTAAGTGAATAAAAAATAAACTATAATTTTATGTACAGCTTGGATTTGTTTGATCCCAAAATGTTTTCAAACTTGAAGGCTACTGTAAATGCAAAGATGCGAACAGGACATCGAGGACAAGGCCGAGGATTCCGCTTCCATTTGGAGGGTTTTGTTCTCTTCCTCTGTCTCTCGTTTTGTCTCTCGTCTTTCTGACTCTTCACTTTGCTTGCCTCTCGCTGCCGTACCTTCAGGATAACACTCGAACGCGACGTGAAAGAGTCGTCGCTCCGAACGGGAAGGAGATTAACAACAAACTGTACACAAATTCGACGCCATGCTCGAGCCGAATCGTTGCGTTCCGTTCCGTTTCGTGCCTCTTAAGCCGGTGGTAGCGATTAAGCTACCGGTTTTGAGCTCAAACCCCTCCGCTTCCCTTCCCCGGGAGGGAAACATCCCACCGTTTCCTCCTGGGGTGACTCGCAAACATTTGCCCACCTGGTCACGCCATGGTTTGCGCATGGTTTGTCAACGCGATGGCCACAACTCCGACTCCGAGAACCTGCCCGGTGGTTCCACTTTCCGCAACTCACGCTTCCACCGCGACCGGAAGGGCTTTCGAAGGGCACCGGTTGGGGCTTCGGTTCGACGCTGCCCATTTGCCCACCACTGCCCGCTGCCTCCCGCCTGATGGAACCTCCGGGAGGGAGGCGGAAAGCGGAAAAGCGAAAAGGCAATTTGAGAAACCTCATTTCCCACCCAATTTTCCCCGCGTCGTCCCGCCGTTCAAGGGCTGTGCGGTGCTGCGAGGTTCGTTACGCGGCCTATTATTTGCTGCCCTTGCACCCCTCACCTCAGTTCCCCCTCGCCCACCCCGCTAACGCTCCCTTCGAAAGGGTTCGCACTCCCTTCGATTATCTGTGGCAGTCGGGGAGAAAAAAGCCACGGAACACAGAAACACATAAGTTACAGGTTGCAGACTTCATCCCGGTGCACCCCACGCAACCCTACCCCCCTCTTTCGAGAGCCTTTCGGAAGGGCCCGGAAAACGGGAGAGGAAAATCTCGAAGGCCACAAGCCGTACAGTGACCCTGAGCGGCGTTGTTAGCGGCGGCTTGGACTTGGACGATTGTTTCCAGCCCTTTCCGTGAGGGTTTATTTTTCGTCTTTTCCTCCCCGGTTTCTTTCCCTCGAAAGGGTTTCATGTTTCTTTTCTGTATTTTTTTTTTCTTGCGTTGGCATTACATGGTATTATCTGATCCGGGGCGTTCGGGCGAAGTGGCTTAAGTCAGAACCGCACGCCAAATATGAAACACCAGAAGCAACGCGATTGCCGAAGAGAAAATTGCTAATCCGTCGCGGAGACCTTTCATATTGGTGGTTTGGCTGGCAGGAGATTGATTTGGTTTGGAAATAAGTTCTGTCACACATTTTTTATTGACATCTTTATTATTGCAAACACAGTTTAGTGAGGAATATTTCAGTTTGTTTTAACCTGTAAACCATATTTCTTACGTTAACCATTTGTTTTGACTGTTTCTATGTAAAATTTGGTCAATTAACGTTATTGGCAACTCTTGAATAACTCTAATATCAAAATGAATAAAAAAAAAGAAAAAAAGTTTAAACCTGATTTAAACAGCATAATAAATGATAAACTTTTCCATCAACCCAATGTGGCTCCCAAGTAGGAAGCAACCAAAACATGCCACCCGAGTTTAAGGCAACCTGCGGTGATCAAGTGACCAAACTGATCGACCATGAGATGATCCAGCATTGAAGAACTGGACGGAGAAAACCAAGCCGCAAAAAAAAAACGCCGTCTTCGATTATCATTGCCCTCCGGCCATCAACGCCCTACAATGGGTTTCAGCGATAGGGGCAGGCGAAAATTGCAGCCACACAAATGCCGCGAAAAACGGGTGCTCGCGTACTATCTCCGAGGGCTCGGGACGAGCTTCTTATTTTCCCTTCCCTCGGCAGGCTGACCGTTTGCTGCCGTCCAGTTGCCGGGAGACTTTAGAAAGCCTACGTTTTTTTTTGTTTTTCTTACCGGGGACTCTTGCCGGGAGAAAATAATTATCTTCCAGAGCCAGGTTGCTTCATTCCACTGGATGATTTTTAGTTTTCTTCTAACCCTTGAAAGTTTCACCCGGAGGGCGGTTGATGAACGATTTTTTTGTGTTTACACTTTTGTTTTAGGTTATTTTTTCTTATTTTAATCTCGTTGAAATGTTTGGTTTGATTTGTTGTTCCTAACTTCAAGGCTCCCCTTGTGACGTTTTGGTATTGTTCTTTCTCTCTTCACAACTTTTTATTACAATCTGATGAAGCTGATCTCCTTTCCATTGGGTGGTTTTACTTTTCTGCTTCAACCCACCTAAACGAAACCATACCGAAGACTCAAGAAAGCAAGGCCGAGCGCGCCTGCTAAAGAATCGTTCTCTTTTTTACTGGCTTGATTGTTCCTTGGGGAATTTTCGTAATCATTTTCTTTAGTTTTAAACCGTCCGCAGTTCCTTCCGTTCCTATCGTCACCCGGTGGGTCCCAAGGCCAACGGATCGGATCGTTCACGTCCGCGACTATCCGCCGATCAAGACCGGGTGGATGAAACCGGGTAACCGAGAAAAAATAAATTAGTTCGAGGGTAACCCAACCGCAAAGAAGCTCCCGCCGATAGCCCGAATGGGGTAGCAATTTACAATTCCGTGCATCGCCGGCGAGAAAGGCTACCGCGAATTTGCGCGAAATTGCAAGATTTTTTCTTCCTCCCACCGTCCCGGCCAGTTCTTTCACCTTCTAGACTTCAGGGGGGGTCAAAAACACTCTTTCCTGACTCTGGGAACTATCGGTCGGTGGTGCGGTAATAGAAATTTGAAGTGCATCGAAAATCGCCTCGGGATGATGCGGTAATAATACCGGATGTTTCGCATCTAGATCAAATTTGGAGGAACCGGGCGAAACCTAGTCGGTTGAACTAACGCGAAACTTCCTTTCTCAAGTGCTGAAAAAAGATTAGCTTAATTTGAATTTAGCACCTCCACTATTTCCATCGATTAACCAATTCGATTGCCTCATTTTCTTTCGAGAAAGAGTGCTTCAAAAGGTGTATTATGTTTGGAAAAAAAGATTTCTATACACTTGGTTGTATTTATTTTAAAATTTTTTCTTTCCAGATTTTGTATAAGAAAAGTTCAGTATATTACTCATATTATTTTGTATTGTATATAGAATATAATACAAATGAATCAACATGCTGACAGCTTCAATCTTTTTCTTACGAAAAATCGTCCAGTAACGAACCGTTTAAATATTCTTTTCAAAACTCATTTCACAATTGACCCTGCTTTCCAACGCCTAATTTAAAATACTAACTAGTTCCCTTTCAAATCCGTCAAATCCGTGCATCCGAATGCAACCTTCACAATGGCACCGACCGGCAGCATCGCCGTCTCATTATGCTGGCACGATCCTGGGTCGTGCCGTTCAGTGCAGACGCATTTTGTGCATTCTCCCGGTGAGCGATCGTTAGCTGCTGCATTCGCTCGCCAACGCACAATATGCAATTCCTGCTGTCTGGCACGCCCGGAAGGACGGAGCTGAAGGAATCGCAATCCGATCGCATCCCAGACAAATTTGTTGCCCCGAGTCCGCAGGTCCTGGGAGTTGTGTACACCTGTGAACACAATGGATGTTTCCCTTTTGTTCCCATGTATTTGTTTCTCGGAACAGTAGCAATATACTGCCAAGGAACCCCGGAGCATGCGGAGCAGCATGATGGAAATCCGAAATCAAATAAATGTGCCTTCACCATTTTTCACGCGACCTCCTCGTTTCGCGCCAATTTTGCGTTCCCGATTTGTCGTCTTCAGCACACTTTTGCTTCCTTCCAACGTGGGGCAACAATGTTGTCATTCCGCTCGGAAGATAACGATCGCTGAAAAAGGCTTCTGGAAACACGTTCGGAGGCGACGCTACCCAACTCCACGCGATCCATCACGGGCCAAGATCGTTCGGAGGATGTGTCGTGGGTTTTTGAAGGAGCAATAAAGCGTCTCCGGAGAGCCACCATTACCGATGCTAAGATATACGGAAGGCAACAAGAAGGCAAAAGGCTTCGTCTGCACTCGTTGGGATCCCATCGGGTCTGGGCTGTCACCGAGTCCCGACTCGGCTCGACCGAGGGATATCCTCGCCGTTTGCCAGCAGCAAACCCTTCCCGAGTCCGAAACGCAACCCGACAGCCCAATGATTAATTGGGTGTTTCGCTAAACAAAGTATCATTAGTTATTTATGCTCCTGCTGCGTCGACACTCCAGGACCGGGCATCCAGCGGGGTTGAGGCCAAGCGGGTTGAAGACCGTAGGGGTGGACTAACGGAACGACCCAACGCATCCAATATCGGACTCACGCGAGTCTGCGAGATTGGTCGAGACATCTGTGACTCAGAGGGTTTTGCTCGGCAGACAATCGGCTGCATCTCTTTCCACACTTCGATGGCAAAGAAGGCAATCTATGGGTTATGTTCCGGGAAGTTTGATGTTGTCAAGTAAAGGCACAACAGAAAAGGTTATGCTGAAGATCCTGGAACTCCGATCGACCCAAAAACCGCACCCAAAAGCACTGTAGATCTAAGTTGATTTGGCAAAGGGTTCATGATGTGTGTTTCTGTGTCTTACACTGTCGCGTAACATGAGACACTGGTAGCTCACCGATCCCTCCATAATCCCCTAGAGGTACGAGTTCTCTTGGAATCTGAGAAGTTTTCGGATGGTATTTCCGTCTGTCGAGCGCTTTAACCTTACGATAATAACACAGAACGGTGGGTTAGCACGTCCGTAATTGAGGGCTAATAACATAAGGCTGGGTCTATCGTGGGTAATTTTCGTGTCCCACCGAGCGTTACGCTGCCGATCATTTCCGCAATTGGCCAAGTCGTTCCGGGCTTCGTGAAAGTCCGGCCTGCGGTGTGGACAGATATATATTTTAACCTTTTTTTAAGTGGTGCACGTGTTGGATTTAATGCGATTTTGTTTTCTACCCCCAACGTTCGGCACATTTAAAGGTACATAGGCTGAAAGGCAAGCGTTTTCTTCCACCAGACACGGTCGTTCCACGTCGCTTCACACTTATGATAGAGTGCGGGCCACAAAGTCTCGTCCGGCTAATGCCACACACCGGCTTATCCTCACCCGCGGTCGAGGGTATTATCTTGCTCGGAGGCGCTTTATTGCATGATGAATTGCTTCTTCTTTGGGTTAATGCTCATCACAAACTCACCGGACGATCCGCCACGCTTGCGTACGCCGCCTTTTAAATGCGCCACGAGGTGGAGATCGTCGGGAAAGCTTGCCCTAGTAGGAAAAAGGAAAAGAGTCTTCCTAAGTCGGGCCTACCGGAGCAAATAATAGCCACTTCCTCCAACACGGGGCCAGGGGGGAATGGCAAATATGCTGTACAAACAGGCATTATTTGTGGCTACGAAGGTTTTGCCGACCGGTATGAAATTGATCCCCTCGTGCGCTGAAAGGTCGACAGCATGAAAGCGGTGGCGTATACATTAATCTTGTGGAAAAATATGAATAACTTTACGACCGCCATGTGCGTGTGTTGCCATCGATCAGTAACCGACTCAGATTGTCTGCTGGTGCTGAAGCTCCTTATCAAACGTTCGTGTAATACCCGGTTTTTTTGCGAATCGTCAGCGAACCATGTAATATCGCAAAGTGTTTATTGCCTCGAAGAAACAAATTGTCGTGAGAATGGTGTGCACGAGACGATCGAGAGGCTAAAAATGAGTTTCGAATTAATGATTAATGCATTAATTTATGTGCAGAAAGGGTACGAAACGGATGAAGGTGTTTGTTTATTCAAATTGTTACAATATATCCAGGCGTCAATTTTTCTCTTATAATTTTCTCGAACGAAGAAAACGACCTAAAACTTCTTGCACAATTTGTTTTGTTTTAACAGGTTTTTCTTCCTTTCATATGTTTGCCTGCAGCAGCTTTTTATTTATTTCCGTTTAATCTACTATGGGATGTTTTCGAACCAAATATTTGTCAGTCACCTAAACTTTTACAATTCCAAGCACAATACCTTTCCATGCCATGTTTAGTGAAGAAGGCAATCGTCCAATAACGGGAAGAAAAGGACAGGAGATCGCTGATCCTCCGTCCACCACAACAATCCATCACAAACTGCGCGAAAGATTCGGGTTTTATCGACTCGCGTGGAAAGTTGATCCCATCCCAATCCCCGAACCTCAGATCAGCGGAACAAAACCATACAGGTACAGTCTTTTCTTAGGTTCCTTTTCAGTTTCGGGAACGGCTGTGAAAAGAAGGGACAACATACGACCTACGGCTGGCCATAACTTCTCCGCTAAAAGTGTTCTTCTCCGGCATCGATGTCCCTCCTGCTGGGGCTCAGCACCGAGCACTACCCGGCCCCGGCTTTGGAGCCCTTTTGTGATTTGACATCGGTTACCCCCGGGGTCCCTTTCCCTACGTCCTTTCGCCGGAAGGACCCCCCCCACCGAAGAAGGGGTTGAAGAAAAATTTAAATATTAATCTAATCATTCAAACTGTCAAGCACTTCATACATTAAGCGAAACGGGTTACGCCTGCACGAGGGACACGAGTGGATTGGGGGTCAAAGGGGCTGAAATTCGGTAATCACTGATGGTGCAGAACTGAGGAGGAGGAAGGGCCGGTAGAACGGCGTCTGCGGTTTGGTTTTGCGTAGGACCGACATCACGAAACGGTTTCGAATGTTGACTTTCGACCGATCGGCAAACTCGGGAGGAATGGAAGGGAAGGGCCGGGTAAACTCCAGGGAAAACATAACCCCAAAACTCACCCGACTGTCGATGAAGACGCGCGCGCCACACGCTTTCCGTCTGCGAAGTTCCGTAATGCGTACGCGAACGTGTCCAACGGTGTGGGTTGGCTCTCGGCCGTCTTAGGTCTCCTTTATTGCTTTTCCTTTTAAGGATTTGTTCGAAGGCGGGCAGCGGAACAAGACTGGGGAAAATAAAAAGCCTAAGCCTCTCCGCCAGGATGCGATCTTCTTCTTTCCTCCGAGCTCGACAAAGATCCTCTGCCGGCTTCCGATTGCGACGCGATGCGCGTTGCGAATTTGTTTTGCGTTGTTTTTGTCTCGCCCGATCGCACCTTCTTCTTTCTATGGGAGGAGGAGGAGAAGGAAGGGTTAAAACCCGTGGAAGCCCCCGGGTTTCCCGCGGATTCCGGTAGCCGCGAGCAAAGGGATCAGGCGTATCTAATTTTTATCACCACCCGACCATCTTTTTCGACCATTCCTTTTGCATGGTCCGTTCTTGTCTCGATTTCTTCCGGAGCTGTCGGTGATGCTGACGTGAAGAAAAAGATGGATTGGAGTGAAGGAACCCACAAGTCTAACGAATCTAGGCTTGAGCTGCCCTCGTTTTAATGCCACCGTGTGTTATTTAGGTAGACAGACGCAGGTTTAGGACCACACTAAAACCCTTCTTCCTACTCGAACGAACTGTCAAAGTAATGATCTTTCAGTTTTAACGACTCGTCTGGGAGGCTTCTGCTCAACACCAGAAGCAACGTCGTTTCGACTTACCACAAATCATAGGATCGTTAAATGGCAGGGCTCTAATCCCGATACGCTTCGGTTCGCAAGGTTTCCCCGCAAGCGTTAAAAATTATCTTGATCACTGTCTCTTCCAATCGATCCAATAGAGATGCAAACGTGTCGGTTGTTCGAGATAAGCGGTGGACGAAAATATACAAACAAATTAGGGCATCGTTGTTATGGTGGACATTGCTGATATGCTGCAGCCAGGGCACGGTCAACCACAATTACAAACACAACCGTATCGGTGCAGCTGTGTACTCCGGCGGAACGATAAGGTTAACGTTGTGGTCCCCGCTATCAGGCGTCTGCAAAGATGAAGGTCAAGAACAGTTTCGTGGCCGTCTTGCATCTTGCTGATCGAAGCTGGGTTGTCGTGATTAAATTACGAAATGGAGTACAAGTGTGCTGTACATTCTTGACAACTTGAACATGAAACTGTTTTAATTCATATAAATGAATCATAACATCGTCAAGATATGCTGCAGCCGGGCGAAAAGTGCCCGACATCAGAAGAAAAACAACTGTAGCAACATCACATTGAGCTCATTCCAAGAACTCGCTCGAAGACGGCTTTGAGGTATCTCCGTTTGACTACTGTTGTTTGCATGTCTCTAACGAGCTTATGAATCATTCGTCACAGTTTATGGCGCAAAACAGGCGTGAAGTAGCTCCAAGCAATGTTTAGCACACTTAACGCAGCACATTGTTTTTTTTTGTTTTGCTTTGTTGCTCTGAATTGTATACTCTACGATTGAAATCCCAGCTGCACCATGATGTTTGTTTTGTGCCTCTTTTGCATAAAGTAAACACGATTGTTGAGAACATTTTTTAAAGAAACCCGATTACCGACAACATAATCGCCCTTTCTACTGATATCCCATGTAGAATAAAAGTAACTTTTTGCAACTTGTGCTTTATTTTATCAATATAAATATCCCACTTGGACCATGTTGGGTGGATTTGCTCATAGAAACCTTTCGACCGTTCAGCTCACATCAGACGCTCGACACTCCTTGCTTCCATTTGCATGTGGGGGTTTTTTATTTTGCTGCCAAAGTCGAAAGTAGGACAATAAATCATTCCATCATAAATTCATCCCCTCCACACAATCCCTCCATCCCGGCTCGAGCAGGGAGGGAAACTGCAGCGTGGTTGGTAATGCACCCAGTCGAGTGCAATTAGCGGGCCTCAATTGGCTCCACTCTTCGCACCCGGCGGTTTAGGACGAGAGGCGCGAGGAGGAGCAGAATGATGAGGTGGTTAGGACACAAACAGTCGTAAAGCTGCAACAGAATATTGTACGGAGCGTAGTAGCGTTACAACTTCATGTAGACAATATTTTCTTCACCCGACGGGCGGCGGCGGCGACGACTCTGTCCGCGTGCCACAAACATTGGGTGGTATCGGAGGAGGGAAAGATAAAGGCAGGGGGAGGGGGTGTGGGATATATGTGTACGATGCGCAACATACTGGAACATGGCGTAAATGCGCAAATGTGACGCTTCAAATGTCGCCAAGGGGGAGGCAAAGAATGACGGCAGCGAGCAAGGAAGGAACAGAGAAAACCGTACGATTGTAAGAAGTGTGACGCGATAAGGGTTCCGTGCGGTGGGGATGGGGCTGAGGGTGTGTGGAAGATGGCGTGCCATACGGATGGCGTGGCGTGGTTTGGCCCTGGAGTGGCGTGCTGCCGCAGGCATGGCGTAGTATTCGCGCGAGTTGACCTCTTTTTCGTGGATCATTTCAACGCGGAACTGTTTGCGTTTGCGGCTTGCCCTAAGGCGGTTGTTTTTGCGGTGGAGGCCGACGGATGATTTGATGGAAAATAAACGGGCATAGGATGACAAATAATCCATCCAAGAGAGTCGTAACAGAGGTTTAAGTAAGTTGGTTTCATACAAGATGAATGAAAACATAAATCTTATGATGAAATTAAAAAAAGTCTTGCCAAGCAATATATAAAATTCTCTCCAAACGGAAGCAGATTGTGTATAAAACGAATACCTACTGCTTTCAAGCAAAGCCAGGGAAAACCTAAACCGGGTAACGCAAAACTCAGTTGTGTCCACATCAGAGCACGCGCGTCGCTTGGGTCGAAGATTTGAATTTTATCCGTTAAACGAAGCAAAGGTTGGCGTCGGTTTCGCGCGTCCAATCGCCACACAATCCCAGCACAAACACAAACCTGCTCTCCGGGAGCGTCTCGGCCGGGCGACGTGTCGTGCAAGGACGATCGCAGGAACGAGGCTCAGAATGGGAGCGAAGCCTGAGGGGAGAGGGAGATACGATTGGATCCTACAGTGGCGTTGAAGGGAAGGGTTGTGTGTGGAAAGGAAGGAAGAGCAGGTCTCGCGTCGCGTTCCGTTTCATCCCTGTTTATTCGTTCTCTTCACCCCTGCGAAAATTGGAGCCTTCGCACAGTGGGCATCACGAGGGAACTTTGTGGGTTTTTGTTACTTAACCTTTTCGACATAACTGGACGTAATTTTCTGCTATTAATGATGTCTTGTTAGAGTTTTCACCCATCTAAGCAAATGTATTGTTTTTGAATTTTACAAAACGAATACTATAGAATCTGGGGAGATTCTATTTTATTCAAACTAATCAATGTGACATGTTCATTCGACTTCGCTACTGCCCGCGTTATGTAAATCTTGTGGCAAGCAAAGTATATTTTACTAACTGTAGTATGAGTATAGTATTAGAGTCATGAAGTAATAGAATTATGATTTAAGAATTTTTAAAAAGTTAAAAATTAAGCTAAACTATATGATTTTTTTTAAATTCAAATATGCTTCTCAGGAAAGGATTTGCATCATATAGAATTGCAGAATTTTCTGTATTTTAAGCATCAAATTAGTATTTAAGTACCATTTTAAGTTAAATATGGTCTCGACAAGGAACAATTTATGATAATGTTAGATTTACTTCTTAGTTGATGTATGCTGATCTCTATTTTAAGCCCTTTGATGAACGGTTAAACAAAAATCATTGAGTTAAATACACTTCCCATTTTATATTTGTTTTTTTTACGAATTTTAACAACTATTTGAAACGTTCCCTTTGATGGCCAACAATCTTGTGCTTGTCCTGCAGTGTCTCGAACAAAGACCTTCTTCACAACTCCTCTGAAATCCTTCGACAGCAACTCCGGTCCTTGCCCAGAGTGATCGCGAAAGAACCGCGAAACTTTTGCCTACCGTCCCCCCGGATTTGTGGAGCGTTGTTTTGATTTTTGTTTTCTTACCCTCCGCCGGATCCCTCGCGATCTTCCTCTTGCATGGGCCCTTTAGCTTCCCACTTCACTGCCAGAGTCGCGTTGGCATCGTTTGGGTTGGTTGCTCCTTCTATGCTTGCTTCGTACGCTCTTATCTTGCGCTCCGCGTACGTTTTGTGCATTTGTTGACGTTTCTCTGCGCCTCGCATCATCTTCTTCTACCGCCGCCGCCGCCCTTGCGCCCTTGTCAAATGATGTTTTTTTTGGTTGTATTTTTGCGTTGCTCCTCGTCTCGTTCGTCCATTCCTCCTTTTTGTTGGTCTTTTCTACGTTAGTTGCCTACTTTCTTCTCCGTTTGCTTTGGCTGCTTAGCTTTCTTCTTCAGCAAACTAAGGAAGAAAAAAAACCGCATCCTCACAATCACGCTCGTCATCTTGTCCTCGGGCGGTTGTGTAGTGTTCCTCTTCATCCCCATCGCCCCGTCGTAGTATGGGGGGAGGGCGCACTCCCCCGGGCCCTTTCTCGTAACGGGGGTAACGCGTTTGGGGTGATGTTTACGTTTTGCTCCTTCTTTCGCCTCTTCTTCGTTGGACCGGTTGCGCACGGTTTGTTGGCATCTTTTTTTCTTTCGTCTCTCTCGCTCTCTATCTAGCGTTCGTTTATTGTTTGGGCTTCGTTTGCGTTCTTCTTCTTCTTCTGCTCGCAAGTGATCGCGTGTTCGCGTTTTACTACAACCCAATCCACTCCACCTCTTACACACCCCGGGGGGATGAAGCCGTCCTTTATGTTTCCATCTGGAAAACCCCCCTTCCCCCACTTCAGGAGCAGAATCATCCAGGTCCCCTCCCTTCCTCGTCTTGCCACCTTTGTGCCCTTTCGTTCGTGCGTCTCCCGAAGGCCCTCCTAAGAACAACACAACGGGTGTCAGGACACCTCCTGCGGGATGTTGAACTGCTGCCTCCCTTCTTTTTTTTTTCTTCCAATGTTTTGCTTTTGTTTGCCACTATTTTCCCTTCATTTGCATGTGAGAGAAAGATTTGACGATCGTGATGCGTATTATTATTGTGTTTCGCGAGCTTGTTTTCGAACGAGAAGTTTTCTTTTTCGCTTCTCACACGTCACCCTCTTCCAGACTCACCACCACCACCATCATCATCATTTGGATGTTTTTCCTTGGTGACACTTTTTGTTTTGCCTCGCGTCCCTTCCTAGAATAACCTGCTTCGTTGGTTTTCTTGCTTTTTCGGGGCCACACTTTCCAGGGCGCATGTTTTCCATCGTCGTCAAACACAGCCCGAAGTGGGCCGGCGACGCCTTGTTTGTGTCACTAACGTTTCTTCTGCCCCGTACGGTTTGTTGGATGAAGAATTTAATCACCTCTTCATTAGTTTTACCGCTTCCAATGTACTCGGCATTCATTTATTCTCTTCGCACCTTCGAACCTTTGCGCAATTCCCGTTAGATGGCACCGGTCCAGCACGAGTCAAAGCACTTATATCCGACAACGACTGATGGCTGCTTGTGTCTTCCGTGTTCGCCAAGACGATGGGGCAAATATTTGCGCAACATTTTTGTTTAATATTTGGTAATATTTTCACCAAAACCAATCCAACCCTTCGAGGTGCATGTTGGTTGAATGATCATCCAGGAAGATCTTCGTAAAGAAAGTTGAGAATTTTATTCGATTGAATTTTTAGTTTAAAGTAAGGATTTTGTTCGAATTTCTATGGTTTTAATGTTGCTTACATGGGATGGACCCTTTGGGATGGATTTCTCCTCAAGGTTCGGAAAAGTATATTGGATCTAACTCTCTCTCATACTATAAAATTCATAATAACACCATTTTCTATGGGTTCCCAAATTGCAGAAAATAACCGTAAACGTTCGACACGTTGTATCGTCCATAATTTCATACCGATCTGCAGTCGTACGTGGCGTAAGACCGGTGTAAGGAAATAAAAACGTTACCGTCTTGTTTTCGACACGCTTTGCGGCGTTTTACAGCCCGCATGCGTAGTTGGGTTGCACTTTACGGGGCTGAATTTTCAAACCCTTGGCATCAGATGCACAAGATGGAACCCACTGTACGTGGGGAAGATGGGATCGGGTTCGTTGTACCGCGATTTGCCACGACGACCGTGCATGGAGTCTCCGGTTGAGAAGGTCATGAAACATAGTTTTGTTTTTGCTTGCCTGTTTCGCCACGGCTTATTCGCGACCAAAGGAAAAGGATGTTGGCGGTTTCGGTCGTTTGTAATCGTCCGTGTTGCATTGCATCGCTTGGATGCTTTCTTTTAGCGGAACGACGGGGAAGAAACTCGCTGAAGTGGTAGGAAAAGTGGTGAAGTAAGACAAAAATCGCACACACACACGCGCGCGCGCCGCTTCTCTAGAAAGGCAAGAATTGGCACAAAGCTGGCGGCGCAATTGCGTATGCACAAAGTGCACGATTGATGCGACGTCCGCGCGCAAAAACAAACGCTCCCATCCGTTGTGTGGCGTTCGTTTGTTTGGTCTTGTTTTTATGCTGCACACACAGCATAGACCAACTCCGCAACCGCATCACGCTGAAATCACTTCATTCCTCTCTCTTTGGGGAAAATAAAGTACAGAGGAGCTGCCGAGCTGACGTACGACACGGTACGCGTAAAGAATACAATCTATTCTTTTTCTTAGTATGGATTGTCCACCCTTCCCCCTAGGGTTGACTCGTCTTATGCTCGAGGGAAAGTACGTTCGTATGCAAACAGCGCATCGTTGGCCGCTAGATAAGGCGTAAGGTCAAGAATGCACATTTGCACAATAACGGTTCTCGGTGGGCTTATGGTTTTATCGATTTGTTCGCCCGTTTTAGTCGCTCCTGCCAAGGGAGACATAGAGTAAATAAAAGTCTATACAGACGTGACTGTGCAAACGATCAAACCAAGCCACAACTGGGGAGTTCTTTTTTGAGTCGAAAGAAAATCTGTTTATACTTTTCGTGTGGGTCTGTTTAAGCAAACCATCGTAGAATCAAAATCTCTGTTTTGGTCTCTGGTTCTGTTTAAGCAAACCATCATAGAATCGAAATCAATTTAAATTCTTCGGATTTGGGATTTTTTTTCTTGATGATCTGTTGTTACATTTCTCACATTCCGTTTTATGTAACCACCCAGTGTTTATTTATTTAATATATGGTTTCAAAAAGACCACCCGAGCTGTTCAACTACAACCTGAATCAATTTCACATCGATTCTGGAAATTTGCTTCTCTCATAAATAAAACATTATTCACTCCATAATCGACAAAGGCTCACCTGGAGTTGAAAGTGGTCCTCGGGGCTGAAAATATTTTTAATCCTCCCGCCAACACTCTCTATTTAGTCTACGTCGGGTGAAAGCGAAGTTCCCGGGCGCGAGGATGGCGCTAATAGATATTTATTTTTCCCTCGTTTTGCCAAACGGGTTCAAACGTTCAACAAACACCGTTCAGTGTGAGTCGATTGGGTCGATAGAAAGTCTGGATTTGGCAGCAAAAACAAAAAAACAAACTAAAACTCACCCTGAATGTAACGTGCCCATAAACAAACAGGCGGCTAACGGCGCACCTATCGAAACACAAACCGCAATATGGCGCGTTACGTCACCATATTGGCACACGCTTGCCTCGGCTCTGGCCGCTGGAATCAATTCACAATCCTAAGTCCAAAGATCGCAAATCTTCGGCCACAAAAAAAAAAAAAAATGGGACGTGCCGTTCGGCTGTAATTTTCTCATTTCATGATACGCTGGAGTTCGGGCGGCGTCCGGATGCGAGAACGTTAACGAGACTCCCGGGCATAAGCGTTTTGGACGAGATAAAACATCTCGCTAGGCAAAGGATGTGTGCCCGTCACCGTCCGAGCATAGAAAAGTCAACGAACTTTCACAAATGGATGGTGGGGGCGATGGAAGAATGGATGGTAGCAGGAAGAGGAAGGAAAAGAAGGAACACGATAGAAGAGAAGATAATCGAAACGAGAGAAAGGAAAAAAAAACGGCAACATAACGCGCAAGATTAGACTTTTTTTTTCACAGTACAGTTTCCTTCAAGACAGGGTGGAACTTCCCCATCCTGGTTTTGCGCGGGACTTTGGGTTGGATTTCAAAATTCGATGCGCATCGGTATCGATGGCGATCGAATTCCTTCCAGCATCATGATGCGAGATGACATCTGGCACGCCGCGTGCACGATCTTTTAGTTTTGCTTTCTTACTTGGCGGGTTTGCGAAAGGATATACGAATGGACGGAAGTTAATTTCGGGAGATAAAACGGAGAGGAAAATTATGCTCGATTGTTTTAGACTTCCGTAGAGCCGTAAAAGCCTCTGAATCTCGGCTTTCATATAAAAATATACTGAAAATGTATCGACCTTTCCAAAAGAAGTCTTAAATTAGCCTCTTAGTTGTTCTCAAAATATTATATAATCTCCATTGTTTATTTTTCTAAATTGAACATAAGCTTCTTTTTCAAGCTACCCAGCGTCGATCGTGCTTGGCGTCTACTGTAGGCTTCCAAGAAAACAAACCGCCAACGGAATGAGACAGCAAGAAGCCCTGAGATGTCGCAAAGAAAAAGAGCCAACCCTTTTGTGCCAGAATCACGCCAAGGAAAATCCAATCCTGTGATGCTGTGGCTCACGACTCGAGTGCTGGTTTGTCCGGTGACTGCGATGGCGAGGAAGGGAGAGCCCTCTGCGGACGGCTAGAAAATGGGCTTTAAATTTTCCCTCTCCCCGTCCTCCGCTCGCACCCATCGCGGCCGCCAGGTTTCGCAGAACGGCATTAATTCCACGGCACGGCGTCGTCGCCGGAGGGCTTTCTAGGATGGAGATTTCTCCATCGATTGTAGGCCAACGCTCTTTCGCGCCTTTTGCGGTCGCTCGCGGACCGAACGGAGGGCCAATGAACCTTACTCTTCGTGGGTTCGCTAGAAGGTGCTGGGATGCCGGGGCCTCCCGCGTCCTCACCCGAGTACAGGAGAAGCAAACATGTCCTGCTGTTTCAGCGATGAATTTATAATTCGCTCTTGCTTCTAGTACCATCGATTGTAGGACGCGGTTCGTTTGCCTGTAATGTTGTGGAATATAATGCGAATGCTCATGTCGGACTTATGTTTCGTGGCGTAGAACAACGAGAGTTGCGTTGGCGAAAGAAGATTTCAATTCAACTTAGAGGGCTTGTTGTTTCGATTAGAATTTTATTGGTTTCCAAACACGGGAAAATTATCGTTAATTTAGTTCTTCTAACAGACTTCCTTCTCACGTTAAATTGTTTTACTTTATCTGAATCGTATCATTTATACAGAAAACAAACAGTTACTCACTCCATCAATTAGCAATAATAATCTGTTTGGCTATCGGGTGCAAATTAAAATCTGCCCCAAAATGCTTTTAATTGCCAAAACATCCCATCCGCTAAATTCCCCAACCAGATTCGATTTTGCGGGAAATTAGTATTCCCCCATCGTTTGGCCAATTTGCAACGCCCAAGCAGATCATTTGCAGCGCCATTCCTGAATCGCTAATCAACGTCTGGCCACAAAAGGCTGAGGGTTTGCGAATCTTCCCGCCGTCGATTGCTACGAACGTGCCACAACTAATGGCACGCACAAAATTATGCAAACTACGCATGTGCGCCGTGGTCCCGGTGATCCCGATTCGAGACTAAGCATTGCGTGTCGGGAACGTCGGTCCCGGCGATTAGGGGCGCGCGAATTTCCTGCTCATATAAAAGCTCATAAATGGGTTTCCACTTTCGGGCACGATCGCGGGAGTTATCCCGGACGTCGGTGGCGTATTTCTTCTGCGGCTTTCATTCGGCACTGATTTGAAGACAATCTTAAGACGGCTCTCGTGTTTTAGGTTTTTATTTGTTCTATCACTCCTTACACACTTTCCTTCGTATAGTACCGAAGCTCACGCACAATTTTCGACGCTGCCGACGGTTCGTTGTCTTTTGCCCATTTGCATAAAACGTAACCTACATACGGTTGCCGCCTATCGGAAGCGTTTCGATTTTAGCGAAACCGCCGGGGGAAGAGAAATGAACAACAACAATCTTGAAAGTGGTAAATGGATGGACGGGAAGGTTTTGTGTTTGTCGTAGAAGAAATGGGCAGAACAAAGGATACTCTCACGGAACGGAATTCAAACATCGATTACTTTACTCTCGAAAGAAATTTGAACAAGAAAGTTGTAAAAGGTCTCCAATTTTTAAAATATCATCTTACGAACGCACTTTTGTAGAAGGTTTCAATGATGGAAACATTCAAATGACGCACTAAAAAGAAAGAAAAAGTGTAAGAACCCAGCATATTGTTTGATTTTCATCAGTGGAGGGAAATATAGGAAAAGTCAACAGGCGGGTTTTAGACCTAAGCATGAGATCGCTTCGCGGTGGACGGCGTCAGAAAGGTAAACACGTTCCGGTCGACGAAACAACAAACGCAACTGTAGAACAAACCGAACGAAGAAAGTCGGTAGTGTGCACGCGATTGTACGTGTGCCCGGTACGCGTGCGCGCTTGATTGTCTTCTCGCTTCTGGTTCGCGACGAAAAGAAAACATTTTAACAAGACGAAAGGTGGTGGTTCGAAGTAAGAAAACTTCAACCTTGTCCGAAGGGTGGTTGGAAGGGTAGCAGCGAAGGCAGGGAAGTGGGGGTTAGTGGGGGTGTGGGTGTTCAAGGAAACACACACTCACACAAGGCAACGAGGGAAAGTAATTTGTCTTTTTTTTGCAAAAGATCGCATAGAGCAGCCTAAAGAAACCAAACTGTCACCGTAAACCGTCAACCTTCCGCTGCTTGGTGGGGTGACGGAAAAAAAGGGTGGTAGTAAAAGCAGTGCAGCCATCTATATTTGCACCCCAACATATACACACACATAAATGCACACACACGCACGCACATACAGATAGCGGCTTCTGGCGGTGCGGTGAGCCAGAAGAAATATAAACGAAGCGCGAGGTAGAGCATGATCGCAACGTAACGATCGCGACACGCAACAGTTCCGCGATCGTCTCATCGAGTGGTTGAAGAGGGCGAGCGGTTGGGTGAGGAAAGGGAAGGGTGCACCGGGGACCTCAAACGGTGCGTCGTTCTGCGCGGTCGCCTGACAAAGAGTCATCCACCCTGACCGGTCGTTCACCCGCTGGCAGCGCCCGACCGTTCGCGGGCTCTCCGATCGTTCTGTTCTTTGTTTTTGTTTTGCTCGTTGCCATCTTCCCATTCGCTGCTCACGCTCACTCGAAACTCATCCGCACACGGGATTCGCGGATCGATCGCGATCGCAGCACGATCGTGTGCCATTTCTCCGCGTACTTTCTACTCGCGCTCACTGCTCCTTCTCACTCGCATCAGCTCACCGAGCTCACAGTTGTGGCTCACTCACAGCATCCGGCAACGTATCGTGCAGCGTGTCGTGCAACAGACCGCGATTGCGTCCAGTCCACGGACGCGGACGTCAACAATCATCCTTCTTTGTCTCAGGATCATCCTCGCCTCGCCGTCCTACCCTCGCAAACGTCGACCAATGGAAATGATCCGTGTGAATGTTTACGGCCCACATGATGGCTTCACGTTATTGTTATTATTATTGTCATTATTTTTATTGCCATTATTGCTGTTATCAACGTCGGAGCGACGCGTCCCGGCTTGCCTTCGGTCAGTTCTGGGCAAAAGAACGGAGTCCTCCGTTGTCGCATCATCGAAGGGGCGGGTTGGGCGATGGCAGGGACGGGAAAGAATCATTGTTCCCGTACACCACAGGGACACACATTCGCTAGCCGAGGCCGTGCGGATCACGGTTTCGTACGTATGCGTTCTTCGCCCAAGTGCTCTGGTCACCTTTTATGTTCTTCCCCTTCGGAGTCGAGGATCGTGATCGTGTCCACTTGCGCCTCCACATGTCATCGGACCTCCTTCCCGTCGCGAGTCCCTCCACCCCCTTTGGGTTCGGCTTCATGCGATTCCTTTGGGAGCGCTTTGATTGAGTGATGGATTTAACGTTTTGAAGCAACTCTGATTGCAGAGATTTACGATACAATGTACGCCGGGAATGTCATCCATAATGGGACCTTTAAAGCCCTGGGCCGTGGAAAGCGCAAGAGCCGTTACTGTCGGGGGACAAGACGCACGGTTCTGTGTAGATTCAGACCCACTCCGTGCGGGAACCGGATTGGGAATGACAAATTAAGCCCATCTCATCCCTTTCGCTGCACTTGGAGAAGAGTGGGATCAAGCGATCGGGGTTGAAGGGCCTCTTTTTCCCCGAAGAAAGGTTGTGAGGGGGCGTGCATGGAGATGGTGCAAGAGCTACAGAAAACAGCATTAAAGGCGTTTTAACACCCGCCGTTTGCTTGTGGTTGCAACTAAGTAGTTAGCGAACGAGATTTTTCGCACGTTAAGATGGAATTTTGATTTCTTCCAGAAGTAACGGTAAATTGAATAGTGTTACGTTAGGGGATTCTTCTTCTTCTTGGATTTATTTTTATGTGCAGGAAAAATAATTCTTAACAGTATACGAATATTTATAAATAAATTGTAATATTGGCTTGTTCCAAAATTATCAATTTTAAAACCCCCGAAATCAATCGATGAAACTACGCCAACGGAGCGAATAATGGCTTAGCAAATAAAAAACTGTTGTGGCCTCAAAATACCACCGGTGTCATCAGCCATCAAAAGAGCCCAAAAGTATCGATTTGATTTGGTGATTTTCCATTTTACTCCATTCATCCCTCGGCATCGAACGGCTATCGTCGACAGCCGGCCCAGCTCCAACCTTCTCGTTCGACATCCGGCCGGTCGGCGCGTTTTGCAAACTCACCCTCTGGTCTTCAGCGATCTTCAGCGATCGCCGGCCAACCAAATAATAACCACCGAAATGCGCCCGAATCGAATATGCATTTCCAGCAAAGGCAATCAATCAAGTTCGTTAGCTTATAATTTGATTGTGTCGATGGTACGGGCTGTATTTCTTGCTCTCGCGCGCTTTTTCATAAAACTTAGCGCAAATGTTGCGTTGCAAAAGGATGCAAAACGGGGGTCGATGGGGCCCGAATCATGATAGTTTATTGTTGACAGCACGATAAATACGACGTTCGGCAATGCGAACCCCGTGGGTCGGGAAAACGAAACTCATCCAAATGCAACTCGAAGCGTAACGGGGGCGGGTTTGAGGATTGCGGGAGCTACCCTCAAAGTTGGCATGCAATCGGGGAAAAAAGGTCAGTCAAATTGGGATGGGTTGTTTTTTTTTCAATTCCCCATTTATTGTTCGTTGCATTTTCATCCGCTCCAACCGAGTAAGCAAATTGGATGCGCGCCTGCTCAAACGGAGGACGATCCTAACATAAATCGACAGCGGGGGGTCATTTCGATTCGGTCTGTTTATAAATCAAACACTGGCGGCAGAGGTGCAAGGGGTGGAGAATTCGTAGGGCGTTTTCGAAAAAAAAAAAAAACATTAACCACACTCCTCCGAACGCAACGGCCGTCAATATTAGGCAGCAGCAACATTAGACACCAAACTCCTGTGCATCCTCGAATGAGACGTTGGGAAGGCGACGCTTGTGCAGACGAGCGGACGCTGCCTTTGCTCGGATGGAGATCGAAACAGACACGACCAACGGACTGGATGCTCGCTCGACGTATGGATGGGATGTTGAAATGTTGAGTCTTCCAATGGCGATTGTTTCCGTAACTCTACCAAAACAACCCGAAGAGGACGGTGGGGAGGTTTTTCTTCGAATTTGACTGGTATGTTGTTCGCAAGACGTTTGAGTTGGAAATGCTGCCTGTTGTGGTGTTCAAGTACATACTTTTCCGTACTCCCAACCATAGGCAGAGGAAACGTGAATGCCAAATAAATCAGAAAAACCTGAGAAGAAATTTCGGTTGAAAAACAAAACAAGAATGAAAATGATTAAATCCTGCAAAACACATCCCAAACAGTTAAAAAATATTAATTTACACAAGATTAACACAACATTTATGTTAATTATTCACTAGCCAAACCAACCAAACCATCACCGTACCATTTTGTTTTTGAATATAAAAACACTTTTCGCTAAATCCGTTTTTCCCTTAAATCCGTCGCCAAGCTCACGATTGATGCTGCTGGGAAATGAAAGCTGGCCGCCAAAAAAAAAAAAAAACAAAAGCCCCAAAATGAGCATTCGGACCACGGAACAGCAAGAGAAGGTCAGGATGTGGCCGACGCGAAGAAGGATGCTCGCAAAGAATAACAACATTATGAATCATAAAATTCAACTTACCGTATTACACCTTCCCGTTCCGAGCCCGTTCACCACAACGTCCGACGTTCCACGTGATCGTTCGACTCCGCGAGGATCGACATCGACGCCCGACCGCAGTCGGGGCAATGTCAAGGCGGAACGTGAACGTGGGGTGGGTGGGGTTTTTTTTTCTTTCTCACGTCTCGTCCGTTCGTATCCTGGATTTTTCCCCTCTCCACCGCCGTTGGAAGCGGGGAAAAAACGTGGAGAAAAATAATGACACTGAAAAAAACAAAAACGGGCAACGCTTTGCGGAAAGTGGACGCGATGCCAACGAGGAACGAGGCGTATTTCGGGAGATCGTGCCAGGGTACAACCGGGTCGCCAGAACGAAGGAAGGCGTGACTGTACCGTACGCATGCACGCGAGTGTCCAAAAGGTGCACATCTGGAGGAGAAGTAACATTTGGCTTCGTCTGTAAAATCGCTGTGAAAAATACTCAAACATATTTTTAATACGGAAGCCAAGTTGTTTGATTACAATTGAAATCTTCTTTCTCATAGCCCGAAGATGATTTATTAACTTAAAACCTAGGGATCGAACAGTGTTTGCTCAAAACAGACGGCGAAAGGAAAACAAACGACTGCTAGGCGTAGTATGATTTTTTTTTTCGGATTCAGCGAACAATGTTAAAGGGTCATTTAGGCTCCCACTCCGACACCTCCATAAATTACACGTTAAAGGGCCAATTATAATACGTTTATTGTGGCTTTTTTACAGCCCGCCTGTGCTTGCAGCGAACTCATCGCCATCGAGGTGCCCAGAATGTTAATTTTATTACTCATAAAAATATAGATGGTCGCTCATCCCGAGATTGGTCTGGCCGAGGAGTTTGAAGAGCGGCCGGGCGGACCGAAAAGTGAAGCGTTTTGTGCTTCAGTATTTTACGGCGTGATTTAACATCGGCAGGCCAGTTGCACAAATGGCGTACGAACGAACGGCCTGCCATCCAATTGATTCGTCGTGACTCCACAGGACGAACGTTTGGTGTGCGATTGGAGAAAAATAAGACAATGCACGGATTTTAACGATTGCAGTTGAAAGTCACACAGGTGGCTCGAAGGTGAAGTGTGCTGCGAGCTGAGATCGTAGGTGGTGCATCCCTTTCGCCGAGCGATGGAAAATGATGAATTCCGAACGTTGCCGAATGCTCGGATTATGAGCGTGGCTTGATGTTCGCCAGGTCTGGGCACCTTCCCATGCCTGTGCTAGGACGTGACGGGCCGGGGGGTCAGTTGTGTGAGAAATTTAGGTGTCGCTGCACGTCGCCGTACGATCCGTACGTACACCCGGAAATAAAACTGCACCGGCCCAACTGCAGATGCACACATTGTCTCTCGAGGTGGTGGGAAGGTTGTTTGTGACGTTTGTCTGTAACGAGTGGGGTGTGCAATTATAATGATATTACCAAAGGGTCGTTTTCCCTCAACCCCCTGATTTTCGCTCGGCCGTTTGCGGAGGTTGTTCAACCCAAGCCGGGCTGCCAGCGAAACGGATTTAGCGCTAATGCAGGATAATAATGTAGAATAAACGCAATCATTTCGTACCGCTACGAGCCGATTGAAATTACAGAAATATACCTAAAATAATAATATGGACAGACACATCCAGCTCAGCTATAGCTAAAGTAAAGGGCATTTCAAGCGCGAGAGGGTTCGAAAAGTGTTTTTCGTCATTTAAATTAATACTAGAAAATTAGCAGTAAGCAGTTACAGGCATAAAATAAAACTAAATTCGAATTAGTGTAAAAAAAGGGGGGGAAAGATATAAAGGAATCAAATCAATTCATTGTGGGAATTTCTTTTTTAAGTATGTTGGAGAAAATTTTTGATAAAAAGCTAAAAGCTGAGCACAGTATGTAAGAAATAGGATAACCCGGAAGAAAATGAACTAAAAAATTAAAAATAAATAGCTTGACAAATTTAAAAAAGAAAAAAATTTCTTGTACATTAAAATCTATAAACACAATTATAAAAACATTAAACTATCTATCATAAAAAAAACATCATTTTGATTTCTGTTTTACAATAGTAGAATCTTACTTAAAGTTTGATGTAAAAAATGAGAAAGGTATGATTTGGGTACAATTGACGTGTTAAATACAAGAAGTCGCAGTGCATGAAGAAAATTACAACTTCCAACTGCAGCGCATATCAACACAGCCACATATGAGGAACAGTCTTCAGTTGCAATAAAAGCAAAGGAACGAACCAAAAAAAAAAAGAACCACAATTCGAGCCCACGAGCTGTCCGAAGGTGGTACCGTTGGGCCGCCGATAACAATCCGATCGTCGTTCTCGCGCAAACAATCAAGCCTGTTGCGCACGTTCCCGCCTTTTTTGGGGGTCAGCTTCAGCTTTCTGCCAACCGCTCTGCTACCCCTTTTTTCCCTCCACCCGGCCGGCGTTGGTTTGCGCACGTGTTCGAGCTGTGCATTTGGGCAATTTACATGACATCTCTTTCGTCCACCGTACCCGATCGAAACCGACTCGTGCGCTTTCTTCCCCGCCCCGCATCGGGCGCTCCACATCCTTCTCGTTGGCGTCCCCGCCCAGCCAGTAGGGTCTCGTTTTCGGGGAGGAAAAATATCTCCCCCCGGGGACCCGCGAGCACGTTTTTCTTCCTTCTGCGGTCGATCGCCATCCTCGACGGTCCATCTGGTCGTGTGCTGGCCCAAAAGTGGCCGCAAAATAAAACAACCACACGGCGCAAAAAGGAACTGGAAATGCAGAAATCAAAAAGGGAAGAAATACGGCCCCCTCCGCCAACTCCTCCACCCTCCACGTGGCCACAGCCGCCTTGGCCTGTCAGCAACGCCACGTTCTCTTATTTCAACTGCTGAACCGGTTTTCGCGAAATGTTGTGTCCGTTTCCTCCACCCCGCTTCATCCTCCGGCTTCGAAAGGAAGGATTTGCAAAAAGCGCGCCACGAAAGACGAAATCAAAAATCAAAACTTTTGCGCCAAAATGGTTTCGCCCCAAACGGCGGGAAAGGGAACCGCAAGGAAACCGAAACTACGTTCGCGAATGCGCGCCAAAATCACCTACCTTTACGGCCAATGGAAAGGCCGATGGTGAGGAGGATCCTGCCCGGGAGGAAGAAACGTGGGGGAGCGTCAGAAAAGAATCATCCGGAAAGGACAGCGCCTTACGGAGGGGACGCCACGACACCCGAAGAGGGGAAAGAAAAAGAACAGCTACAAATCATGACATGCTGAAAAATATGCGATCAAATAAGAAAAGGACGCGGCGGGTTGGACGGCCCGGGAGTTCAGGCGGAACGGTGGACACCCGGGATTCGCGAGCTGCAGTTTGTGGTTTATTTTGTTAAAACTTGCGTGTGTATGTGTGCTTCCCGGCTGCCGGCTCGAGTGGACGTCATCTCTCGAGGGAGTCGCTTTTGGGGCATTTCTTCTTCCAGTGCTGTGTTTCTCTTTACGTCAGCGATCGAAAGCTGAACAAATTGCTTTCGCAAAAAAGGCAAAGCACCGTGAACGGGTCGAAGGAGCAACATTCAAGCATAACAAAATAAATAAAGAAAAAGGGTAAGAGATAATAGGGATCATCAGGGCATGGGGGATGACAAAAAATGAAGGTTAGAGGCTAACAATAAAATAAAACCAATTTTTAATTCAAGATCACTCAAGAAAAAAATAAATAAATGGGTGTCCGGTCTTTGAGGAAGATTGTCATGCGACAAGGAAAGATACAGAGATTGGCTGGTAAATTGAAGAGGTAAATAGGACGATCAATGTGGTTCAATAGATGGCGCAGTATCAGTACTTGATGAAAGAAAAGATAGAAAAATTTGCAGTGGGTTTGAGGGAATGATCGAAAAAAGAATTAATCCACCACCGAGATTGAACAAGTGAACCGAAAAAAGAGCATGTTAAAAACCATCATCAAATGCAATATTGCAATAGAAAAAGAAAAACATTAGAAGTAAAGTCACTTAAGAAGCGTGATGGAGGGACAAACGAAAACTCGAACAAGAAGTGAAAAGAGAAGAAATAAAATCCTTGCCACGCAACGTGACATACGCTTGAAGGAAATAAACAAAATAAAAGGAAGGCCCCAAAAACAGAGCTCCACTAACGGGGTAAAAAAAGCATAACAAACAGAAAAACATATCCCCATCCACTCGCACGTAAACAGACACACACACACTTACTGTCGATGGGTTGCGAACGCGAAACCTGTTCCTCGAATGTACCACGACCACGGATCTTGCAAGATCTCCAAGTTGGCGCGCTTTTTTGCGATCTCGAGCGACGAGTCGCGGATCGGGTCACCTTCTCGAGGAGCGCAAGACCGCGCGCGCGCGCGCGCGCGAGAACCGCCAAAAAGAGCCGGGACTTCACGTTGTCGTTGTCGTCGTCGACGTCGTTTGCATCTTCTTTTCGCTCTTCGATTGCTCTTCGTGTTCCCGCGGTTGTGATATTTGAATATACACATGAGCAAACGGGTTACAAACGGACGCTCGAACGGGGGTGAGCGAGAGCGCAGATGAATGCACGGCCTGTGGGCCAGGCACGGGGTAGCGCAGGCTGAACATCGATGGCGAGGAATCGGAGGTACTTTGAGAAGCTGAAAAACGGGAACGGCTTGATGCCGCACGCGGCTCGCGTCGATCCTCGGGATATCTGTACACATTGTACAATCGATGGGAGCGGGTTCCTGGCCGTGGGAGGGGAGGAGGACGACGACGTCGTGGCGATGAAGGCACAAAACAAGCGTTAGGTTAAACGTAAATATGGCCGGCTTGGGTGGATGTGTGTGAGTGTGTCCGCGTATCGAGAGAAAGAGTAGGAGAGCAAAGGGAAAGGGTGATTGGACGGGATGCAGGGGTGCAGGGTTCGAGGGGTTGCGACAAGGGGTGTGATCGCAGAACTCTGTATTACGCTCGTAGTAAAGCCGAGATACGATCGCGGACACCCGATCCTCGCCTTTTGTCCCTCTGTCAGCCGTCCCTTTCTCCGACAGCGTTATTTTTTTTTTTTTTTTCTTATTTGGTTTCCTTTTTTTCTGCCACTGTGTTGTGTCCATGGTCCGGGGTGCATGTGTTGGGATTTAACATTTTCTTTCCTTCACTTTAGGACGATTGAAGTCATTGGGGGTTTCTTTTTTTTTTTGCAACTGTCCGATTCTAATACAACACCTACACGATTAATCAATTTCATATCTTTTACTAGTATGATGGTGTTTTTACTCTATGTTTTAGAAAAAAACGTAAAAATTAAACATAATTGTTAAAACATTAAACATGGTACAAGTCGAAAAACAAACATTTAAAACACAACATCCTTTAAATCTCTTCGCTTTAAAAGATCCAACCAACATACAAAAATAAACCTTTAAAGCACGTCATCTTTTAAATCTCTTCGCTGTAAAAGAACAAACCAAAACAGAATGATCAATATTGAGTAGAACGAAGAAGAACGAAAGAAGTACGATGAAAAAAAAACGATATAACACACGCACTTGGCAAGTGCACTTTACTCACGGGGGAAAACGGATCCTGCATGGCAGGCGGAAGGTGAAGGATTCGGGAAGGAGCACGTCCGAAAATGAGAGGCGAAAAGAAAGGATCGGAAGAAACAGGTAGGCAGCAAGAAGCTGCAGCACGCCCAAGACAAACCCCTTCCGACGGGATGAGAAGAAGCGGCCAGTGCATTAAAAACATGATATTTGATTTCTTTTTAGGGATGCACGTGTTCATTTTAGATCGAACGAAAACGGAGGGAGAAAAAATAAGCTTTGAGAAAAGGGGTTGGTTTTTTTTTTACTTGCTTCTCTTCCATAGAGTAACTCGTAGCATCTTTTCTGTTTTGGGTTTTGGTTTTGTGGTTTTTTGGGAAGATATTGATCCTATAAGGATCTTCGTTTTCCTCCACCGATGATGACGAGATCTTTTTATTTTATATGTTTTCTCATGTTGTACGGTGTTTGATCGGAATTAAGATGATTCAAGCTTGTTGTAAATTTTCACTTTAATTTTTTTAGATAATTTTAATATTTTAAAGTTATATAATGTTAGTTTCAACAGATAAATATGTATATTTTGGTTTCCATAAAGCATCACCATAAAACAGAACATTCAATCAGCAAAGTCAATCATGGCACGTGTTCTTTGTTAAATGGATCATGCTATAGATGAACACAATGATGTGTGAGCATTTGTGTGTATTTGTCGATTCATTTGATTAGAACTAGTTTTGTACTATTGTTATCTGTAGATCACACACAAGTAGCACCCATCTTTCTGTTGCTCCAATTTAAAGCTCTTTGTTAGAACCTAACTACTAGAGCCTACCAATCAGTACGGTGGCATTTCGGGCTGCGGTTCCTAATGTGATGCTGTAAGCTATGACGAAAGAGTTTTTTTTTTTTTGGGAAAGAGACGTTCTGCCGAGTGGCATGGGGATCGGGATGCCACAATAATGGCAGCATAATTCGTCCCAACGCAGACGCAACCGAAGTGGGATTCGCTTCTGATAACATGGCGGTTGCATCGGGAGGGCGTGGGCAGTGAGATATGAATGGAGGAGGGCAGCGTGACTGGAGGCACACAACGTGGAAGCGTTTTTAAGTGAGCCAAATGAGTTCGGTCAAGTACGATCCGAGAAAAGCCGTAAAATGGGTGCTAGTCGAGCGTTACGAACAGGGTGTTCAAAGGCGCGGGGGCTACGCAGGGACGTGTGGAGCCTGGCGTGGTTTACGGGAAAGCAGTTGAGATAAGGGTTTGATGGAAGCACGAGCAACGAGATGCAGTGGGAAGACGGGTGGAGATGAGGGAAGGTGGAACGAGCACGTTAGTGGAACGAATAAGGAAGAAACGCATGATCGCTTGGCATCGGGCAACGGTTGGTCCAAAGAACAGTATTGTGCAAAGTTTCACGATCATCTCAGAGATGCGAAACCCAAAAGTATACCATAAGTTATCGCTTATGAACTAGATTTAGTGTGGAAGTTTTGGCCCATTTATGTCATTTTGGTCCACTAGAAAGGAGTTCAATGATCACACTGATTTCATATAAAATACGCCCTAAATTTTTTTTTTACTGTTGATATCTGTTTATTCTAGTAAAATTCCAAATTTGGAAGCGATTGTAGCAGTATTTTTCGAGAAAATCGTTGACATCTACGAAGCTGTTACTTCGCTGGAGCTGCTGTTTCGGACGCGACAAATAGTTACCCAAACGGTGACAACGAAGTGCGAGGATCAAGAGAGAGAGTTGATTTATTGCGCTCTTATTTATACATTTCTAGGACGAAATATGTGTCTAGTGGTTGGTGCTAAGTTTATATCAACTGGTCTAAACTCAATATTTTTACAAAGTACAAACAGCTTCTTCAACCCATCATGCCGTAAGCAGATAGTTTGCCCACATTGAAATATAAGAAACCACCGCGTAAAACCATCGGAAGTAATGTTTTTCTTAGACTATGAGTGGTTTTGGAATTGTCAAAACGTTACTTGAGTTCGAAAAATAATTTTCGAGTACGAAAAATAATTTTAATTGCGATGTTTAAGTGGGCATGGAAATCTGATTTTTACTGAAACGAAATTTCTATGCATTCTGACACTGACAGCTGTATGTCAGAAACTTTCTAGACGAAAATGCGATCATTGAGCAATAAAACGGATATAAAAATATAAAACTAAATATTTAATCTCACTAAAAGCAGTGTCTGAATTATTTTAAAGATTACTTAATACATTACCATATCAAATTTATCGTTATATGGTCGACACAATGAATGCAAAGATTTCATTCGTGGGGATCCTTCTCAAACTGTGCCGAAACTGGAAATTTTACCTTGGTTACACTTTCTTCTATTCAAAAGACATGTAACACATGTCCTATTTGAAGTTGTTAGTTAAACCAACTGTTAAAAGTCGTGTTGATATCCAAAACTCGTTGTTATATTAATAACCTATCGAGCAAATACGACGCAAACTTTTTCGACTAAGCAGCATAAATGTTGCAAAAAATTTGTAAAACTTTGATCAGTATTGCGAGTTTGAAATGGAACTGTTCATCATCTTTTTATTTAAATAATTCACCACCATTTCAACCTCAACAGGTGCTTTACTTCCGCCAAACACTGTACCCCATCGCCGATGAGCGGATCGCTACTGTTCTGGAACAAGATCGCCCGAAGATCGGAGCAAAACAAACGGCTACGATTACGGCTTCTTCTGTCTGCCCGTGTTGCCAGTTGCTAAAGCCGTCACAAGGAGGGAAGCATGGGGCGCGGGGTGTGGATCTCGACAACCCTGCCACCCCCTCCCCCATCCACCGAGGGGGTGGTTGATTTGTGAGCATTACTCCCGCTCCGATGCGAACAGAAGCGATAACAGCCCGCCTCGGCGCACACTAACGCGCCCTGCGTCGAGCACGGCTCTTTAAAGATGATTGTCTATTGCCCCGTGCTGGCGGTTTGCACACGTCACCATTTCGGATTTTCAACAACTCCATCCCACCACGCGGCCGAGACAGAGCGGGATGTTTGGCCGCCTTGGTGGGACCGTCTTTGCTTCGCAAACGCAAACGCTCGTCACCATTAGCGTCGTCACGATGGAGTACGATTTCGCGCCAATTAGTTTCGCGCCTCGGTCCGCGAACTGGATTAGAAGTTGGACGATGGACGGGCTTGCGTTTTGGATAAACAACAAGTGACACCGTTCACCGCCTTCTTTGCCGGCTTTCTAAGTAGGACTTCAAGGGTTGCGTGGGTTGGAAGCGTTTAAAATCCCATCCCTTCTCCCTACTTCTCAGAGGTTGCTTAAGACAGCCAGGCACCAGCGGCTGCAAATGTGCTCCAGCCGGCGGCCATTACGTTTTTAAAACGTCGCTAAACACCGCGATAAGATAAGCGAGTGTGTTTCGCGCGTTCGCCCCGACTCGAGCCACCGGTCGGTTTGATTTCGTTTAACGCATTTTTCTTCGCCAGCTTCACGGTCTCGTTCTGCGGTGCTTATGGGTGTCTGATAAAGGTTGTGTTGGCCGACTGAAAAATGAAGACCCACGCCATCCCCCCATGGGGAAGGAGGTGATGGCGATGAAGATGATGATGATGGCGGTGACGTTGCTGAAATTGAAACAAACAAAATCGGCATGCGGGGCCATGCTCTGGATTTTATTTCTTCTTCCCCCCGAGTGCCGCGGGGGTGGTTGCCAATGGGGCAGGGTGAAAGGAAGAGGAAGAGGTTCGCACCAATACCAACAAATCAGCGCGATGGCATGCTGCGCTCCGTCTGCGTTTCGCAATCAGCGGTTTCTTATCAACGCGCGCTTCTCGATTTCGTTTGTCTGTGCTGAGATTTTTATTTTTCTTCCAATGAACTTGACACGAATCATTTACCATTCGCTCTCTCACTCTCACTGATCATCCGCGCTTCCTTTTCCTTTTCCTATTTTCCTCTCGCATAACTTGGTGATTTAGTTACCGGTCTTAATTTATGTCGTCGATACATAATCCCGCTCTCGGGCAGTGTCAATTTTCAAGGATTTCTTCGCCTTCTTATCACTCGTTTGCTTCCAACGCTATGGATTGCGCGTGTTTTTTTTTTGCTGGATTCACTTCTTGCAGCAGTGGTTTAATTCTTTTCACTGCCTTCCAGGGTTTTTCCTCCTTCAACCTGCTGCTTTCGTGAGTTCGATTTTGGCGCGCATTTTTGTTAGTCACGTTCGTAGTATAATTAAATTGGCAAACATTAAGGATAAAATGTTTATTATTCAGTTCAGTTTTTATAAACTTTACCTGTTCTAAGCTTATTCTCTTTAGAATTGACCTTTTTTTGCACATGTTTATAAGTTCATAAATCATCTAAACTGTTTTCATGCTACGAACAATCAAGATAAAACCAAATGATGCATCTTTTGCCGTGTGTTTTACAATGCCTGCCTCTTAGCAGAAACGACGATGAACATTGGTGCACGCCATGTCGATCGACAGGTCCCCGCTCGGAACCGCTTCCCTTCCAGCACCACCGCCACCGTTGATCCTCCTTCGTCAATCGTCACTTGATGCTGTTGCTGCGGCTGCTTGCATAACAACCTACAGCCGCGTACGCCATCAATGTGTACGTGCGTGTGTTGGGAATGTGTCGTTTCTGTTCCCCTTTCCCCACAACCCCACCATTCACCCCATCGGACCTGCTTGACTTTTTGCTTGTTTGTTATTTTAGCATAAGTCCTTGAAATTATTTTTGTCGTTTTTTTGGGTCCCTCCCCTCCCGCACCGTGCCTGCCTCTTACGAGTCCTGCCACTACACCTCCTCAACGGCTCGAAGAGTCTGCGCAACCGATGATGGCATGTTTCGCGCGCTTTTTCGAAACGGCGAGCTCCGTCTCAAACTCCGCGTCGTATTCTCAGCTTCCTGGTTGTCTTGTTCAAAGTACAAACTCGGCGCACTTTCGCACTCGTTTGCTCGTTCCCGTCACGTCCGCCGTCGGTTCTAACGCCGATCGAGATCGGACAGGGATGGCAAGTGATCTCCTAGCCCTTCTTGATGCCTTTTTTCCCCCTTCCCCCCTTTCTTCCTTGCAAACGCACAGTGTGTCGCCCAACGTTATCGCGCCATAACGCGGTGGAGCACGCGGTGCTCGGTTGGTTTTTGTCAATGTTTCACTGTATGAATGTTGTGGTTGTTGTGTTGCTTTTTCTTTCCGTCGTTTCAACCCTTGGGAGAAGAATGTTGTTGTCATGGTGGTGTTTGTTCGGCGTCCGCCCTCCCACCCAAAAGAAACCCCCCCTATTCCTCCAATACGATCGTTTACGATCGTCAACATCTTCTAATGTACGTCGTCACCGTTTGACTCGCAAATGGACGGGAGTGTGTGTGCACTTTTTTTTATTTCTACATTTGTGTTTATCTTTTTTCTTGTTTTGCTTGGTTCCGTTGGTGTTCCGCTCGCGGCAGCCAAATTTGGCCTTGCCCCGTGGCCCGTTTTGCCATTTTTGGCGCCAAAACTTTTGCACCACCACCGGGTTTTGAAGGAGGATTTTTTTACTGTTTCTCGGTTTGTGTGGAGGTTTTATATTTTGTGTTTTTGTTGTCAACTTAGGCTCCTATCTGCTTTTCTAACAGTCCTGACCGCGTCCTTGAGAGAGAAGTTCGGCTTGGTTTGAGTTAAATTTGACCCGTAAAATGATTTCAGAAATCCTTCGTAGAATTGTCAATGTCTTTAAGGTGCACGAATTCAATTTTTGAGCGTTCTCAAGGTGGTACATAGAATATATTATGTTATTCAATAAATATTGTTAGGAGTTACCCATCCCATGTTACAAAACAATCACTTTGCCAGACAACCTGTTTCATGTTTTCCTTAATGAAATTTGTTACGATAAAGGCAAGTGTAGGAATGGAGATTAGACACATGTCGAAGTATGCAAACAATTACGAAGACCAAGGGTAACATACGAATAGATAATTGTGTAGATAACGTCCTCAGATTCGTCAAATCTTGTTTTCCGACTCCATCACGACACCGAATGTGTTTAATTGTCGACGCTTCGTGTGGTAATGTGTTTGCTCAACACCGGCAGCATATCACTTGCCTCTACGGCGCGTACTCCAACACCAGCGAAACAACACGACTTGCGTGTGTCACGTTATCGCCCGCCGGGAGCGGGAGTTTGCTCATGAAATTATGCTCCTCCACCGCTGCCATGTTTGGATTCTTACCCTCTTGCCTTCCCCTCAACTAACACTGGCACCACGACGTATACGGACGCTTACGTAATGGAAATTTAAATGAGAAAATCAAGTACCTTTGCTGACCTTTGCTGGAGATAGAATCGAAGCAATTGTCACCACTTACGCATGGTTCATGTCGCTTGCTGGTACCTTTGGGTCACTTCCGCTCGCTTCTGGCGGGGCAATGGCTAGACAAGGGCGAGGGAAATAATAGATAAGACGACCCACCGAAGGCGACGACGACGACGACGACAGGCGAGGACACTCGAAGTTACGCGTGCGCGTATATAGCATGGGGTTGGTTTCGGCTTTCTAACCTTGTCAAGTGCTGGCGGTAGCACTTACAGACCGACTTACATGCTCCAAGACACATTGAACCGGTGTCAATGACATTGCGCTTGCGTCCACGTGTCGCATCGCGGAAAGGGCTTCCCATATTACCACGGAGTGAACAACCCTTTCGGGCGTTGGAAGACAGATACTCCGCTGGAAATGGAGAAAAAAATATGCAGCTAATGGATTTTCTTTCGAATCCCAAAACATTGCCCCCGAAATAGAAATTTACGTAACGACACTTCGTTTTTAAATCATCAGATTCGATAGCATATTTTATTTCTTGTAAGGAAAAGGTGATGGTAATGTTTTCAATTATTTTCTGCATCCTCCGTCCACTGCTTACAATCATTAGAGTTTAGCTTACAGTAGGAATTTAACCAATTTATAGAAGCATATACGAAAATGCTATGCTTCACCGTTCGCCTTTGTGCATCAAAAGCTTCTGTTTCGCAAGTGTTTCGCATTTGACCGAAAAGGAAAATGAAATGTAAAGAAAATTCGACAAAAAGAGGCCTACTGCGCTACGGTCCCGCAACGCCTACTATTACGCTGTGAGCCACGACCCAGCGCATCAACTTACGAGCTAGCAGAAATAACATTTTGGTAGAAAGATAAATAATTAACTAATCCATCGAGCTTCACAGAAATGGTCCTACACGGAGCGTGATTTACCGGTTTCAACGGGTTGTCTGTTAGACATTCCATGCCGAAGACCGTTTTCTTCCTTCCAACGGAGGCCAATCTTTTCTGCAAAGCCTCCACACGGATACAACTGGAAAAATGTGTAGTTAAACTATAGAAAAAAGCGAACGTAAAATGGATATCCTACAAAAATTATTATGAATCTTAACCAGCGCTGGCGCTGCTATTGCGGATTGCGGATGTAATTAGCATGTATGAATTTACCCTTTCTAATCGCCCGCCTTCCACTATGGCATTTGATAACTCAATTTAACTAATCTCAACGCTGTGACACACAGGGAAAATAAACAAACAAATAAAATAAAAACTAAACACCTGTCCTCGGCTCGCTACCCTTGCTCGATCACAATCATATGGTACACGGCCCACGCACTGGTGACGATTTTCGCGATCTTGGTGTGGGGGGGAGGAAGTGGGTGACCTGATCCTCTTGCGAAGACTAAGTTAAGTTTTTCAGCAGACAGTTTTTCCTTTACTTCGTGTCGATGACATGTTCTCAAACAAGTGATGTTTTTTTCCCCCATCGAAAGCTAATCGCCTCATTATCTATCCTTGTCCTAAGGAACATTATAAGTTTGCTGAAGCTAGCTGGAAGAAATGGTTCGCATTTGAATGGGAAGGCTAAAACTGTGTACGCAAGCGCCGTGCCGATCGAGAGTGAACCGAAGCAATCCTATACAGCTACGCACTTTAAGCTAGTTTTTATTTTTTTTTATTTTCGTAACAAGGAGAGGAGAGGAAGCTATCATAAAAAAAATATTATTAAATTGAGATCGCAACTTTGATAAATTTTTCCTTCACTTCACTGCAATTTTTTTGTACAATCTGGCCTCGGTGTGTGGAACGCCTCGGCTGGCTCCAAAAAACCTCAGATCGTGCAGATTACAGCGATACAACAAACAAAAAAATAATAATAATAATATTAGTCAATAAAGTGTTAAACAAGCTACGAGTTCAAAATAAACATATAATTTAACGATAGCCGGATCCCGTGCCCCGCCCAGCCTCCTGCCCGCGCCGGGTAATGGGCATTGCGTCGGCCATTTCCCTTCCCCCGCAGTGGAAAGCTTGGCTTCCCGTCGGGAAGCGGCGGCAGGCGGGCGGGCACGGACCGAACAGCTAAGCACACTAACTATGCAATCACTTATCATTTAAAGGTATTGAGAACGGCTTTTCACTGCCGCATGGTTAGCCTAAGTCGATTCCGAGCTGAATATAGCTATGCGTGAAAAATAAACTTGCAGTGACAGAGGAAGAGAGAGAGGGAGAGAGAGATAAAAAAATGGTGGAAAATTTAACAAACAATGTTTAAGCAAAATAAAAGGCTATTCACTATACAACTAACACCGATACGCCCACCATCGTCGTCCTGGCTTTTGCTGTGCTTTTTACCGATCGCCGGTGCGTTACAAACGTGAAGGGAAGAATATTGTTTGCTGGGTTTCGCTGCGAAACTATACATATATTGTTAATTGCAAAAATAAAACATAAATTATGCTGCCATTTTGCGCTAACGCGGCTAAAAGCCGTCAGCCGTCGGGGGGGTTTTGTTTTACTGCTGTTTTATGTTTGATTTAATTTTGCCGGACTGTAGTTTTGGTGATGGTTCGTTCGCAAGCATTTGTGGTTGCACAGCTCCCCTCTCATTTTCCCCATTTGGACCGAGAATACAAAACAATATTACTCGCTTAGAAAATATCACATGAGATCTAGTTAGGGGGGTCGTTAATAGTTTTTTTTTGTGGTTTTTCTTTTGTTTTGTGCACTCCTTGCTCTGGTTTTCTGGATGTAATTTACTCATCCACTGCTTCCACGCATCCACTATTTTGTTTCCCCCACTTGCATCTTTCTCACAATTCCGCCGGTTTTTGTGTTTTGTTTCCTTTTCATCTTCCATCTGCTATTGGTGCTCTATTTTTTTTAAACTTTCAACTTATTTAAATAACATTCGTTTTCCTTCCAATCATGGCCCGCGGGTCCATGCGTCGCTTCGAACGCTCTCCATGTTGAACTGCGGGCAAACATCCTCACGAAACCTTCTCGGGAAAAAGGTGTATGAAAATGCGTAACATTTACTTCCCTCGTACCGAGACGTTGGTCCATCGGGCGGCTCCTTTCAATCGATGTTGTTTTGCAGCGACGTCAAGTGATGTTACGTTGTTTCCGCCTGACTTGATCGCTTTATTTGACCGCTGGTAAGAGGACCTGTGAAGAAGATATGAACATATACAAATTAGAACACATTTTGCCAAACAAACAAACATAAGGAGATACATGTAAAAGGTTAAAACAAATGTCGAGTCTAAAAGAATGTCTATCCGCGTCGATCGAACGATCGACATTCAACCCAACCGTTTCGCGAATTCGCGCGTAAAAAGTGCGCAATTTTTCGCGCCATTTTCAACGCCTCACAAAACAAAACACAAAACGGAAGCCACCCGACGGCGTCTTCGTTCTGGCATGTTTAGCGAAATACCTGTTGCTTGTGAATATCGAACGAAAATGAAATCCTTTTTATATCTCCCTCTCTCTCTTTCTCGACATTCCTTTATGTCGTGTTTGTACCTCTTTCTCCGTCTACCTCTCGTGACGTCTAGCGGATATGAATAACCACCTAACATGGTGAAGGTGTCTGTTATCATAAATGGAGGCGAATGAAAGAAAAAAAAAACCTGCATAAATAAAACGACAGTAGAAAACCTCTGCGTAGCTTGAACACCGTTGTCGGCTGCGCGCGCGTTTTTCGAGCCGGCATCGCACACGGTAGTGTGTGCGGTACATACGAACCCACAAACACTGGCACTGGCCTGAGTCAATCGGCAGACCGTTCCGCGGTTCTGTATGCACGGAACTTTATCTCTCGCAGGAGTTGGACGAGGCCTTTTTTTACGATGCACACGATGTGTGTATATTAAATGTCCTCGTGCGCCTGTAAACGCATGTGTGTGCGTGTGTGTGTTCTGGTGGGGAGAGAAGGCGTGCCATTCGTCCAAGGGGAGGCCTTCCACACGGACCCCCCCCCCTTCCCCCCCCCTTCCACCAGTGGGAGGCCGATCGATGTTTCCTCGCGGCCGGCGAAGGGGCGTGTTGTGTTTCGCGAAGGCGCGAGTTTGGCGATTTCTTCAAGTTTTCTTCGCGCGCACTGGCACCTCTTCCACGGAGCCGAGATACGTGCTCGTTAGACGGCGGGAAGCAACATCTTGTAAACAAAAACGGCCCAGATGCAATTCGAAAGAATGTGTTCCCTTCGCGCTGCGATTGCTTTCAACCTCGGTCCCCGTATAAAGTACGCGTTTCATCGACTAATCCTCTTCTAGGTGGGATTTTTATTGCTCCCAAGGTGTAAAAGGTGAGCGATGTTGATTATCTGGACGGATTTCGGGTCGGTGAACCACCGTTTTGGTTAACGGTTGCATTTAACGTATCTTCCTTTCCGTCTTTTTTTCTTCACGCTCGAAAGACCAAACGTTCGTTCCACTCGGCACTCCGAGGATGGAAATTTTCCACAAAGCAGATTGTACCTGTTCCGATGCCCGGTCGCGCAAATCTTGATTACCGGAAGAAGTCATACCAAAAAACAACCATTAAAACGGTACTAAAATCGGGCGTGAAACAATGAATGGAATGACTCCCTCCATGGAAGTCGAACTAATTTAAATATCACAATATGCTCGGTTGATTTATTCGGTACCTCCAATTTCCGTAACAAGATAACGGGCGCGCTTGAGCGCCACGGGACGAGGAATGTGCCGCATGTCAACAAGCGTCACTTAAGTAAGATACGGTGGAGAAATAAAATCAAGCAAACCGAGTAAGCGAAAATCGACAATTTGCAAGTATAAACTCCGGTCGGACTCGGGGCGTAAATTTGGGGATCCGTGTTCTTTTTTCTTTACTTCCTTCTCTTGCGTCACGCTATTTAACCTTCCGCTTCGCAAACTCGCTCGCCCCGGAAGTCCTCCGCCTTAATTGTATGCGTGCATTATGCAGTTTCCAAATCGCTCCGAACGATGCGTTCCGCGCGACGAAACGGCGCGCCATGCAAGAAGTCGCACACCTTCGCGTGGTTGGGATCATTAATTTCGCCTTCATCGCGATGCCACCTTTTTGCCATCCTCTGTCAATCTTGCGCGAATAATGTGTGTGCGCATGTGTGTTCAGGTAAGTCATACAATAACTCACCGTCGAAAGCGATCGTTTCCTCATATACTTTGGCGGCATCTTTCGGATAGAAAGCCGTGTCCTATTCACATTTACGCCCTGCTGAGTAGACTTCGACCTCCCGTTCGCCAACTTTCAAACATTAAATTCCAAAAGCGGGGTAAAACTCAGTTCCACCGCCCGTTCCACATAATGCTTCTTTTTGAGCAGTGCCGCGTGAAAAGTGCTGCATGAATGGGAGCTGCGTTTGCGTTTGCCAAAATGAATAATTAATGTTCCCGACGAAAAGGGCAACAAAAACCGGAGTACGGTAGCAGCTAATTGCCCCGGAGCTGGTGCACTGTTTCACTGTTTTGCTTTTAATTTCCACCCTTTTTGCCCTTTTTCTTCCTCTTCGTTAGCAACATTTGTGGTGATTATTTTATTGCTAGATTTACGGTAAGTGAAATTTTAGTAAATGTAGCCGGCACAGCCAAAGAGGTGGCTTTATGCTCACCTAACCGTGGACTGTGGGTGACTACAAATTGCTCCATTCATTAGTTTGCTCGCGTGAGGGACATAAATTTCGCATAAAAATCTATGCTTCGTTAAAAGTGTGAGGTTTATGCGCGCGGAGCATGGAATGTTTAAAATTAATTGAGCGTGTGCTTTAGAAAAAGGAAACCGCTTCATCACAAACTGGAAGGTGATGAAACGACTGGAAAGTCACTACAATATCAGCTTGTGTCTTTCGTAGCAAAGGAAAATATTTTCTAGCATTGTGTCAACACCATATTGTTGATCAAGTTACATTTCTTAGAATAGTTTCAAACTACCCTCCTGATAGATAACTTTTGCACACTCTCTTTAGATTATCTTTAAATAAGCAGAACAATTGTCTCGCATGAGTCACATTTTAAAGCACAGGCGTTGTGTGTTTCGCGACCCGTTGTGATGAAGGTTTCGACGTTAAAAAGTTAAACATCATTCCAGCCCAAGATAGGCCACGGTAGGACCCGGATCGGAGAATATATTTACAGTTAGCAAATAAGTCAATACGGATGGTTTTTTATTTTTCTTTCTTTCACCCGTCGAGCGATTGTTAAGAAAACCTGCCCCCCTAACGTGACGAACGCCACCCCTTCTTTGTTCGGACCTGTTCGTCACGGGGCTTGGAAAACCATGCGGCCGCCGTGTGCCAAGTATGGCGCCGATAATTGATCAAAATTCGAACAGGCGGCGATCGGACGCCGGGAAACGCGGTCTTAAATTAATTTACCCACTTCACACTTGCCCGGAACCTTTCGGTCGACCTGGGGGTGGTATGAACGAAAGAGGGGAGGAGGGGGGGGAGGAGTTAAGTGCAACGCCGAAGTGCATCTCGTATGCCAGAGGCACGGGTTTTTTTCCCCCGTTGCCTGCTTTGCGTCGGTAAAAATAGAAGACGGCCGGCCAACATCCGACGACTTCATGACTTCATTCCGTTCGCATTCTGTCCACATTGCGCCGGCCTGACGGGGCAGCGGGTTGGTTTGTGCGGTGTGCGGATGGAATGCACGATCGGTTCCGTGCCTTCGAACGCTCAGCCACGCAAGGATGAGTTTTTGTGTCCTGCCCCGAGTGGCGCGATGTGGCGTTTCCCCTTGTTTCCCTCCACTTTACTCTGCCTCTCGAGTCAAGTGCTTTTCCGTCCCCACGATCGAGGCGCTGCATTTACACCCGCTTCGCTTCCAAACTGCACTTTAACATTGCTTTTTAATTTATTTTTATTTATTTTATAGCTCCACCGCTTAAAGTGTTTGGGGGCTCTCGAGGGGTTCGCTCGCGTATTTAATTCAACCGTTCGTTCGGAAGCCATTACGATCGTCATCATCAACTTGCCATCCGCCGGCAGCAGCGCAGAGTGCAGCGAAATAAAACCACCAGTGTGCAGCTTCAGTAAGGCACAGTGTTGCGAATTCGCTTCACTGTTGAAGCTGCAATCGTTCGGCCATTAAATGCCATTTTCAACCCCTATCGAGACACAGCAAAAGTGATTCCGTTTTATGTCTTTGACGAACGTTGTTTGGAGGTTTCGCGCATTATTTTTTTTTTCGTTGGTTTGACTTCTTTTTTCACTCGACGGAATTGACCGGGGAGGTAGCGAGAAGGTCACGGGTTTGCCGAACGCGGTTTTGCAATTAGCCTTTCAAACGATACTGCACTCGCCCCCCAGTAGGGGTTGCAGTTTTTTTATTGTGCCGGTTGTTTTTTTTTTGAGGCCCTGTATTTAAGGCGTTTTCTGACCGTGAAGCAAACAAAAGGAATCATTTATTGCAAAAAAAAAGGGGAAGAGGATGCGTTTGGGTTGGTTTGGGTTAAATTGATGGCTGCCAAATGTCAACTGGATATCAAAATACTCGTTTTTAAATTAACTTGAAACGGTTGAAACATTGAATTCAATTGAAGATTTGTTTGCAACATTTGTCAATTTGGATTAAAGCAGAAGATGACGTTAAACTGTGTAGATAAAGATAAAAAAAAACAATACAGAAGCAACGAAATGAATTATTGAAATGAAAAACTTGGCATATGTTTTATGATCTCTTGCTATTTCCTCTATTGAAAGAAATCGGATATAAACAACTCAACCATGAATAAAATAATATATTAGAGCAAAATAAAGTACAATGCATTTTTTAAATCACATTTTAACTGCTTCAAAATGAGTTCACGTTCAGTTTTTGCTGCAAAGGTGTGCACTGATTGCCATCAAAGTGGCTCATTATCTTCTCCATTTGCATCCCGCCCGGGGGGAAAAAAGGGGGATTTGGAAAAGCTGAAAACTGCGCTTGCTCGCACGTTAACCCATTAGCAGACGACCAAATCGGCGACCCGCCGGCCACTGGTGGTAAAATTAAACGATTTTGCTTGCATTTTAATGTGCACCGCACCAACCGCCAATGAAGGCCAACCGAACCGAACGCTGACCTTCACCTTGGCCGACACCGGGAGCGAGGGCGAGGAAAAGAACGAGGTTGTAAAAAAGAAAAAGGTGCCACCATTGGCAAATACGAGCGGGAGGGTAAAGATAAAAAAAAGGGAAAACGCGAGGCGGGAAACGCCAACCCACCTTCAACGCCAACGACGACAAGAGTGTCAAACAGAGGGAAATAATTGTTTTCGATTTTTGTTTACATCCTCCACTTCCTCCGCGTCCCGGCGAAGATCGAGTGTTGGGGGTTTGCGCGGGTGAAGAAATACGAGCGCAAGGAAGTATTACGAGCCGGCTGCACATTTGCGTCAATATTTGCGTTCGTTTCTTTCCACGCTAGAAAACGCCACCAGAGTGGTGTTCTTCGGTGACGCTGTTTTTGTCGTGAAAAGGAGGCAGTTTTTCCCGCCACAAAACTGTACCGGGTTTTGTTTTCTGATTGATCGTGTAGCGCGCAAAAGATGCTTCCCTGCGTCGAAGAGATGAAGAAGATAAGAGCGATAGTGCAATGTACGCGACCATCCATCGTCTAGACTTGCGCCCAGGCAGACATATTGTCTACCATAAACACACCCACAAACATGGGCACTCCAAATTGTTCGGTTTCTAAATAGCATCGATTCAAATTTCATTTGTTGTTGTACGAAGAAAGTTGTTAAATGGAATGGATTGTGCGAAGAAAAGTTAAGAGAACTTCAAAGTTACGTTAGGTGTTTTCGATGGATTTAGCTCATGTAAACGCTCCGAGATCTTAATTATTTTTACTGAATTCTTGAGCTGTTATATTTGCACGTTCCTGCTTCTAATAATTTCTGTAACATAACCTGGCAGGAAAAACCTAATATGCAACGTACAAGTAAGAATTATTACGTGCTGATAAACAGAGAGGTTTTGATTTTCATGGCATAGTTATCTGTTATTTTATAACTATGAAATAGCTAAACTAACACAATTCGCATTATCCCTTCAGGGAATTTATTTAATGAGCAAGTAATGATTTTATTAAAAAAGAAAATTCCGTGAGATGTTCCACTTTGTCAAAATGGATTCAATTGAATCCCGTCAACTATGACATGGCGAATGGGTTATATTTCTCACCACAAAACCGGCAGTAAGGAAAGGTGAAAAAAGGTTATTAGCTTCGAAACATAACCCAATGCATGGTAGAGAGACACTGGAGTTGTGGTATTGCTTGAATAAAATAAGCAAATCTGTACCAAACTTCCTTCAAACGATCGGTCGATCTTCTTGGGTGTGATGAAAGATCGCCGTACTCTAACTTGCCGCCTAGCGAAACTGACGCAGACTCTCGCATAAATCTGCATTCACTCGACCTGTGCGCGAAAAACATCGCGTTGTGAGTTCGCGGACACAACGAGGCGAGCGCGAGCGGGGATGATGACCAGCGGAAATGTCGGAGGATGTCGAAAAGCGCGCGCGGTCTCAGATGAATTTTGGCACAAGAAAAGGCGCGTGCTCGCGAAGAAATACACACACACACACTATCCCTCTCCCTGTTTCGCTCTCTTTCTCCTGTTCTGTTTCGTTTTGCTCTTCCCGGCAGGTAGCGGCGGAAATAGCGGGATATCATGCATGTGCATGTCTCGCTGGCGGGAAACTTGTCGTTGTGGGAAATGCGTGCACCTTTCGCGCCGAAAAACCATCCCTTAACGCTAGGGATAGGGAGAGGGAGAAGGAGAGAGAGAGGGTGTACAGGTACGACGACGATCGCCGCCACTACCATGAGCACCACCACCACCACCACCATCACCACCACCGATCTGATCTCGAACATGATCCGCAAGAAGTGCGGGAAGATTTTGGCGCGAATCCTTGCACCGTTCGAGTATTTGGGCGCGATTTTTGTGCCCTTTTTTTTCTTTCTCCACCCGAAGGGTGTCTCTTGCACACACCCGCGTCGGCGTGCAACCTGCAGCCACGCACACACGACGCTACAGGCGGACCGGTATGCGAAAAAGGAACACCTAACGGGGGAAGTAAAAAAGGGCATGACGTGTTTGGCAAAACCATATGACGATAGAAGCATGCGGAGAAATGGCGGTGGTGGTGGTGGTGGTGGTGGTGGTGCAGAAGTAGGCGTGCCACTGGGTCAAGCGAAGGCCGCATGCGGCAAGACATTCTTCCCGGGTTTCTCCAAATCTTGCGCTAAACGGCGAGCGCGCCTTTTTCTACTGCGCTTTTCTTTGCGCGCGCAACGGGAACGTTTGAACACGTACCACGCCATCAATTGGTGGTTAGCCCGGGATCGATCTTAATGGTCCTTTTGCTTGCCATCGTTCGTGCCTCGCCATGCAGATGGAAAAACGGATCAATTCGCATTGAGACGTGAAGGATTGGGTTGGAATTTCCACTCTTCTCAAGCACGAACTTTTCGGCACTTTGTTGGAAAATATCGATCAAAGAAAGTTTATTATTTACAGTCCCGTTGCTCTTCATCCTCTTTTCCCATTTTCGATGGGAATGTTCAACGGGGAAAACTCGATGAAATGGGATTTGAGCGCCTTTTTCTTTTCCTCTTCGCTGGCGCACACGCGCTGCTTCATCAGGTGTACGTACGTACGTGTAACTAACAGATACACACATATACGCAAAAACATACAAGCGCACCTGGCAGATCCTGGGTTTGCGCGCGCGCGCATACGCGAGGGCGGTTTCAACCAAAACTCGGTGACACATATTTTGGCGCGAAAAATTCCCCAAACCCGCCGAATCAATCCGGTCCGATTTTTTCCCGGTTCGATTTTCCTACGTGGTTTAGTTAGGTTTTTTCTTTTTACATTTGTTCGGGATAAGGTTCACGTGCAGATGGGGAATAAAATGGAACGCCTCTGCTTACCTTTATGAAACATGTCGGACGGTGGTTTTCTGGTTTCCTTTCCGAGTGCTTGTTGCGTTTGCAACCTGCCAACATTTTCTCGTTTCCTTGCGAGCCGGACCAAGCGGAAAGAACGGAATGACGGTTTTACACAATTTTAACCAACTTTGCTCGTTTGTTTACCAACTCATGGTGTTTCTGGGGGTTTTTTGTTTTCGTTTTCTTAGTTTGTTTTTTACTTTTGTTTTACACAGCCCACAGTGTTTGGCGGTATTGCACTCTTTTGGTGGCGCGTCTTTTCTGCTCTCCGTGCGGTGTGATGGTGGATGGGAGGAACCTCCTAGCTTAGGGGTTAGAGGTTGCGATGGTGCAGCCCGGCGGACGCAATCGAGGGCGGGCTGGACGGGACGAATTTGCTGGTGTGCGTGTCGAACCCGTACCGCGCGATGCTCCGCTGCCGCTCGTCCTGGATGTTCTGGTCGTATATCCGCCTCGTCTCGGTCGGGTCGGGCCTGCCGAGCAGGCAGCGCCTGGTGGAGGACCGCGTCATGCCGGTCATGGTGGATGGGGCGTTCGGGCTGATCCGACCGCTCGTCTGGAGGTTGCCACCAACGACGCCGCCGCCGCCGCCACCGCCGCCCACACCGCCTACGCCGCCACCGACTCTGCCACCCGCTCCGGAACCGTTGTAGTCGAAGGAGGAGGGCACGCGGGTGGATGAGGCTGCGGCCGGCGGGGGCAACATGTTCGGGTGTTTCACACTTCCGACGGTCATCGTTTGTGCACGGAAACGGACAATGCACACACACACAAGCACCTAGAAAAATACTTGATCTTCGATGCAATCACAGCGTTTTCTTCTAATGCGCGCCAGGCGACGGTGGGGGTATTTTTCTCGTCTAATTAACCAACACTTTCACACAGCCGAGTCGAGATCAAGAACGGGCCGTCGGTGGAAAAGCGGATGGAAGGCACACATACACGCCTCAATCACAGCACTCGGTGCAACACGAGACTTCTAATCATGCGTCGTCTAAGGCACTTTAAGGCACAATTTTTTCTCAGCCTCTCTCTCTCTCTCACTCTCTCTCTCGCTATTATGTTTTCCGAAAATTTTCACCCCAACATCCAGCTACTATCACACAGATTATTTCTTCGGTGGGAGAGATTTTCTTCGCTCGAAAAAACCCCCTGGAATAGTGTCACACGGGAGAGAATTTTTCACAACCAGCTCGGCTCGACGTGCGCGGGGAGATCACTGGCAGCGCTTCACGGGGCCTCACGGGGCGGGGGCAGTGGTTTCGATCAGCGGATTGGCACCAATTCACCTACGTACATGCACAAAAACACTCAACTGCGGTTCAATTAAGACGATCTTTGGTTGAAGAAGAACGCCACAAGAAACTGCCGAACTTCCTTCACAATTCGGACCGACAGTTTGCGGACCGTGTCTTATCTAGTTTCACACAACAACTATTTGCTCGCCCACCTGTGTCTTATCATGCGCTTGCTTCCTTTTTTCTTCAACTCTGCCCTTCTGCCCTTTAAATGCTGTGGCTCACGACGCGCGAACGCGAACTGCTATGGCGAACCCCGACACGGTTACGTGCGCTTCTGTCGACTGTCTCGCTGCGAATGAGCTCACGGAGCGATCCGAGCGATGGTTTTATGTAGCGACAGAATTCAAAGTTCCCTAGCGTGAACTTTTACTTTTTTATGTTATTTGTTGCAAAAATGTCAGAGAAATACACGAGAAAATAACTTTACTTCGGAATTCAATCATCAAAATTATATAACTTTTATACAAAATTATCAAATTCTATTATTTTCTGTGTTTCTATCCATCCCGTTGGGTTGTGGAAAAGTGATCCGGACCTGCGAACGAACCTAGTGCGATCCGGATTGGTACATCATTAGGCGGGGTTTTGTTCGCGCCAAGGTCAACGAATCGGTTATTCGAGAAAAGCTATTTCCGGTGAGCTTTGAGGAATAGCATAAGAAAGCTTTTAATGTTTCTCTAAAGAGGTCGCTGTGCGAATGAATTCAAAATGGCGTGTACGTTACAGTGACGCACAAAGATGGTCGTACAACGATTACTGTCGATTAGGTTTTATAATCTTTGCCACGTTTTATCGTTTTTGAACTTGCTCTCGAATGCTCTCGAGAAATGCTCTCGAACTTTCTTGATTTTGTATTTTATTTCTCTTATAAATATTGTTTTTATAGAGCATATATAATTGAAAACGTTTGTTTTTACTGATTGAAAATGTTTCGTTATGCATGAAAATGTTTCGTAATCATGTTTTAAACTTACATAATACAAAATATAATATTCAATACCAGCTTTTGAGTTGTAATTGAAATTGTGTTGAAGAGTAGAGCACCAACCGCTAATGGCAAGTCCCATTAGAACATCGTGCTAATCCACCTTAAATTAAGATATAACTATAAGCAATACGGCCAGGCCGTTCCTTCTGAAAAATAAATAAATAAATAAATTAAAATTGTGTTGTACTTAACCAAGGGAAGCCCATTTTATTTTGTATATTACACATATATTCATGATATTTGAAGAAAATAATAAACATGAAATATTAATATTCCGTAAGCATATGGTGATTGACATTTAATTTAATTTAAAACATCCTTAAATGCAACTAAGCGTATACCCAAGCTCAGTTCAAGATCGATTGAGCCCTTGCACCCCTTGACCTCGTTAGGCGAGAAACTTATTCGGCACTGATAATGCAAACCAGAAAAGAAAGAAAAGAAGCAAACTCCCAAACGGGGCGTCCGAGACTGGCTGACGGCAGCCCGAAAGCGTGCAGGTCAACAGTCAAAGTCCGACCGTTGACATCAACGACCTTGAAGGGGGCGAATGTCCTCCCTCTTCCGCGAGCGAGAGCGCTGGTTGCCTTCCGAGATCAATGGGTTTGGATTCCGGCGCACCGGGGAGTTGTGCCACGAACCGACCGGAGGTAGATTAATGAAAATCACGTTTCTAACCTCATTTACATCTCGAGCGTGAAGAAAATCAACCTACCAGAGTTCCGCGCGGTCCGTCCGTGCTGGAAATGGAGTTGTTTTCCCATCTCCGTCTCACCTCGGCCTCAGTCGGCGCTTTCCAAAGGATATGATGAATTTCCCCAACCGTGTGAAATCTGGATTCATCGTGAACCCAGGCACCGTGGAAGTGTGTCCCACATGGGGTCGCTTACCTCGTAGGGCTGTAGTAGGAACCCTATCCCGTGGAACTGCTGCAAGAGCCCGTCGAATCATCTGTCCAGCTGGAGTATGTTTTTTATGTTATCCTCCCTTCCGACACGAGGATGGTTACGTGTGCGCAAGTGCGCTCGGTGTGGATTCGGTAAATTTGGAGAACCTAGCGGTAGAAGAGTCCGGTGGAGTGTACAGTGGATTGGAGATGGAAGGTTTTTCAATCCGGACGGAAACATGACGGAACGGGAAATCAGGATACTGATGACACGTGCTAAATGGCGATCGAGGCTCGCACCCGAAAACAACATCGCTTCGGATTCATGAATCAGTTTCTGTTGGGTTCATTTTAGACTGTCGTGTGAGAATTCATTACAAATTCGACAGGTTTTAAGTGGAGTTTGTATGAAGATATAAAAGTATTTGATAAAAAGACATTGCTTGTGTAGCCGGATTTGTAACAAGGATTGGAAAGGTTTTTAATTTTTAATCTTTAATATGTATTTAGTTCATGGACTAATTTGTGTCATGTTTATTTAGTTCCAAAAACAAAAACATTGGATATGCCCTAAAAATCATATATTTACATTAGGTCCTTGCGAGGTTTAGTGTATACAAATAATATAAATTTGAAATAAAAATGCTTAAAATGATAATGTTTATCTCCATTTACTTGGAACGTAAGCTTCAGGCGAACAAAGTCGTATGTTCATCGGTAAAATGAACCACTCCAAATGGGGTGCCTTCGGACCGAATCCGAATCCTTGCCGGACGGATGCCGGGTGGAAAAGCTGGTTCCGCTCGGGCTTCGGGTGCTCCAGTTGTAGTGTGGCGAGCGTACCGAGCGGAGGTCGGTCGTCTTCGAGCAGAAACGCTGCTCATCGATTCGCATCCGGGGTTTCCGTAGCCTGGAGCAGCCGTAGTAGTAAGCACCAGCAGACAGCTGGGATTTTGTGGCGAGTGAGTGTTCGGTGTTCGGCCTGTTGTGTATTTGCTGGCTCGCACCGGCTGTGACACCAGTGGCACACTTTTCTGCCTCCCGGACTGGCTGCCCGAAATGATGCGCACGCTTTTAACAGGGAAACCCGCAGTCCCGCATGCGAGAGAGAGGGAGCAAGTCGAAGGAAGTGTTTAAAGTGCGAACGGAAGGATCGAATGATACAAATAGACAGATAGAGATAGACGAGAGAGAGAGAGGGGGCGAAATTTTCACGATTTGAAGGGAACTAGAGTTCGGAGGTGGACAGTGTGTGTTTCCCGAGTCCCTGTTCCAGGTTGCTGCTGTTGCTGGCAGCAGTAGGTCAACCGCAGCTCGGACCAGATTGTAGCGAAGGGGTGAGCGAGGGGAAAATTAAGGGGGTCGGTTTTCCGACGGTGGAAATGCGTGTGTCGCGAGTCGCTAGTACGAGTGATAGTAGCAATAGTACTGCAACGTCCAATCGCGTCGGTGAGAAAGTGTTCCCCGTTCAAACATGCGTGCCCCTTTGTTTATGCAATCGACACTGCACTGCAAACGGGTGTGAACCATGTGGACGCTCGTGAAAAAAATTTATTGCAGCAGTTTTCCGAATTAGTTTTCTTTGCATGCTCTCGAGTGGTTTTGATTTATTATTTCACGGTGTTTCTTTCCCCTGTTTCAAACAACTTTAATCTTTACCACCTACCACTGCGAGCCTTTTTAGGAAAGGAAACAAACCGCAAGAAACTGTCCCGTAAATCTCGCAACGACGCGGGGGTTCTTTTCCACAGATAAAAGTGAACATTGCGAAAAAAAACATAATCGAGACCAAAAACGCGGCCGAAACATAAACCATGAGGATGTGATTTCATGCTGTGCAATAAAGTCCCGTTGGCCGGGAGTCTCCCGCAAAGTTCCACAAAGTTTAGCGTCCCGCCGCGTGCAAAGGGGAGGCAAAAACAAAACCACCAAACGAACGTGGGTACAGTTTTTGGAAGTGACGGAAGAAAGTCGGCGGTCGGCCATTTGGTCTATGATGATTTCGGACTGTCACGGGATGTAACACGCTGTGCACACAGCTCTGTGCTGCCCCGGTTCGTGTTCGTTTTGTGCCCGATGTAAGTTGCTAGGGTTTGGTTTCATTTGCTGTTCGCCGTTTGTTAAATTTCATCACCCCGAAACGAGCCAGTGCCCTTCCCTTTCTTTCGGTGGTAATTCGACAAAGAAACATTAGTGTAACGGAGCAATAGAAAATGCTCGAAGGGCACCCCAAACACGTCCCTAGCTGATTTGTCTTGTTTAAGGTCGTGTGTCCTATTGTTTGTTTGCTGGATGATACTGTTTTTGGGAAAAGCGGATCCCGAAGAAGAGGAGGCCAGCACGAGAAGGTAATCGGTGGGATCGGAGAGTGTAGCCGAGGTGTGGGGTGTTTTCATTAGACTTTATGGGACCATTTCATCCCGTTTTGGGGAACTTTTCGGAGCAAAAAGCAAAGTTTGATGAGCTGGGGTCGGCGATACGGTGCGGTTCCAGTTTACGCTGCTCCCGGCGGCAAAGCTGATCAATTGTCTGATAACGGAAGCTAGGGGACGATGAACGATTTGGGTGGGGGGAGGTAGAATGGGAAGACTTTGGGAGGTGGGTGACCTTTTTTCCCCTCTCTTTTCGCTCCTTGTTTTCCCGTGTGACCTTTGATTACCGAGATGTTTGATACGGAAACATAATCTCGTTCCGTCCGGACGCTGGCGAACTGAGGGATGGCGTTGTAATTTAGCTGAAGGGACATTTTCGATTTTTATGATTATTTTGCATACTTTGATGCTGGCGCTGAACTTCCGATATTTCATTTTTATTGCATACGGATTTTATGAACCTTGGAGAGATATTATCATTAACAAAAAGCCAGTTGGGAGCTGTTGGCTTGAATTTTTAACTGAATTAAAACGTAACTTTGTGATTGCGCATAAAACTTGAATCCCAATTCTGTGAGTAATTTTGATTAAGAATAGTTTCGTCTACAAAACCCAGCTAGGTAAATGTTCACACTTTCACGCTTCTTCAAAAATTGTTTTCCGTGCATGGAATAGAACATAAACAACAAAGTTTTCGTGTCGTATTTGTAACGCCCTGTCGCTCCAACATGCGAATGGGTTACAATAGGCTAAAAATAGAGCTTGCCTAGCTCGAACAACCGCCGTCTGGAACCCGTCGATCGATTGATTGATTTTAGCAAGACAAACTGCGAAAGAGCCATTTTTCTTTTCTTTCCCTCTTTCGGGTTTGGAGGAAAAAGGCGTGTGAAAGCGTCATTTGTTTGTTACTTGCTTTTACCAACTGGGAAGGATTGTTGATTTCCAACCAATCCTTCAGATCGAGAGTTCAATGGCAGGAGGATGTTTCGAGGAATTTTCTAATTAGTCCATCGAGGGAAGAAGATTGGCCACTTCGGGGAATACAACGCATCTCCCATGCCCATTGTGGGCTGACGTTGGTTTTGACGTGAAGTATCCTTGAGTGTACTTCGCTCACGTGCTTCAACCCCTTGCCGATGTGTGCTGTGGCCATCAATCATCAATGCACCTGCCCACACGACGCGTGCTTTTCGTCCTGCAGCAACCACTCCTGCATTGACGCGGGGTAATTTAGGTCAGCCGCAAGCATTGTTGCCAGTTAATGCACTCGACTAGGCTCGGAGCTGACCAAGGTCCGGATCGTTCTACCTCCGTACGGGCTTGGGTTTCAACGAACGCTCTCGAAACCTGGGGTTGACGAAGGAGTTAGACAAAACACAAACGCAACTCACGTGTGTTTTCTCACCCAACACCGACGTCGCTTCTCCCTACGCCATTGCCATCCCCCGCTCGGATCTTCGAAAGTCTTTCCGCTAGGTGTTTGGAAGTTTATTGAAATTGATGAAGCATAAAAGGATTACGGTCACCAAGCGTTGCTGGTGCACGACGCAAACCTGGTATTCTGGGAAGTGTGGCCCGAGGGAGTGAATGAAAAGCGGGAAAAGGTTGTTTCTACGCAGGGAATACCAGCACGAATACTTCGTGTTTGGTAATACTGAGTTAGTTTTCGGGTCATCCGGTTTGGAGATGTAGAACTCGTGTTCGTCCAACGATAAAGTTCTCCTTACGAACTTCATCATCTTTTGTCGAAAAGCGAATCCCTTTCCTACGGAATTCTATGCGTTCAAGGAACGTTGCCCGAAAACTTCCCTGGAGCAGAATCTCTGACGCAAAAAATAGAGAACAATTTCAAGACCAATATTTCATGCTCTTCAAATTGTGTTTGTGCTAAAGTTACTTTTAAAATTGCCATAGATAGAGAAAAATTGATCTTTTAAATTGTTATTAAATTCCTATCATTAAACTCAGAAGGGCCGAATGGAGGCGCCCAGTACTTTCAAGAAAAGCGTACCGCGTGCATCTTTAACAGAATGGTAATGGGGAAACGTGCTCCAATCGGCAAGTCATGCTATGATATATGCAACAAAACCGACAATTGCCACCACTGATACTTACGTCAATCGATGCAGTGCTTGGTCTTGTATCTACTGCATGTACAGTTTTAATTCGAGCAATTTAATACTAGAACAATCGAAGCACACGTGACGGGAAATTGTAGTCACTGTTGGAAATTTACAAGGCCATAATAGCAATAGAGAAACTTTCAATTTATTTATTTATTTATTTATGTTAAACACAATTGTTTAAACACGTTGATATAAACACTTTCGTTGGACATTGTTTGTTTGTAAACTATTAAATCATCGTTTACTTAACTAGTCATTCCAATCAAATGTTGGTCCTATCCTAAAACATGCGTTGGATAGTTCTTGCTCGGACAAAGATAGGCGTTTTATTGATGACCCTATTTAGGCTTACAAAACTGTACGTCCAACTTTATCTTGCCGTTAGCTATTTTCATGTTCAGCTCTCGACCTGCCGCATTATATTGGATTTGTCCAAACACGGAGCAGAAACACCACGTCTTCAATGACACACATATAAAGTGCACTCGGCAAAGGGTTGAAAAAGCTAAAGAGTCACCCTTATCGATCTGCATAAACTTCATAGGTTTGCGGAGCAAAGGGAAAGCGGTTCCGGTAGGGTTTGTTTCGGAGTTTCAGTTGCGGCTGGAGGCCTAGGTTGGTGGGTGGCACAGCCTATGAAGGTGGATCCATTGGGCTTTTCATAGTTCGTAATGCTTCAGTGAGCAATTCTGCATTAGCCAGGAAGCGGTTGGAAGATGAATGGAGCTGAAGCGCAAAGGGTAGAAAATCAATACTGCAAACACATGACCCTGCCGGCGAAAGCGGGCGTGCAGCGAAACGTTGCAACGTGCATCCGTTGAATGCATCTTCTGCGGTGGGCAGGTGAGGTAGGTAAGGTGGTTTGGTTGAGCAGAGAACGGTACGCCTTCACGTTTGCCTTGAATGGCGTTTTTGTGCGAGCAGTTTTGGAGGCGAAGGCAATTTTTCGGCATTACGTAAACGTGGGACACAAGCATTAGTTCTACAACGACAGCTTTACCGAAACCGTACACTCTAGTACACTCATGTTTTTGGGGATAGGAACATTTTATAAATAGGTGTTTGAAACTTGTTATTCTTTAACTTTTATAAGTACATAAAAATATATTTTTGTATAAGTAGGTTTAAAATCGATAACTGATGGTATGATGCCAACGGGGAACGGCCCGTTCCCCCGGCTTTGTATTTGAGTGTACCCTTGATACGAGTAGAAGAAGCCAACTTTTGCGTACTTATGAAATTCACAGCAAAGTTCATTGAAAATAATCCTCTTCGTCGAATAATTAATCCTTTTGAAGACCGAATTTATGCTAACGCATCGGTCAGGGTGGTTTTCGTTGAAAAAGTGGACCATTTCGATAGCTTTCACTTCATAAATTATTCATTTGCGTATGAAACACTGGGCGCCTCCATTATTTGTGCGTATACCTTCTGGCCTTGCAAGGCCTTGGGGGAACTCCGTCCGAACGCCCGGTGGTTGTCGACAATGAAAGTATGTCAAATTAAACAAAGAGCAAAATATCTCCAAAATGTATTTAATTTGGTTCGAGTGTTTCAAACCATCTTGAATCCATACGAACGATCTGTTCGTGAAGGTTCGGTTTGAAAACATCCTTCACAGCGAGTAAAGGGCTCTTCAAAGGTTGCTTGGATCAACCTTTTCCTTCGCCGTCGATCTCCGGTGCGGCTCGGTGGGGGTTGGGAGAGAAATTTTCAAAAAAGCTATTCTAATTAACGGGGTGCTCTGCTAACACTCCAACGTGAAGCACACGCCAGACGCGATGCTGTGTTGAGCGCCTTCGGGGTCCATAGAGGATGGCTTTTTCGAACAACTCGCGAGGGGAAACACAAAGTACAAACCATTCAATGAACCTGGAGGCTGTAAAATGACCCTTTGGAATCTCGTTCAACTTTAATGCGGCCCAGGCTGGGAGTTAATCGCAACTCGTTTTTCCGCCAGTCGTTTGCTGTTCATGAATAATTGGATGAAACGGTTCACTATCCACTAATTAATGGCGTCGGCACTGATTGGGTTTCGAGCGGAGGTCGAGTGTAGCGCCGAACGGTACGGATTAGACGATTTGCCTGAACGCCTGATTGAAAGTGTAAAGCGTGTACTAGGAAAAAGGGGGAGAGTATTTTATGTTCATTCGAAAAGTTGTTGAACATTAGCATTGCCTGAAAGAAACGGATTTTGTTCACAAAATGGACGAAAATTGGCCGAGCAAGTACAAGCAATCTCTTTTTTTTCCCGAGAATAACATCAAAGATAGCTCCGAGTAAAATAAAACAAAGAGCCTCTTAAGGTTATGGCCATAGTTCGAAGGTTGTGTTCAACCCGAAAACGGACCCAAAAACTTCTCGGAAGGATCCGATCCAGTTAAAGGGTCAATAACTGTATGTGTGTTTTGTGTGTATCTGTCTCTATGCAACTGAATGGTACCGTAGATAAAGTGGAGGAAATCGTTGCCGAAGTATCCTTCCGGTCGTAGGCACTAACCATGCAGAATCGCTGCTAGGAATGGTTTTGAATATGAACTGAGGCTGAGTGTGAGAGAAATAAACAAACCTAACTAGGTCACTGGAAAGTGGCAGGGAAACGGTCAGCAAATGGAATTGAAATTGGTTCGCTCGGCTGCAATCTGTGCAGTAGAGTGCATCGAAAGCAATTTTCCAATCTTGTAGCTACCAGAACCGTACGCGAGAGGAGTAGCAGAGAAGGTTCTTGAAGCGAGCAATAAAATGTAATGTGCAGAGAACGGCAAGGCACTTGGTACGATTAGAAGCCAATTTGTTGTCTTCATGCACGGAAGATTACGTGATGAGGTGTAAAGCGTACAAAATCTTATCTTCACTTCCGTAGCATATAAAACCTTATCCCTTGTTCCTGTGTTATGTTGGCTTTCAAAGATTTTGCACATTCCGATGAACTCAAAGTTATGTAACGGTCATATTATCAACTGCTGCTGTCATACTATTTCGGTCAGTGCCTGAAGTACTTAGAAAACATTGGTGTAAACCATCTTTTGCTACCTGATTTTCGGCGAAAATATTTCCAAGTTAGCGCAATGTATGTTGCGTCACCTCAGCTTGATTTATCGGCATCTCCCCACAGGAACCAACCATTGTTGATTGTTAAGATACTTTTGACGCTTCTCTAAGCTCCCTGTCGTGCCATCCCCCCACGACTGGATGCGTCATGAACATTCCTCTTAAATTGAACCATTGATTACGCCACGGAAGATAACTCCGCCAGACTGGAATGTCAAGTTTTCCTTCAACACAATATTATTTACCCAACAATCCTTGGGGGAAAAAAAGGCGAGAAGCACCAGCACACAGCGGCTCAGGCTTCGGTGCGATCCGAAGTTAGCGCTTGCGGAAAATCCTGTCACCCATAAATTGATTCCTTCGCTGGCTTAAGGCGTCGAGATTGTTTCGAAATACCTTTTCAATAGCGTATTACAAGTCGCCCGCTTCGATCGCTTCCCTGCAGAAGCTTATTTTTCGCCGGGTTTTCTATTCGTTCCAAAATTTGCACTCCCTGGCGTTGCAAAATACCGAAGGACTTTGTGCTGCTGCTGAAGCCCTCTAGACGTGTATCGACGCGAATCACAACCAATCGCACGATCGATAAGCTCGGTAAGCCGGCAGACTGTGTTTCCAGTGGATTGGAAGGGTTTGTCTGGTGGAGAATTTTTATTTCCGGTGGAATTATTTTTGTCGACACATCTCTAACAATTGAAATTATTTTTACTGACAACTGTTAAACACATCGTTTAAATTCTGTTGGGACGCGTTTTACTTCGATTTTCATGTTGTTAACTACATTGTATACACGATACAAAACAATATTTTTTCGGAATTCTAACAACAAAATAGCCTCGCAAGATAGATTATAATTCTTTCTAAGTAAACTTTATCCCGTAGGATGCGTCCTAGAAACCACTCTTTCGCCAAAAAAAAAACGAACGCAATTAGAGTTATATCAAAAGCACCACCAACTGTTTTGTGACACTTCTTTTTACCTCATCTCACTGTCCATCCTACGGGCAGGAGACTGACCAGCGTATCATAACGAGGAAAGAAATATGCTCCGATTTGATAAACACAAGTTTATGTAAATTATGATCGTACGGCGCATTGTTTAACGAGCATCGCTATCCCGCTGGTGCTTTCGCGAAAGAAAAGCGCAAACAAACAAAAAACCAACCAGTACAACCATAAACCGCTTTTCGCGGAAAATTTGCCGGTAGGAAACGCGTTTGTGCTTTTAATTCCATTTGTATGGCATTGTTTTGTATTTTCATCCCTATTTTTTTTTGTGGTTCGCTGGTTAAACAGTTGTGTTTTATGTTGGTTGAAGGAAAATGTTTTTATGCTTGTTTGTCGAATGTGAAGCGTAGGAAGTATTTCTCGTGTCGAAAAATGATTGTTTTATTTGAAAGGCTCTGCGAATTGAAAACATAACACTATTCAATGTCTGCAATGTAACAATTTAAATAATTGTTTTAGAGTAAACAAAAGAGTAGAAAGTTTATGTTTCTTCCTTTACTCTTGATACGATGATAACATTTACATCGCCGTTGATTGAAGCAAAATTTTGCTAAATAAACTATTAGCCTTGAGCAAATCTGTTCTTCCACGGATCAAGAATAATTTAATAAACCATTTGACTCGGGAAAATCTTTTCATCCACGACTGCTAGAAGAAACTGTGTGTGTGTGTATAGCGCGAGGATGATTGCCAGGAGTTTACAGTAATAAACATCTCCAAGCAACGTTTTCCTTGCACCACGGGACGCCTCTCGTAATGTTTTGTAAACTTTTTATCCGTAATCTTTCGCCTTCGTCCTTGTTTCGCCTCGAGCGGAGCGGCGGTTTTCTTTTATTCCTATTTTCAAATTCCACTTTGCTCCAGTGTGTTGTTTGTGTCTAGGTGTGTGTGTGTGCGCGCGAGTGTGTTGTTTGTGCATGGACGAAAACGCGCTCCATGTCAGGAATATGGTCGACGTCGGGAGTCCTCAGCTTGCGCGAGTGAAGGGATGCTTACCGGTCGCGGAGGGAAATAATAAAACATAATCAAAACTGACAAAGTGTGCTGAACGCTGCGCCGGGCGCTGGGTTCGGTTGTACGAACAAGTTGTTCCGTGGCAGCTCGCTGAGCAAACGCCACTCGTATAAGGACGTAAAATCCTGGACACTGTTGACGACTGGCGGTCGGTCGCCAAGGAAAAGGCAGGAACCTTCCAGCGAGACACTTTAGAATAGACCGATCATGTTTACGGGTGCATCCGCCGCAGCAGCACAAAAGAAAACTGATGCACTCGACTGCGGTGGTACCTGAGGGATGGTTGAAAATGGAAATAAAAATGGGTCAAAACCACAAATAGTGGGGAGGAGTTGCGCCATTCACAGACGCCTTCGTTTAAATACCTTCGGCTATCGTTATTTAAACAGGGAGGTCGATCCGAGCGAGTGGATGCTTGAAGCGATGGAGCTGGAAAATCGGTCATTAAATGTGCTGGCGGAACGATCACATCACACCAGCTGGAACCCTAATTGGAGCTTGAGGAGCAATTTTTTATAGACCCTCCAGAGAATTGCTTTCCCGAGGTAAAGTACTTTCCAACATATGACCACATCCAGTGATCCACCTAAAGAGACGTTTTCGGGGTGCTTGAAAGTGAGCGAAAATTGAACACTTACCCGAAGCAATCGGGACGTTTCCGGTAAGATTTATCGTACTGTTTGTTTTCGGTTCATTAAGCTCGAAAGACAACGCGGGGCTCAATTCGGCACAGGAAGGAGCCGGACGCGTGATTGTCAATGTGCTGAAGCAAATAAATTAAACGAAATCTCCTCAGAGCGTACAAGAGAAAAATGTCCAGCTGGATGTGAGTCTATTAAACCACCTCTGAAATATAGTGCGCTGGAGCTGATAAAACTTTTGCCTTCAGGCACATACGGACACACATATGTGTCGATTGCTTCCCTCCACTTGGCAGCGAGACCATGGTACCGAGAGACGTTCATAGCCGACTTCATAGACAGCCGGTTCATTTGGGAATACGTATGTGTGTATGAATGGGCGTTCTTTTTTCCCCTGTACTCCTTAAGGACTTGCTCTACTCCAGTCCCCGTGAGGCCGGGCCAGCTTTGCGAGAAGTGGCAGCGCAAGTGTATTTTGCAAAATGGAAAAACTTCTGCCAGACATATTGCGGTGAAGTGTGCTTTGCCTCGTTCGATCGGGCAAACATGCCCAAATGAGAAATGTGCGTCGGTCGGGGATGATCCTATTCATGTGTCGAATAGAATTAGATGAGTCTGTGGGTAGTCCGATTAGTTGGTCAATTCTCAGTACCCTCAGTTCTTGTGCATGAATACACCGATCGACAACTAATCCTACAACAGCATTGAAGAGCTGATTAGTATTTCGAACCAAAGTAATGGTTTAAACAGCCTCAAATGAAAGCGTTAATCAATTTAAGTGCACTTTTATTTCATCTTTTGTATCTTCAATAATATGTTTCTTTAGCCTTTATACATGTTTGTGTTGAATGTTTTATCTGCGTGTGTTGAAATACAAATCTCTTCGATTTAGTTTCTTTGAAAATTATGAAATACTTGTTTTAAATTGGGCCCAATCACGTAATAAACCACACCTGCCTCGTACACATTTATCCTTCCAAACTTTTCCACAACACCCCACGGGTATCAATCGTTGACGAAAATGGTTTGGATGAAAAGCATTGCATCTTTTATATTCCCAGTGCACCGTTCAGAACTTATTTTTTTCCTCAACCCACTTTTTTACAACCGGTTTGATCCTGAGGACACCAGTACATCTCAAGGAACCTTCGTGACCGTCGGTTGGACTTTAAGACCGAGGGCCAGCAAGGGGCTTTCTAGTGGTTCCTCCAAGGCCTTTCTGGAGAACCTTTCTCGAATTCGCCTCTCGAGCGCGCCCTTCGGTCGCGTGCACTTGTGAGGAAAAGCTCGCGTTCCGGGTCGATGTGATTTCATTCTTGCCCGAGCCGACGCTTTTGCTGGAAAACTGTTCCCATGCTTGGCCGCGCGCGGTAACGCTTTTTGTGCTCCAAGGAACGGAAAGCCAGCGCTGGGAGAGAAAAAGGCAAATCCACTTCAATAGTACAATGGGACGTGTTGTTATGATCCAGCAGGGCCGGGACCGAAGGAAGAAAATCATCGCACGTACGGGGAAAAGTTTTTCCTGGGCACCACCAACGTCCACCGGGATCGTCGCTCAGCGTAAATATGATTATTGACGTGAGGAAGGAGTTGCCGTGCGGAGGGCTACGCGGTGGAGGGGTTGCGATATTATTGTTTCTTCCCTGCAGTTTTTCCACCACGTTTCGTTCGCCCCTTGGACTACATTGTCATGGTGCGGGAGCTCACAAGTAGGGATAAATAATTTCCATCCGCCCTAGATACCAAGATGGAAATGATGGATCATGGGAAAGCGGTATTATGTGTGTGCGTGTGTCATGTCTGTTGTCCGCACGGGAAGGAATTGTATGAAAGCTCTTTTTCATTTACTTCCACAAACAGCGGAGCAGCATCATGGGAAAATATTTTTCCCCGAGACTGGTTAGCGCATATTTTCCCAATAATCGACCTAAATGCCAGATGCAAGATTGTTATTTTATCGTTTTGCGGTTTCTACTGCCCCTTGGGTCTGGAAGATTGCGTGGAAAACTGTGTGCTTGCCGAGTGGGTATTGTTTAGTTCCTCACTGATGCATAATTCCTCACTGAGATCATGGACAATGGTGAAGTACGCTCAAATGATGATGATTTTCATACGCATAGGGCGAGTTTGTTGATAAAAATAAGCGGCTTATGTGATCTTCATCCTTAAATCCCTGCACCATGATCGTTTATTAATTATCTTTTCCACTAAAACTAGATCAATTTTTGCATATCGACATTTGCGAACCGTTCTCCAAGTTCCTCTTGCGCAGCTAAAGCTTGCGTTCCATCTCTCATTCCATGCAAAACGATGCAAAACAATGGCCGCACAACGTTATTAAGGGCTGCAGTAATCTAATTCTCATCCCAAGCCCCGAGGGCGGAAAGAAAAATCTGCTTTCCGAACGGACCTGGTCTGATCGATTTGTTGATTGAATTTCCCTGAATCGAGCTGCTCTCATCGTTGGTCTATGGTTCTCCGGTCAATAAATGAAGGCGAGCGGGTAAGATTATTTCCCTTTTTTTCCCCCGGCGGCCCACGCTTGGCCACAAGTAAAAGGGAAGCTTATGATAATCTCCAGTTGACATTCGTTCGACGATTGGGAGTGGAGTTGGAAGATTGGGGCTTAATTTTTTTAACAACAAGCAATTTTCCTAGTCTTTGTCCGGTGCCCGGTAGCAGGTCGAAAAAAGGGGAAACGTTGGGAAAATAAGAATAGAAATCAAGCAAGTGAGCGTAGATGGGTGCTTGTGCCGGAGCCGCTTTCGGTATTTATCGGCCCGGGATAAGTCCTTAGGCCTTTACAGCTGAACACATACCGGACAAGAGTTGGGTTCGGAAAACCTGCTTGCCTGGAATATTCAAACAGCTATCGCTACGGCCCTGTTGAGCATATTGTGTTTGAATTTTTTCAGTCGGAAAATTCCATCGGGGAGCCGCTTATGTAGCGGGGTAGGTTTTATTTTTATCAGGAACAAGAGTTCATTTTTCGTTGTTCTTTTTTTCCGACTAGTGGTTATTGCCATCTGCCGGAATTTTCTTTCGCGTTTCGGAGGTCGCGAGAAAAATTTCATAAATAAAATAATGTTACCACTTTCTGCTTTTTTCTCTAACACGTGGCAGATCGCACATGGACAAATACATGTTTTATTTGCACAGCTTTATCTGCGCGAGATGGTTTTGGGTTTCGTTTCACAGCCCTCATGGTAGAGACGTTTTACCGGAAACATTTCTTTTCGCATTGCCAGAAAATAGGCTTGAAGCCGTTTTCCACCGACCTTTCAAAGCTTCGATCGATCCGAAAACCTCGACAAACCGATCGAAGGGGGAAAGCTTCTGCTTGCCAAATCCTTCTTGACCTTGTGTGGGCCGGTGTGGTTCCGAGGTCGAAGAACGGAAGAGAATGTTTCATCAATCATAGCTCCGTGAGCCGAGGCCCGCTTTAAGTGGTGATTTATCGTTAATAGGTTGGCACATCTTGCCATATTTCCATCCAACCTTCCAGTGCGCGTTTCACTTGTATTTCTTATCGTTTTCTTTTGTGGAGAAAATTCGAAAACCCCCTTGTTCCACATATGTGGCCAACGTTAGCAGACAAACTTCAAGTCATGCCAAAGCGGTACACGTACACACACACAGAAAGGCGGCTCGAGGAGGAGGGCAGGAAAAGCGTTTCGGAATAGTTTAGCTCCGGACGCGGCGGCGGAATATCTCACAACATAATCCTTCTTATCCTTCAGCAGCGACGGAAGATGGTTTCCGTGGCTCGCCCATCCCTACCCGCGGAGACCGAAGCGGCTGATTTATTCATCATTATCCAGCGTTTTTCATTGTAACGTTCCAAAGTTAAAAAACCATCCTCCTCCGTGGGGCTTCCACTCGATCGGTCCTCGTCTGGATCGTGAGGATTTATTTATTTTACTGCGGCTCGGCTTTGGCTTTTTCCACTCACGCTGGGAGGGAAACAGGCAGCGTCTTGGATAAGATAAATAAAGAAAGATGCTTCGAATCGATTCGAGACGCCATCGTGACCTTCGCCACCGTGAGTGTCTTTATCAGCACACCATCAGCTCCGTTAATGTGCGATCATAAATCTTGAAAATGTTGATCATATACAATGGCGGCGATGAATAAGGAAAATCCCCGGACAAGTGCACATACAGGCTCGTTTCTTTACAAACGTCCGCCATTTCACTTTAAAATGTAACGTGACACCTGTTGGAGGATCTACGCGGTGTCGGCGGAGGCATTACTTTTAACCGGTGCGATTATTTTTAACGTCTGTATTATTATTCCCAAGATCGTCATATTTTAAGTGTATAAAGGTATTAGTTGCGCTTCCGCTTTTGCATAATATTGCGGCTTCCGCGACGAAGGAAAACTGTCCGCTTTCCAAGCGAAAAACGCTCACTGGCGCTTCTCCGTCGGGAATTTCACTGGCAGCCTGGTTTCTCCTCCAGGCTGCTGTTGCAGCAAATTTCTCGCGTGCCACCGGTTAGCCACTTGGAGCCCGATCCGTAACCGTGATGTCAATACTTAATTTGTAATAAATGAAATTCCGCCCGCCCACCCACTCGACAACCTGTCTCCGCGAAGGTGCCAAAAGGATCTTTGTTCCTGGGAGGATTCATCCCTTTTTATTATTACTTCATCGGAACCCCGGGCCGGACGATCCCAAAACGGGACTCGTTTTCCCTTGCCGTGCGCCGGAAAAGGTGCGTGACGAGCGTGTTTTCGACAAGCGGAAAACCAAAGGGAAAATGAGACCGGTGCGAAAAGAAAGAACGAACCGGTCGCTGGTGAAGAAAATCAAATAAAACGACCACCATCTTGGGATACGTTTTGAATGTAGGGCAAAAGCTTGGATGAGAAATCCTTTCGCCACTTAACCTTCTTCTCTTCAACCACTTCTGTGTGAGTGTGTTTTTTTCCATCTTTTCCATTCGGCTACCTCGTTGGCAGCCTTTTCCTTGCTGATTGTTTCTTTTACTTTTTATTACTACCCGCCGACTTCCGGAACCTTCGTCAGGTGCTGCGTCTTTCTTCCCCGAGCCTCAGGACAAACCTCCAGAACCGCTGCTAAAGCGTGACAAACCCGTGTGGAGAAACGTTTGTTTCCGCACCGTAAAACGACATCGTTTTGCTTTTCGCTGCTTTTTGTTTCTGAATAGGTACCTCCCGGTATGTTTCGGTCCCGGAGCCATTTTCTGGCTGCATATTGATTTTTCTTCAAGGTGGTACTCGAGCGAGGATTTTGTCTTAGCGAAATACCAAAAAACGAAACAAGAAACCTTCGTACCTAGCAACGCAAAGCAGGTAAAAAGATGCCACTGTTTTCCATTCCGCTGCTCGGGCGCGCGCGTGATAAGGGATAAGAATATTATTTATCGTCAAAATTATGCCGTAAATTGTCGCTGAAGGTTTGCGCGCGTAGATCAGCGTAATCATGGCGGTATGATGGAAAGGAAAACTTGATCATCAATCGTAGGACCGGTGAAGGTTAGGAGAAGCTTAAAAAAAAAATAGGTAGAAAAGCAAAAAGTAAAACAAGCGAAAATCATTAACGACGGTTGTTGCATGCAACGAAGAATGAATTGAATTAAATTTAATTAGTTTTTTAATGTTTGTATCCTATAGCCTTGTCTAGAGAATTGTAACAATTTCTCTTCTCAGGGGGGGTTAAGTTTTATAATGATCGGAATTTCATTATCTTCGGCTCAATAGCATTCGATTTTCTTATTTTTTAAGCTTCGTATACCTCTCGTAAGCCTCTAACAAAGTTCTTCTTTTATGATGCATTACATTTTCGTTTCTTATATTTCAAAGGATACCAAATTCCTTTGACTTTTTTGAATTGGTAGACATTTAACTACATTGTTTTAAACTCTTATGTTTATTCGTAGTCAAAATATTTATCTTTTTCAAATAATTTCTACTTGAAAGTTTAGTTGGGAAGTTAGTGACACCATTTTACAATCTCCAGCGTAACATCGGAGGAAAACTGCTTTATGTTATAGACAAATATTGGATCCCTATACCCCTACTGAACTTTTAAAGTTGTTTATCGTCGACATATTTAACCCTTAAAATCATTTATGATCATTTAGTGTTTCTTTTATATTTTTTCCATTTTGCCATTCGGTTGAAATGCATCGATCAACATGGAAATCTCCGCTATCCTCTCAACCCGGGACTTAAAAAAGGCCACAGAAGTAGCGGTCCAAGGACTCGCAAATGATTTACTTGCCAAACGACATTAGATGCAGACGGTTGCCCACTGCTTACCCTTTTTGCCCCTTCGTTCTGGGACTTCCCCAGTCTCTTTCTCTTTCTCTCTCGCTCTGTGCCTCTCTTTTGTCCGGTGCGCTTACGATAACGAACTTGGCACCGTTCCATCCAACATTGAGTTTCATTGGGCACCGATCCGGAATCGGATTGGCAGCGCAAGAAGCGGGTCATTATCGCCTTAGTTATGGCTTTTCCCGCATTGCTAGCCACCCGCTACGTCGATGTGGCTGCGTCAGGGTCACACCAGTGGCCCGAAAGTGGTTGCCTCGCGCCGGATCAACCGAAAACTCGTTTTCCGCTTTCGTCTCGCGTACTAAAGCCAAATAAACCGGGTCGCTCTTCTGCACTTGGACGCAGTAGGCTTTAAATTGTTTGCATTTTTTCCCTATCGTGACGTGAGACGAACTTCCTTCCTTCGCAAATGGTAAGATTGGGATAGAGGAAGAGAGAAATAGAGGAATAGAGAGGATGAAAGTAGAATAGGGAGAGTAAATGAGATGCTTTTCACTTGCATCTTCAACATTGCTTCTATTCGGTGGTGGGATTTTTGCTCTCGATTCCCGCCCGAAGGCTTTTCCGCGCATTCCACTAACGTGGCGTGGTGTTTGTATGCATCGGCAAGAGGTGATCGGGGTGGTGTCATTCTAGCGGGTCCCGGTGACCTAGTTCTGCCGACCCGAGCAGGCACAAATATAGAATGCCGCCGATTACCGGGGTTTCCTCGAAGCTCCCTCTGGCAAGTGCACTGGAAAAGCGTCAACCTGCACCTGACACTTTCGAGTGCACAGCGAAACGTTACACCGCGGATGGCAAGTGGCATCGGTGCAAGCACGCGGCATACATTGAGCGCGTGTGCATTCTTGTATTATTTTTCCACCCTTCCGCTTCCCCGCACAACGCGCTGCCAGGTGAAAGCAGGTTTGTTTCGGGAAAACGCGCAACCCCGGTGACATGTTCCGGTGGCGCACGCCATCATGGAAGGGCAGAAGCGCTCACGTGCTGTCGACAGCGAGTCACCGACGGCCCAGCGCAGCGCCCTGTGACTTCGGTAATGATGTTAAATATTGATTGAGCTATTTTAACCGAGCACTTGGTGGGAAGACGTTCGCTTCGATGCAAGCGCCACTCCTAAATTAGGTGCATCGTGCGCGCCGTGAGGTTTCTGGCCACAAACCACCACACTGAACGGTGTGCAAGTATGATAGCTCGTAGCGATGGCGGACAGGAGAATGTAAATCGACTACTTTTCATAAAATTTGTGTGAAAACGGTGTTGAGCGGAGGAATAAATTTCAATTACCCTCTGGAACGACTAACCTACGATGAAGCTGATTGGATATTTTTCAATAGAAAGGATTATTACAACGAATAAAGCGAGTTTGCCAATGTGTTACTTCGCATTACAGGGGTGATATTTTCCACTTTCATGGAAATGAACTTCAACAATATCCTTTTCTACCAATGTAGGTCAAAGGAAAATAAAAACGCTGCACTGAAATTTGACTCGTGATTACAATGCACTGTTTGTGGAATAGATTTTAATATTCCATGCATTTATTCAATTCGTTTTTCCATTTTTATCCCTTTCTATTTTGCATATCCGCTTCATTATTTCGAAATGAAATTGATAGATTTAATCATAAACCTATTCCACCGGCGAGTTTGGTAAACCGATTTCCACATTTGACGAATGCCACCGTGCACCGTTTGATCTTCCCGGGCAGGATGTATTTTATGTTTCCTTTTGGCTCCCCTCGCAGTTACACATTCACCTCCTTTTGCAACGCCCTCCACACTACAAGGCTTTTAGTATTAAAAAAACCCTAAACCCCCCACCCCGTCAATGTGAAAAACTGCACGACCACCGTCCTTCCGGTGCAAACAGTGTTGTTTTTAATACGGCCGACTCGTTTTGTTTGCCCTTCTTCCGTTCACTTTCCATCCGTTCCACACAAATATGTCACTTTCAGCGCGGTTTTTGTAAGCCACAGAATGAAACATCAAAAACGGGCTGTTTGTTTTCACCCGCCGTTCGACGACCGACCGGGTTTGGTTTTTTTTTTGTAATGCTTTGTCAACGCCATGATGGTGGGATTTTCATTTTATATGGGGAAAAAGGTGGAAAGGAGGTTCAATTTTCTCCCCGATGCGAACGGTGAGCTATGGTTGGTTCCGTTTGGGGTCGGCTTGTTTGTTCGTTGTCCGCGGTTCGACATGAAAGCCGTGATACATTTGGACGCATTGGTTTTAACGTCAAACCGTTCGAAAAACCAGCGGATTGTGAATGACGATCGGAACGAATGGCAGTTCGATTGGTGAAACGATAATTATTACCCTTGATGCGGAGTGGATTCTACCAGAATGTTTTTTGTTTCCATTTTTCCTTATGTGGCTTCTGATTCTTTTGAATCCCTGTCGGTTTGTAATAGATTAGCGAAGTAATTAAGCTCCCAGGTCGGAGTAACACTTGCGGTTGACAGTTAATCGTTTCACCATCAAAATGGAAAATGCCCTGGGAAAACGGACATAAAGTGCGCGATTTGCCTAGCGTTCCACGTGGATGGTATTCTGTGTTTTTTTCCCCAACACTTAATTGTTTCCGGGCGGTCGTTAACATGTGTGCCGTTCTTTCTCTTTCACTTCGTTACGCTTTGCAGGATCTAATGAACTTCCCAACCGGTTTGCAGGTTGCGAGCCAACAAATAGACACCACCATCCCCCCACTCCCCGAGCAACGAACGTAGAGGTGTTGGTGCGGCAGTGCGTTTCGGTCAACAGACTTACCTTAATTAATTTCGAACAATAAACGCACCCAAGGGCGAGCAACCGAGGTACGAGAATCTGTGCGTTTTTCCAACCGGAGAGAGGTGAAAGTGCAGTGCGCACGTGTGTGTGTGTGTGTGTGTTAGAAGGGGTGAGTCGGACGGGCCACAAGCCACACCACGATGGAAGGGTTCCTGTCCAACTCCGGCGGTGCTGAACGTGATGCGCGGTAACGACTTCCACCGGAAGTCTCCCCCCCCCTGCGCACTCTACCCTGGAGGCTTGTGCGACGTCCATTACGGTTCCGCTTCGGGAACGTGCCGGAAAGGATTTCGCCGTTACTATGTGTGTGTGTGTGTGAGTGAGTGAATCGGTACCACAAATGAGTGCCGACGAACGGAGGACTTAGAGGCTGGTGCGGTTTCGCTCGACTCGCTGAAAACAAGCCATGGCCGCCCGGTTGGCAACGCAAAAACCGGAAGTGAGCTCATACCCGTCCCCGTTCGGCCCGGCCGCCGCCACCGCGGCCCTGCTCAACGAAACGCTCGTGACGGTGGCGTCGGCGATTGCGGCCCCGACCATCACCACCACCATCACCAGCGCCACCACCGCCGGGCCCGTAGCCGGACTACCCACCATGGCACCGACTTCCGGTGGCAGCGAGGAGCCCGGTGGGTTCGGGTTCTGGAACGGAACCACCGAGCTGCTGGCGGTGAACGCGACCGAACGCACCGCGTCGACAACAATCGTAGAACCGGCCGATCGGCTCGTCGAGCTGACGGTGCTGTGCTTGAAGAGTCTCATCTTCGGATCGATCATCATCGGGGCTGTGCTAGGCAATGCACTCGTTATCATTTCGGTGCACAAAAATAGGAAATTAAGGTAAGATGTTTTTAAAAATGGTTGATGTTTACTTACAACATTTCATTTTGGAAGGAAATATTTGTCTCTAAATGAAAATCCCTGCTCCGTTTTGATTGCTCATTTTGGTTGGATGGCGTACATTTCAACTTTGTTTTTAAACGAAAACACCCTGGAAAAGGATCGCTTCCCCTAAACGGGCAATGTTTTCTTAGCTCATCTAATGAAATTATATCCCAATTGGATTCAACCATCCGAAAACGAGCACAAAACCCACAATTTTGCAATTGTGTTTTACTATCCATTTCGACTCCGACGCGAGCTTTCACCCGCGAGTAATGAACGTTCCAGAACAGCTTCCTCCCACTTTGGGGCAGACAATCTCTCCCAAGTCATTCCTCCGGTTCGGGGGGCTTCGTTATGCATGCATCCTCCAACCGCGCTCCATACGTACGGCTAAGTAGCGTCGTTTGTTTTACTTGCCGAAGAAAACTTTCTCCATCATCATTTCTCTTCGCTTAATTGATATTGAAACTTCTGCTTTCTTTTTCTACCCGCTTCCCTTTCGCTATTCCACTTTTGATGAACCCACTTGCTTGACGGAGAGCTTCCGAAAAGTTTCGTTGATTTCGATTCGCTGGAAAGCGGGTGAGCGAGCGAAAACAAATTACTTAGCAGTTTTTTTTTTTTTGTTGTCGTTTGTGGCCAACGGGTCGGAGAAAATGAAGCCAAAAGATTAAACGGAGAGCAATGACAGATTATCATAATTTCCCCCCCAGTCGCAGTCGTGTCTGGTAGAGGAGGCGGGCTCATTGAGCCATCCTAGTTTACAGCGGTTTAAGTGCTCACTAAATTTAGGCTTCCCCGCTGAAACCGGGCCTATCGACTTATGGTAAAATAAAATGTTAGCACACCCTCCAAGGGTCCTTTAAGTGAAAATGTTCTGTTTCATTTCCATTCGGCTCGCATTCGAGTGTGCTGCCGGTGTTGCGATCGATGGCCCTCCGAAACGCCCGCGTCCGATTTACTTTATTTGTGCGAAGAAGCATATTCGTTTGCAGTGCGTTCATTTGCATTCATTGCTATTCGATTGCTTCTGCAGCGTCGTGGGTTGTTGAGAGTGGAAAGAAACGTAGGTACATGTTTTACTATTCATGATCCAGCAGGGTGGCAGCTTCAGTCAACGGGGTTTACGAGTAGGTTTACGAGCTGGGCGATTATTTAGCATGAAACGAAACCCGGCGGGTTCGGGTTTGAGAAGGCGGCATCGCAAAGGACCTCATCGAACTTGTTTGCGTTCTTTTGCGCCCTCTAAACTAACCCCGTTTCTATGTTTTCCGAAGTCGATCGATACGCAGGAAACTGTGTGGCACTTCATTCTGCAACGAACCCCAACCCGGTTGAAGAGAGAGAGAGATAAAGAGAGTGAGGGAAAAAAGATAAAAAGGATACTCGAAGGTAACCCTGCTGGCCTTGACAGCGTAGTTAATTTTCTCCTGTTTCCTGACGGCTGAAAAGGGCTGCGGGCTATGGAAATCGGGTTAAAACAATTTCCTAAACGTAGCCGGTTTTATGGACTTTACTTGCATGGACCTGTCGGTTTCAAGAGTCAGCTTTGGACCCTTAAAGAGGTCAAAAACGCGTACATTTTATCGGCGATGGGAAAAGGTTGAGATCTTAATTCGTTGCGCTTGGTTTTAGTATACAATGTCACGATTTATGCGCCAATCTTGTAACCGATGTCGATATTTTCCATCCAACTGTCACTATTAGAGGCTATGAAGTGAGCTTGTTTCTGTCTCCCCCCAATCGACCTCCATCGCGTCGCCAGGGGGGAAAATCAATCCCGGCGGGAAATGAAGTCATGTTCTGAAACGAATCTCTGCCCCCTCCTGCCTCTCCTAATAACGCGGAAAAACAATCAGCGGCTCTCCGGCATGATTGACGGCCGGCTAAAGATTGTGTAACGATGTCGACCAGCTTAATTGATATTCGAGCGAAACCAAAAATCAATCGACGCGACCCCGGGTTGGATGAAGTGGAGTTAGCGTCTGGGGGGGTGGTGAATTTAGTGGACACTGGTCCAAAGTTGAGCCAACCAAGGTTGGCCACCTGGCGCAAATTGGAGGCAAATACCATTTGACAGGTAATTGACACGCGTAAGCCTAAGCCGGCTCACCTTTTGGCGAGGCGTGAATAATTTGACAGGATACGCTTTCGAGACGGGCAACAGAAAAAAAAAACAATTTCCCTTCAGGGGCACGTGAAGGGAAGTTTTCTTCCTATTTCGTTTACCTGCGTTACACCAATCCATCCCGGAACGGGCCTCGGGATGGGGAAAACATCAAACAGAATGGCGCGTTGATTTATGGGTTCCACCTCTTGCCCGCAGTTACTTTCTTCAAGAGTGCTTTTTTCTCACACCTTCTGGAAGAAAAAGAAGCACACAATATGTTATTACCGATTGGTTTGGATTTTGCGACTTCGACATTTGTGCTGCCCCGAAAACCGACACAAACGCAAACGCTTTTGTTGCCCTTGATTGAGCCGCAAAGAAATCCGGTGGAGAGAGTTCCGGCGCCATTTTCGCCACCCAGCAATGGCGGTTAAAAATAGGAACTTCAAGAGGTGGAACACATTTCAATTATGCTCCACTCCCGCCCGGCTGTTGTATGCTGATGCGTTCATTTCGAGTGTTTATGCTACGTTGGAATGTAAATAAATAAATACGCGAACGCCTTCCGTTGTGGTTTTGCGATTGTTTCGATCGTCGATTGGCGAAAATTTCGCGGGATTTCACCGACGAAGAAAATGCCTCCAACCTTCTCGACGTTGGGCGTTTGTGTGTTTGTGTTTCCTCCTCGCTGGCAGGCTTTCAAATATTCAGCGCAACTTCAGGGAAAATCGATGAGCCAAATCAGAACAGAATCCCTTCGGGTTCAACCAACGGTTGCCGGCTGGGCAAAACCGAGTTTATCGTTGCTTCACAAGCATCTTGAGCCCGATCGCCAAAAGAAGTGTTGCATCAGAAGCATGATGTGGAAGCATAAATCAATAATGTGCTCAGAGCTGGACTTGTGGTTCAATTAGTGTATTGCTTCGTGACTCCCCCGAGGGAGCCTGGGAAAAAGCACGTAAACGGTGCACTAGCGCAGTGTGAGAGTCGATTTGTTGCGCAAGGGAAATGCTAAAAAATGTATGGAGAAGAATTATCGCGAGGTCTGGCACGGCTGGAAATGTGCTAGGCTGTTAGTAGGAGGCACGTCCTGCAATCGACCGGTTTGCTAGCGGCGCAAAATGAGGCTCCGTACGCCGTGATGCTACTCGTCAAACATGGCTCGTTTGAAAGTTTGATCGATCGGAGCAGCTCAACGCTTAGACCGGATCGATGGATACCGCAGTCAACGTTGAGCGTGTGATGAATATTAAAATGATAATTTCGGGCACAAATTACGCCGATCCCCCAGCGAACCATTTCGGTGTGCATCGTTGAAAATGTGAACAGCACTAGTTTCTCGGTTTTCGGAAGGAAATCAGACGAAGGGTGGATGGAAATCCATCCTCTGTAGCACACAATACCTCAAATATTGATACTTCGCACCATGCTTTTCTGTGACGTACGTCAAACAACAACAGTTGGGAAGGTTAAACACCAACAGTTAGGAAAGATAAAATCTCTCTCTTGAACTCCGTATTTTCACACCCGCTTTTAGTGGTCAATCAACGGACATTAGATAGACTACTGTCTGCTGTTCATTCTCAGTAAGGGTGACAGCTCAAGGTTGCTCAACATATCAGGTGAGTTCAGCTCGATGAATTGCTTTGAGTTCACTTGAATGAAACAGCTTTTTAACGAAAATAATAAAAATTGACATACAATGAACGTAAACAAAAATCAAGATTGATTGCCTAAAATTTCCTTCAATTTCCTAATGGGGAATCAAAGCAATTCATCGAGATGAACCCATATGGTGTGCTGTCGCCTGACAAACCAATCTAGTCAATGAGGTACTACGCCATTTGTATCCCGGAGAAAATTCCAGATATTGCCATCATGAGTTTCTACATCGACAAGACGATAGTATTGGCGGTGTTGAAGCGAAACAAGCAAGCTCGGATGAAAGCATTCCTGACGCACGAGGATGCGATGTATTTTAACCTCAAAGGACCGTTCCCAACGATTAATACAGCTCAAGCCGGAACAACATCGTCGTCTAGCACGCTGGAAAAATTAAAGCATGTAGCACCGACCAGACACTTGGTGATATCTTTTCGAAAGATGATTGAACCAAACAGTATCGGAAAATTATGCCTGATAAACATACAGCCTCATCAGATGTTTGCAAACTGCAAGACTAATGAAATCACTTACACCGATGACTTGATAAAGGCACGACTTTGGATTGACTCGCTGAATCGGAACCATCCCTCCTCGACGCCGGTAGGGAATATTCCGTTAAGTGCATTACAACAGCTTCATCGACTCCGAGATGTTGTTTGATGGTGACACCAACTTTAGTTACCGTTGTGGCAATACACCCAGAGTCTGGAAACCGTAGGCCGAAGGAGTACTGGAACTTTCTGGGCAAATATTGCAATCTTACCAGCTCAGAGGGCTTGCAGCTCTTCGAGGAATTTCTACTGAATGCCTTCGAGCTGCAAGAAAAAGGAACAAAGCCTGAAACGCTCTGCGCTACTGATACCGGAAGGTACCGATGGTGATGCTAAAAGGGAATTGGCAAACAGGAGTGATGACCTGCCGCTCAAGCTGGCATAGCTCGGATAGAAAAAAAACATGGGTGATCAAGGGTTGAAGCAACTGATGGTGGATGCTGGATCTATTCTGACCTCCAAGCACCTTTCCGCTCGTATCGCGCCTTCCAAGGTTTGCAATCCTCGACGAAGACGATCCCCAAAAGCGAAGAACGAAGTAACTAGAGCGAGGACGAAAATGTGAGCTGTACCGACTCGGAGAAGGAAGAGGACCAGTTCTTCACGCCCCTGTCGAGCCCGCAAGATTGCGTTGGACTCGAGATATCCTGTGGTAAACGTTGATTATTGGGAAGCAACGAACAACCAGGACTTCGATGTCTGGAAGGTGTTGGAAGGCATCGAGTTCGACCACTATCGACATGCGCTCGATTGGAAGACCGAGATGTGTGAATACATCAAAAGGTTTATGACATTAGCCGGAAGAGTTGTATGCGTTATCACGTCTATATCAGTATATATAGATTACGATTTGTCAAACGCTTACACCTTGAATATTTGTTTGTACTTATCCAATCAGGCTCGGAAAGATCCGAAAGTTAGGTTTAATTGAATATCCTGCTCAACCTCTCGCTACAGAATATCTATTCCGAGTTGTTGAACAGTGAAATACTAATTTTGGATATTAATTTGAAAACAGGACTAAAAGAAACAGAAAGATTGTGTAAATTTTATCAAACACTCAAAAAGGTTCGTTTTTATGATCCGTTGGAAAAGGTGCCTTCTAATCTTTTTTCTTGAATCTCATCTCTTGTCCGTCTTGGAAAACCGCTTGTTTTGCGTCGTTCGTACACACTAATTAGTTCTTGTCTGAGTTGTTGTCGCCAGGTGGTTCCACTTTTCTTCATCATGAGGTCGCAAACATCTCCGGTACACAACACAATAACGTGAACATAAGAAAATGCCCGCTGAGGCAGATCGACCGAGGCAGACAACCATCTCGAGAGACACGAAGGCATATTGGGAAGCTCCGAGGTTCGCCAGACCTAAGGAAATTTTCCTCGTTTTTCGGCACACCCAATACCCCTCTGCCACGGCGAGACACAAACACGCACACGCCTGTTGAACGCGCCTTAAAGACTGTTATCCAACAAACAGCGCGCTTTCGCGTTGACGTGTGCGAAACTGTGATTAATTTACAGGCAACACCGTGCGCCATCTTTGCGTCCCTTATGTGTTGCCCTCCCCCCTCCCCCCTCGAGGGGTCGATAGGAACCGTGATGACTGACTGAAGGGTTGTGGATTCGGTGGTGGTTTCTGCGGAACGTGGAATGTTCCCGGTACTCGGAAATGTGACTCCACGCTTTTTAAGCCGGTGTCGATGACGGCGAATAAGTTTTCTCTGTCCTTGATGTGCTCGACGCGGTAGACATTCCCGAACTCGTGTTTCAAGTGGTTCGTGTTTCCATGTTAGGAGGATTTTGAATTTAATTAAGCGACGTAACCTCGTGTTTGCCCCTAACGAGTGTTTTGACGCATAAACTTTCTTTCGTATCGCAGAGACGAAATAACTTTCTTTCGACTCATTTCGTTGTTCTGTTGAATGTTTCACTTTCTTTTTCAACTTCTGAAATACAATTAAAATAATTGTTTCAATAGTATGTCTGCTACAGAAAAGGTTGTTGACAACAAATTGCTAATGCTTCACGCATTAAAGCATTTGAAAAAGTTAGACATCGATTTCTGAAACACATCCCTATCCCTTTCGACGTTGGCGATCTGTTGAGCCGTAAAGTGGATCGATAGCGGATGCCAAGGGTCCCATCGACTATACCATGCAATAGCGCGCAATTTGCCGGCCAGTGTCGCAGCACGGCCTGAAATAAATAAAGATCTACGTGCGACGAGAGGAAAAGCTGCCCTCCCTCTCGATGCTTAGAAGTCGTGAAATTGGTTACGGTGAAAGCGAAAGATAACTCAATTTCGAGGGCCGTGAAATCGACCTGCTTCGACTGTTGATTGGATTCTTTGGCACTCCGCTCTGGATGGCTTCATCCGGCCACGAAAACGTGGAAAGTCTGGTGGAAAGCGTGGTGGAACGGGTTTGCCAAAACGCCCGCCCACCCTAGCGGTCGAAATCGATGAAGATGTGGAAAAAATTGATTTCATTTGCCTTTCCCCCGGGGGCACGCACACACACTACCGGGCACACGCGATGCCAAGGCTCACCGAGCACCGTTGAACCGGGCCGACCTGCCTTACTTTTCCGAATAATCCTTTAATTAATTGTAATGGCGTTTGATTGTGCCGCCGGTTTTCCTTCGGCATGATAATGAAGGAGCATTCATTTCCGTGAAAGCAAGCTAAAGGGCTTAGAAGATGTCATAATGGTAAACGAATATTTTTACCGTACTGCGAGAGGTTTGAGCCTAATTTGATTGGTTTGTTATTGATCGAGAATTAGATTTTCCCCGAAATAACCGATGGTGGAAGATGACATAAGGAATTGCGAAAGTTATCAAATTACAAAAGTGGATCAAAACGGAATCCAGTATATGTTTATAAAAAAGATAGATAAAATCATTACGTAAGTTGTTTGATTATAAAAATTTGTTTCAGTTTTGCTTGCAAAACTTGCTAAACTTTTCACATTAAAGCTGGCTCTATTTTGAACACATCTTACCAGCATCTTTAAGCTCGTTAGCCAACTCTGTGGTGGATGTTTCGGCAAACCCCGGCATTCGGGAGAGTTAGTCGATCAAATTGCTGTTTGGTAATTTTCCACCTCTAGAATTCCTCCCGCTGAGCCTCCCTCCGATCCAGGAAAACTTAAGAATGCTTTCTCAAGTCAATTTCGTACCCGAACGTCTGATGAAATTCGATCGGGCTGTACACTTGCTGGGCTCGAGAAACTGCCCGTAGCCCTCGTGGTGACGAAGGAAAGCGGTGGGGATTTCCCATTGGCCGCGTTTACTAAGCTTCACTCGAACGACGAACATGTGAAGCCAAGGATTTCTTGTTTGCACGAGATACGAGATCCGTTGTGTTTCCTATCAGTATTGGTTCGACGAAGGTTCAAACTTCTCAAGGAGGAGCAGTACGAAGATGGCTTTTGATGATTAATTCCTGGTTCCAGACAACATCTGCCGCTGCGGCCGGCCATTCCCCCACTCTCCCTCGAAAAGTCACCGCAAGTCGACCAGATAAGAGCCTCGGCTTCGGCCTCGGGACTCCGGGGCGATCGAGTGCAGCGTACGGTTTGCAAAGTATCGCATTTCCAAGCACTTTCAGGTTCATCCGGATCGACGGATGTCGTTCTGCTATCGATCGCTTGTACGGCACAAGGTCGGATTGTTGGACGCCGGTTCGTCGGAAGTAACCGGAATCTTCTTGAGTGTGCAAATGAGCTCGGGTATATGCTTCCCGTTTGGGTAAATAGAACGCACCGTCCGGCGTCTCGAGTCTTGGATGGGAAAATGTGGAACCGTCAGCAAATAATGAGCGGAAAATACTCAGTAGAAGGTGAATAAACATACGTAGCGACACACTCACACACACACACGCTGAACGGTGTGTTATCGGAAAGTTCAACAGATCCTATCCAAACAAGCCGGGGCGTCGTTTATGGCACTGTTTGAGTAGCTTGACTTTCTCTCCTGGTTTGGCCTTTACCTTTTACTTTTGGATGACTTACATTGGGTAGGAAAAAGTATTTGAGTTTCGTGAAAGAAGCATCGATTTTTATAGAAAAACTAAATTTAAACGTTTCAGAACGATCACACCGTTGAGGTGTTTATTGTCGTGACGACGAAATCCTCTTGAAGTAAATAAAATCCTAAATCTGATTAAAGCTCAGTTGTGTGTTTATTTAGGTTGAATCAGTAGCTTTTTCTGAATAAAAGATTAGCTGAGTGAAGAAAGCTTTTGCTTTATTTGATCGTCTTCAAATCGTGTTTTCGTATTTCAAGTGTTTTCCACATTGAGTGATGTGTTCACAATTTTAAGGATCATCCTTTGACGTCAATGTGATAAACACATTAACATGGAAAAATTCTTAATCATTGTTGAAATTGGAATATCGTTTACATTCTAGAAACAAGCTTGTTCAGCTTTGTTTGAATCCAAGCTATTTCACTCATTTTTGCCACTTTCCAACATCCCGCCTACCTTTAATCAGACGAACGATTCGAGAATTGAACAAAAACAACACCCAAGCTGGTCATACACGTTGGAAAATGTTTTACCATTCCGTGCAACCGTTTAGCATCCCGTCCAATTTGTAGGCGGCTCAGCGAGCAGATTAATATTCGCGCATTACACCATACATGTACACTCGGTCCGGCCGGTCGAGTTACGAAAAGCGGGTTTTCCCAGGCCAACCGTTTCCCCGGCGAATCCCGGTTGTACTATTTGTTGTCTGGTGGTGTTCTCTCCCTCTCTCTCCCTCACTCTTTTTTATCGTTTAAGGTCGTGTGTGGTAGTGGACCGTTGTTTGCACTAATTGCAGCGGACCCTTTGAAAGGAGCGATCCGCAAAAAGCGGCATACCGACTCTGAAACCGCAAGTTCTGTTTCGAACATGTCGGCTTGTGTAATCATTTGGTCGGGGTTTTGTTTCCCCCACCTACCATTTAACCCATGCATGCACATTCGCTTCGGAAAAGCGCCCCAGGGTGAATTCGCAAAGAGTAGAACCGTCGGACGTCCTTGAACTATGGAAATAGTTAGCTCCGGTTTGGGCGAAAAAAGGGAACGCAAGTGGTGGAATTGGACCCCTCGTACAACTCCCAAGTGGTCGTAAGCGTCGCAGCGGTCTGTGTGACCTTTACTTCATCTTCCCTCGTCGGGCGCGTAAATTGATTCCATTTGCTGGAAAACCAAAACGCCGCGATAAACTTGAATCGAAGGACACGGCTTGCGATGAAACTACTGCTTCACCTTCCGCGCGGGATTTATTCTGCGCGACAAAGCGTGATGAATGGTCCTCGGAGTTAATCGTCACGATCGCCTTCTCCGTCGTCCGTTGAGGGGAAGTCATTACCGACGCCATTGGGACGATTATTCGTACCCTCGAACGGTTCGCCTGGTCCGGAGAAGATTTCCAACGAACGGAATAAGCTACAGGCACGACATAAAACCGTCGTAACCACGCGCGTTACCCTCCGGGGTGCAACTAACGTTACGGAGCACGACAAATTGTCCAAGCCAGGCGAAGAAAAACATACCACCCCCCGTCCCGTGGAGGACCCGGGCGGAGAAAAACGACTCGCCTCAACCGACTGCAACCGGAAGGGATGAAAAATACAACGCGTGCGTTTGTCGCACCCCGGGCGGAAAGGGCGCACCATTTGTTGGCGTTCATGCTTGCGTCCCATTTGCTGCCCAATTGTTTCAACACCCTGAGACTTTTTCCCCCTCCTCCGGCCACCATCCCCTCCCGGGAGGGTGGCAATTGGTAGCGCCAATCAGATGTATTTATTTTTCCATCAATCGTCGCCCTACACCGGGGGGTTTTGCGCCTTCCGGTGTGTGGTGGTTTGAAATGAAAGGAAAAGTTTTCCGGCTGCCGGTTTGTCGCACATCGAAGGTCAGGACACGTACGCCGTGTTATGTTGGCAGGCACGTTTCTGGCACGCCAGTGTTTCCTCATGTCGACCACGAGGGCTGAGTAATTGCCGGTCAAGAAATCCTTTGCTCACTCTGTTTGAGTAAATATTGCGTGTAAACAGCGCTCGACAATGGATTTTTGCTTACGGTGTATATCGGATGACGTTGGCTTTGGTGTGAATAAGCAAGGGCAAATCCAGCATGCTTGGATAAAGGCTGTTCCAGTTTTGTTGATCTTCTCTTAACTAATCATTAATTACTCAAAAGAAAGTAACTTTGTATATTATTGGAATTATTTGTCACTTAAGTTATGGCTCAGTTCTCATCTAACTAAAACAAGTTGAAAGAAAAATCAAACGATATATAAGTGATTGAGTTCACTATATAGTGGCTAGGTCCATTTATTTGCTTCGGACTTTGCATGAATTAACTCTTACGATTAAAGCTTGCAGACTGCACGTACATGTTGATCTAAGAAACAAAATAACGTTTACCTGTTTGGATGAAAATTTGGAGCAGTAAATTACGCATTTTATAGAAGTTATACTAAAGTTACAAATATTGAAAGTTATTCTCCTTCAACCAAACAATAAATTGGTTGAGTTTTAATTTGAGCAGCCTATTTAAGTAACTAGCCTGGTTGCTTTTCTCATCCAGAATGATTATTTAATGGGTTTGAGATTTTCTCAGACCAGCCTACACATTTTCGACTTTCTCGTTGGCATTGTTTATCGATTTATTTCCATTTTCCGGCACGGCGTAAGCTTTCTACGAACAAGCTAAAGCAAAATTAAAATCTCTCCCAAGGGGAGGATTCGAGAATTCGGACTCGATATCCGGACTAATGCCGGAAGAATAAGCCTTAAATCGTTCCATTTGGGAGCGTTGTTGCTTTTCTGCCTCGCTGGCCTATCCTCCCCTGTTCACCCGCCGAGTAAGCGTTGGCTAGGACAGTTTTTCTCTTTACAACAATGCAGGGATTTATCCACCCATCGATGGATGTTGCCTTAAACGGTTTCCGCGCCCGTGTTTTACTTGAAATTGCCAACGATGCTCGGGTGTTTTTTTATTTGTAAAAAATCCTTCCGCGCCTCGGACCAGCATGAAACGTCCGAAGGGAAGGACAAAGAGAGAACCGACGCTGTTGGACACGTAGCTACACATACACACACTCTTACACATGGGCCAGCGCATTGATTCGATCGGAATCGCTCGGAGGATAATATTTATTTTATTGAATCAAATCGCAAAATCAATAACATCGGGACGGGAAAAGTGGCGTTGTGCTTCCTTGGGGACAACATTAAGCCTCGCCGGGTGGGTAGTGGGTTGGGCTGTGGCGGGAGTGTGGGTTACTGTGTGCTTGATGGGAAAATCGTGCACGGTGGGGGGAAAAAAAACGAAAGCTACACCGAAAGCGACACTACGAAGGCTACGACGGAAATGTCCCTGCGGTGTCCTTTCTTTCCAACGATCCCTCGCATGTTTGCTCGTGTACTCGGCGCTGGAAGTAAACAATGGAATGAGGTTATTGTGATTTCTATTTTTTCACCCCATCCACCCAGCCGTTGGGTTCGGGTCGGCCTTATTCATTGACCTGCCGGTTGGTCCGGCCGTTCGATGGTGTCTAGTTTTCCTCCTGCAAGCTTTGTGGAGGAGGACAAGCAGACAAACTTTCCATACGTCCGGAGCTTCCCTTGGTTCTTGCCTTGCCTAGGAAGACCACGTTCGTGGTGTAACGCGTGTCTTATCATGTAGCCCAACCTGTCCCTTCCCTTGTGAGTGAAATTTCTCACCCCCTTCCACTTGTTTGGGAGGTGGAAAATTGAATGTTGTCTATATCCAAAACCGGCTCACTGATAGATCCAACATGAAAAGCGACAAACACACTTCCAAGAGAAAGAGGGGTGGGGGTGCTTGGGGCGAAAGACCTTCTCCGCAGTGACGGAAACGGAAATGGATGCGGTATCCTTTTACGCAAACCGGCAGAGCTTTTCCACGAGCCTCAGAAAATCGACGGGGAAGCCCGGGGTAGCAATAGAAATAGAAGTCGACGAACGGAGTTTCGTGTGACGCCATTTGTCGTGGACGACGGTGGAATCGGTAGATAATGGTTTCACCTTCGGGGGAAATTTGTTGATCGTTTAATGTTGAAGCATGAAAGATGTTTCAATTAGCTTCGTCGTTTGTTGACTCAAACATTTGAAAATGAATAATGGAATAACGATGAACATAAACAAACAGTTTTGTACTACTTTTTCACGTCGCGTTCGCATAATGAGCCAATGATAAAATACCAAAAAAAATAGCAATATTCTCATAATCGAATAAAATATGGTAAAGGGAAACTTCAACGAATGTGAAACATATCCTTGCATCATTATGACGTGTTTAAATAATGGCGAGTAAAGCTTTGCAAGTGAGAAGGTCACGAATCACGCTTCCCTCGTAATCTATTCATAACACTCTCCCGTCAATCTCTGCTACGCTTCGCACACGGCACCTCGTGCCGGCTCCTTCTTAGTTTCAGCAACTCAGGACGGAAGCGAACGAACGAATGCGGTTAATGCGGCGAATTTCTCCTGCCTGTCCGTCACAGGATAATGAGATTGCAGCTTCCACAATCCGGAGCGTGGCAAAGTTTTCGAGGATGAGCCTTTGCCAGTCACTTAGCCGGTTTTGCAAACCGTAATTGTGAGGTGGAGTGTAAATGCAATTTATTCCCCTACTCTGAAACATGGGATGAGTGAAACAAAGTCATAAGAAAGAATGAAACTGCATTTGAGTGATGGGCTGTGGTGCTAATGTAAGTAACGTCGCATACTCGATAATATAAACTGCTAATGAACAGAAATGAGACAAGGTTTTCCGATCGGTTAGTTGATCAGTGAGTGATTCAACAGGACTCAACGGTTCTAAAGTAAATCCATAAATGTTAGCGATAAGCAATCTAGAAATCATGTTCGAGGAACCGGACATCCTGAACCGGAGGGCATTCATTTTCCACTCCCTCGCACAGGAAACACAGTGGAACGTCATCGTTGGAAGACGGACAGACAACGTTGTAATTTTTCGTTTTTCTTTCGCTCCCCTCCCCACCGACCGGCTCTGTCTTGAGCAGATTGAAGATGACATCGTGCTCTACGGTACGGACCTCGAGCAGCCTCTCAGCGCAGGAAACTGCTCATTTCTGCCAGTCGGTGGTCTTATTTCTTGTTATCCCTGCCATTCGCATGCACCAGCGTCGGTGTTTTTTCCCCCTTTTGTCCTTTCTAACCGACCACCAACCTTTGTACCACATGCCACGATCGTATTTGCCCAGCGAAAGGACTCGCACGAAGCAACTGGTCGACCCGTTCCGTTACTACTTGGGTGGCTTGGGTGGCTGAAGAATAGGAATTGTTTGATTAGATTTCGAGCGCCTTCCGAAAGCATTTTCCTGCTGCGCTGGGAGACGCCAACATCCGGCACCGGCGAGCGTGTGCATCAAGGACGAAGTTTTACCATTTTCTACCGCTCGCTCCATTACCGCTTTATCGCCCTTCGTTAGCAGGCGGTGGTGGTGGGGGAGAGGGAAGGCAAAAGGGTTTTAAAAAATTACCGTAAACCAACATCGTCCTCCGGGCGGAGGGAACCTTACACGGCAATCGAAGAAATGCGACCAAGTGTTACGGCACAGATCATCTCTTTGGAAAATAAATGGTTTGCGAATGGAATCTGGCTCTGAAGAGCGTCCCCCACTTGTTGAGCTTCGTACGGATGTAATTCCAGCTAGCGTTAGTCATATCCATCACCTCATCATATCCGTCGATTCGATCGCATTGAAATGAAACTCATTCTTTTAATTCACAGTCGAGTGAGCACATTACTTTGTGGTTTATATAAAAATGGGCTGTTTTTGACACCTTCCTTTCTTGTATCTCTTTGCAGAGTAATAACCAACTACTTTGTAGTATCTTTAGCAATGGCGGACATGCTGGTGGCACTTTGTGCGATGACTTTTAATGCATCGGTGGAGCTGTCGGGAAGGTAAGTTGAATTTTGATTGATAATTCATGAACTAATTTTACGATTTTTTACACAAAAGGTGTTTAATTACGTTTTTCTTAATTTATTAAGTAATTTCTGAGGATACTGAACTACCGAAACTATTTCCGTGGCCTCAGCTCCTTAGGCTTCCGACACTAAACGGACATAAACTCGGCGTTTTTCGCTCACTACCACCACTCTACGCCCTTTCTCTAAAAGCTTTGTTGCCGAAAACAATCTAATTATCGAATGCTTTCGATCAGCATTAAATTTTCAAAATGAAATTACAAGCGAAGTTGCCGCCTCCCTCCCTCCGACTGCACCCAAGAGCACCTGGCGCGGTCCGTTACGCGGGGACGACAGTGTTTCCAAATGCGTTTTTCGAACCCATTTCCCGACTTTGGGTTCCCTTGCTCGAGGGAATAAGTTTCGTTCGCTGCGCCCTGAAGTGGATTTCTGTTTGGAGTTTGTGTTTTATTTTTATTTTTCCGCTTCCACCAAATCCAGAACGTTCGGAAAAACTGTCAAAGTTGGAGTTCGCTGTCGGTGTTTTTGGTTTTTTGCTTCTGTTTCGCTGCCCTTGCGCAACTTAGCGCCGGTGTGTCGAAGCTTTCACCAGTTGGAAAATTCAATTTCCGCTCAGCGTTCGCCGTGCCGGTGGTGAAATGAAACAAACTCCACCGTTCGGTGACTGAAACAAATTCGGAAAATAGTAGCGAACAACTGTCACCCATTGTGAGGGTGTCGCCTGAGTTGGGGTTTTTTTACAGACCACAGAGGACATATATTACCGGTGTAACATAGATTAGAGGAAAAAACCCATCCACGTTAGCTATCGTTTTTGAGTGGAAAAACGGAAGCTTGAAATGGGGCACAAGATGGGAAGCAATATTTTAAATTTTACTGGAAGGTTTTAAAAAATTATCAGCACTGAAGAAAATTTATTTCAATAATTAAAAAAGATTGCCTCGTGATGTAAACAACACAAATAACGAACAAACGCGCTCAGCATTTAGTAGAAAAACGTCGTCCTTAGAAGAAATTGGTGACAATATGTTTGAATTGCTAGAAATTATTCTAAATTACTTTCAACAATTTCATAAACCATGCTTTTATTCAGCTAACAGAAAAGCCTTCTTCGAAAAATAATTCCCTTTCCATTCCTACCGAAACAACTCCAGATGGCTGTTTGGATCGTTCATGTGCGACGTGTGGAACAGTTTGGACGTCTACTTCTCGACGGCGAGCATACTTCACCTCTGCTGCATATCGGTCGACCGGTAAGTACCACCAGGCTTAAGTTTCTCTTAGCTTCTAACCTCTGCCCTCTTCGCTCTTGCCGACTGCTTAATGTTCTTCCCTACCTCGTGCCCTCGCGCCTCGAGGGTAGCAGTTGATGGTGAAAAAGTTTTCTCATTCCCGGGAGTAATTTTTCTTCCTCGCTCTCTGTTCTCGTGCACAACACGAGGGGATAATGTGACTGGGGGGAAAAGAGACACACACAAAAAACGCCCCCAAGTCGAAAGACCGATGGTGATAAGACTCAACTATTAATTAGCTTCGTCGTGTTCGCCGTTTTTTGCTTGCAGTATCAGCAATTTTGTTGCCTACGCCTATCCTTCACTTCTCTTCCCTTGCTCGGTGTATACCACCTTTATTTTTTTCCCCCATTCCCAACATTACGAGGCCAAGTGCAGAGGAAGCCGAAGTGCCATATCATTGACACGGCGAATAAAAGAGTATCACTTCACACACACACACACACATCCGTGCTCCGTCTCGCCGCACCGTGCGCCGATGGAGAAAATAATAATTTTCGAACTGAATGCCCAACTTGTTCGGAGCAACGAAGATGGATGGGAAATTATGATGAATTGTCGAGCCAACGAGGCAATGACAGTTGTACGCCCACTGCGGGGGGGTTTGTCCTATGTTATGTCCAGTGGAGCCGGGAAAAAAAAGACGTCGTCACAACGCGTTGATGTTGCGATGTATTTCTTTTCGTTTGCAGGTTATTACATTAAAAACGAACGAACCAACAAAAACGCGAAAGCCTGTACTAAATGGTTTTCAACCATCAAGTTCACTTCTGTATTAAATGCAATGTACTCCATTCGAGGGTTGTTTTAGTTAGAGTTTTTTACGAATATTTTTCCTGAGTCACGGACGGTAACGGTCTCATGGTTTTAGGTATGCTTTTCTCATTCCATTTACTCAGATGGCACTTGGCCGTACTAAAATCTAGCGTGAAATCATATTACACTGAAACTTGAGGTGTTGAAAACCGTCGAAAAAATTATAAACAGTATTTTTCAATAGGCCTTCCCTTTTGGTTCACTAGAAGCAAAGGAAAAAAGATGTGAATTTATTTCTACGAATGCTTTTCCGCTACATTTAATTCCAAGTGTCTATATTCTTTGCTTCGTTACGAGTAAAATGTTCACCGTAATTTCTTGTTTCGAACAGATACTTCGCCATCGTCCGGCCGCTGGAGTACCCGCTGTATATGACGCACCGCACGGTGTTCTTCATGCTGGCGAACGTGTGGGTGCTGCCGGCACTCATCTCCTTCACGCCCATCTTCCTCGGCTGGTACACGACGGCCGAGCACCTGAAGGCGGCGCGGACGAACCCGAACCTGTGCATATTCGTCGTCAACAAGTCGTACGCCATCGTGTCCAGCTCGATCAGCTTCTGGATACCGGGCATCGTGATGCTGACGATGTACTACCGAATCTACAAGTAAGTAAGGTAGCGCTCCCGGGGCTTTAAATCCCATACGCTCAACGTGTCCCGTCTCGATTTCCTCCACCGAAAGGGAAGCGGTTCGTCAGCGGAAGGCGCTCAGCCGGACGAGCTCCAACATCCTGCTGAACAGCGTGCAGATCAACAACGCGTCCAACACGCTGCACGCTAACCACCATCACCACCATCATCACCAGCAGCATCTGCACCACCGGCACCATCACCTGCGGGCGAGCGACTGCGATCTCGGCATCGACCTGAAGGACATCCAGCACGACACGCACAGCGAGCTGAGCGATCTCGACGTGAGTGTCACTTACGGAGTGTTTATTTCCTTCGATCCCATTGCGAACGGAGTGTTTCGTGTTTTGTTTTGTCTGCCGTGCGCTTTTTGCCGCACGCCCACACGCAGCACCCCGGGATGGGAGGGACTGGCAGGCTAATTAATGACCAAATTAAACCCTAACCGACCGAAACCATCGAAACCGGCCGGCGATGCGTCCTGTTGATCGTCGAGCGGGTCGGGTAAGATTTTCGGGCATCGGGAGGCTATCGATAACGAGAAAATTATGCGAAAAGGCTCAACCGGTTTCATTAGCCGCCCGGGCGGGGAAAGGGACCAGCGAGAACGGGGCGGGAGGGAAACGAAACAAATGGGCTCTTAAATGAACGTTATTAACGGCATTAGACGTGCTGATGAGCACGTGGGCCGGTAGGAGCGCAACAAAGAATGGGATGCCGGTTCCGTTTGAAAAACTGCTTCATTGACTAAGAGAAATGCGAACGCTGTCCATCAGCGTTCAGAAAGTTGTGAAAGCGGCAATGGAGAGCGAACGGTACAGATTGGACTTTGATTGGCGGGAAGAAACGATTCATTCTGTCAATTAATTAATTTCCCCAATGGAGAACGATGCGCGGATGACCTTGTGAATCAGCCTATTTTTCGAGGGAATTAAACTCTCTCAACACATAATTTTGTGGTGAACCATAAAAGAACAACAATGACGTACTTTAGAGAGAAAAATCTTGAAACACAATATATCTACCCTGCAGAGCCCTTTGACGAAAATGGAATTAACTCCACGCCGCATTGTCGACGGAAAACATCCCTGGAATGGACGATGGGAACGGATTTCCTGTCGTTTAATTAAATTAACTGGGCAATATCCAATATCCTAACATAGAATCTCAACGCCTGTGCGTTTTAAAACCCGGGGAAACCTTAGACGGTATCGATTGTTTGCTTTCGTAACGCATTTCCTAAGATCTCCGTTGACGATACCTGACCATCGTTGTCCTATGAAGTCGATGGCAGTTCGATCCGTTCTCTGTCCATCCGGAAAAAGGGTAATCTTCAATTTTACTCTGGTTGGATCTCGTGCCATGATGTTTTTTTTCGCTTGAGTGTCTTCAATGGCGTGTCGCGTGTTGTGAAGCTTATCAAACAGCTCTCGCAGCACTCTCGTAATTTGCTCCAGCGACAATTTGTACTCCAATTCATTAGATCCACTCGCTGAACGCGAGCTTCCTGCCAAAGCCGTGTCGAATCGAACGATCACGCAATTCGTGCTCCCCGAAATAGAACGCCGACGACAGATTTGAATGAGCCACACAAATCACCAGGCGCCTCCATCGTGGCCTGACCGCGCGAGAGATTGGGCGGTGATAGATAAGACCGGTCGGGTCGTTCAATCGTGGGCATTCCACCCAAGCTTAACTTTTGACCTCGAGCAAACGCTGAGGGAGCTGAAGCGGAAGATGGTTGGAAAAATAACAATCCAACACCGAGCTGTCTCGCCGGAGGGTATCGCTCGAGGCTGGCCGGAACAAGGTTTTGGGTGGGAAAAGTGGCGAGTTGGAGGGTTGGTCCGTTGGTCAGATTATTTCTGAAGCTACGTGGCCGGGTTTTCCGGTTAAATGGATCCTTACAAACTGGCCCTCGGGGGTTGGGTGGGCTGTGTAGTGACGTGAACCAGATTGCATGCTTGCAGGACGTTTTCCCTTTTATTCGATTTCCATTCCTTTCCCGGTGTTTGTGTGTGTGTAGCTTGTTTCCTGCTTCTGGCACTCTATTCCTGACTTTCCGACCCGTGCTGACCGGTGAGAGCCACGTGGTGGGAACCGTTTAAGAAGGCAATCGATTGACGACATTCCCTGTAGCCTTGGGCAGGGTTGTAAAGAAACAACCAGCAATGGAACACCGAAAACAAGGACGACCGATTCGTGGGTGGTTGGAGAAGGATTGATAAAAATACACCCGAAAAAAAAAAAACAAAACGAGTACCATATCCTAGCGGAGAAACAATGCCGGAGGTGGGAATCGGAATGGAAACGGAATGGAACTCCAGCAGGCGAAAGACACGCAATGTAACGCTCCGAGTTCGGGTTTTAGCCACAAGACAAGGACACGACGCCGGGTTCCGCCGTTGGACGCCCGTGTGCTATTTTTAGCACCAAGAAAAAACGGCGTGGGTGCGGGGAGAAAACGGTGTGGTTGATTTATGTGGCGCGGGATTTTTTTGTTTTCGTTTTGTGATTGGTTTACTGCCTCCCGGCTTGGGAAAGGGAGCTCTTGGAGGCGGAAGCCGATAGGTGGCACATTTGCAGTACATTACCACTCGATTTGTGTCCGGCTCCGCCGTAAATAACGGTACAGAAAGGGGAAAGTAGCTATCGCCCCGGCGGAGGGTAGCATTAACGTCATTTGTGCCGCGGTCACATGAATTTAGTTAATCTACTTTTGATAGAGCTTCCGATTGCGACCAGCACATGCAACGATTGTTGGGGATCTCCGCAGGGCGGTGCTATGTTTCGTTTTCGTTGAAACATTCTAGATGAAGATAAAACAAAAATAGTTAAACATAAAATAGAAATATCTGACTAAGACGTTCCAATGGAGGCCAGCAATAAATAAGGAAATCATAAAATTGTGTACACAAACACTACAATCTGTGTTTGCTCCGCATTAATTTCCCGTTTTGGAGCAGGTTGGTGTCGGAAGGGGAAAGAAATGAAAACCCCAAACACTAAACCTGCGGCTCGTGCGATAAGAAACAACGGGCGAAGCGCTGAGTGGCCCGATCGGAAACGTGAGCCGTCCCGGAGTGCTGACGGAGATTGTCTTCCACCAGCGGGGAGACGCAACGCAAGGGAAAAGGATAGGCCTCTATGGCATGGAGAAAACGGGGAAATAAATGAGAAGCCATAAACAAGAATCACGTACGATTGCTGTGCCATCACCACCGATGCCGTTCCGGGTGCTCACCGAGCGATGATCATTCCGAGGCTGATAAAATTTAAATTACTACTCTCGCACCATCTCCTTCCGTCCGTTCGGTTGTATTAATGTATGTATGTGTGTGTGTGTGTGTGTGTGTGTTGTGTGTTAGGCCACTGTTTTTCCCGCTGATGACTGTGACACGTGCAGGACGAAAGGGAGAAGACAAGCGGCACAAGATGAATCTCTACTAGGCCGTGGAACAGTGGCGTAGACGGATTGAAGTGGGAAGCTGATGGCCCGGGCTTCGGGCAGCGAGTCATTTATTGGATGAAGACAAATTTTTAAATCAAAGCATATTCGCATGCCGTTCGTGGCGGAGCCAACTGCGGAGTGTGATAAGCAACGGTTTGAATATTCATGAGACGTTGATGGACGATCTCTTTTCGATGAAACCTTCGCCGACCGCGGTAGTGGTTTTGTTTGGTTCAATCAGAAGTTAATCTAAATTTAATAAACCAGAAACAAATGTGGAAAATAGAAAAAATAAATCACTTAATGCTACATAAAGCTACCACACGTCAAACGTATCCCTCGATCAGTGCAGATAATGGCGAGCGCGTTCATTAATAACGTCTCACATTTCACACCCTCGTCTCGACCAACCTGGTCGTAAGATCATCGAACGGTTCATTACAGTAACTCCTTAAGCCGCCGAGCTCATCCAGCGACCGTGTGCCCTTTTCCAGCCAGTTGATATGAAGTGAAAATCCCATCCAGATAGTTCGCAACCTTCCACGGAACATTTTCCCACGAACCATCGGCACTGCGATCTCAATCTCTGGCCCGGCGATTATTCCCGCAGTGGATAATAATCGTTACTAAAGATTAACAATCTGCTTCTTGTAGCCCTCCGGGTTACTGGATAAGGAAACCCTCAGCCAGTGCCAGCGGAAAAGGACGCCGTCCGGGGATTTTGCAACAACTCCAAACGCAACGGCAGATCCGATTTCTTCCATTCAATAACGGGTAATCTTCGTAATAGCACCGCTACGGGCAATAAGCGTTCGTGAAACGCGCGTTGAGGGAGGAAGGCGTGTGAGGGGGGAAGTGCGCCATTTGGGACCGAGGGTTTAACGGTGTGTTTTTCATGGGAACTCGATAAGCTTCCCGATCGGTCCGATGACTCGCGGGTAAAAGCGGGAGGGGGATCAATTTGCTCGAAGAAATGATTTGGGAAAGCATATTGCTTGTTTTAAACCCTGGGGCTGATTTGATCCTGCTTTTCCGTCCGTCTATTTAGCTCGCTAAGCGATGGTAACGATTGTATTCCATCAAATTTTAACCTTCACGCTGGCAATCGAAACATTGGGCAAGTGTTAGTCCACCGCATCCCGTTGCCCCGGCTTTTCTTTAGGCATTTAAATAATTTTATAAGAAACCGGGCCGTTGAAGGTGAGATGATCCAGCACAAACGGTGCACAAACAGTTTCTATTTTAATCACAAGCTCCGCCTGTTGCGTGGGACCAAATGATTATTAGCTACCCAGCATTGGCGCCATCGTGAGACGGTTGGAAATGTTTCAGCACTTGCTTACCTACGCAAATCCGCCTTTCAACGTGGAGCAGAAAGCTTCTCGTTCTTCGCTCTGGAGAATTGTGTGTGTTTAATGTTTACGGTGTAAACAATGAGCCACGGGTGAACGATGCGGGACCGGGAAGCCATTTTACTGGCACCGTAGGTTGGGATGTGCATAAGTAATGTGGTTTTCATTATCGAAGCTTCGTCCCACGCAAGTGCGACCAGGGTCATAAACTGCCGTTAACGATTCTGGTGACATAAAATGATTTTTCCAATTACTTTTGCAGTGACAGTGTGTGCTGGTGCTTACGTTAGTATGGGAGAGTTTTCATAATGAAATTAATTATGGGCAAGACATGTTTTGAGAGGGTACCATTGGTGTACTTTCCTGAAGAAATAATGTTTATTTGATTCCTCATCAACCGTAACAGTTTTTTGATTCAATCAAATCAATCAAAACTCTAGTCCTTCGAAGACTGTGAGTATCAAAACACTGTTGTGAAGCTTAGAAAAGTTTTAATCAGAAGAATATTTAAAAAAGAGGCCATAATTATACAAAAGAAACGAAAACCATACAATTTTACAAACAATTCAATTTAAACCATTAAATGTAAAATAAACAGCAACGCATGCTATAGACACCCTTTAGTTGCCATAAGCCTTGTTTAGTTAGTTACACTAAGGAACTATTATTTACACAAAGAATAAAATTTAGTACAAAGAAATAGTAGCTAAAATAATGGCAAATTTGTTTTTTTTTAACTTTTATTTAGTATTAAAAATGGTTGATTTGTAAAATCTTTCATTCCTTTTTATTGGTCGACAAGAGTTGTAAAACTGGTTTCATTGAGTTTATTTATATCTATGTTAAGTTTATTAATTGTCTACATGAACCCTTCTCTTACCAAGCTTTATCTTTATAAAGTTATGGTACGTTAAACAATATAATCTTGTCTACGGTATATTATGAAATGTGAAAATATTGGAGAATATCAAATCCATAAAATTATACTACTTTATGGAATGTTTCTCACACCTCACTTAAATTCTGTTTTTACTCTTTCCGCTCCTTCACCCAACCAGTTGCAGGGGCCCATAGTGCCAACAGTCGTTGCCAACACGGACGACGATTTCCTGGTTCCGTCCTCGCCACCCCGGCGCCTCAGCCGCAGCAGCATCGACCTGCGCGACCTCGAGTACAAGAACGAGAGCAAAATCAAGGGCTCCGACAGCGTGTCGTCCATCTTTCCGCTGCACTACGAGAATAACCTGCGCTACTCGGGCTCGGAGCCGATCCACATAAAGGAAGCCCAGCAGCTGGCCCTCCAGCAGCAGCAGCAGCAGCAACAGCAGCAGGTCGAGCAGCAGCAGCAGCGCCGAGCGTCGCGCAAGGACAGCTTCCGGCAGATGAACTTTTTCCAGCCGTTCTTCTCACGCAACGGGCTGCTCAAAACGTACATGAAGGGCAGCGGCACGGTCGGGGGGACGGCGAGCGGCAACCTGAACAACAGCCGCTCGGTGGAGCGCAACAACAAGAACAACGACAACCGCTCGAACAACAACATCATCGACCTGATCAACGTGGCCTCCTCGCTCAACAAGGACTCGGAGAAGGAGGTGAACACGCACAAGCGCCACCAGATAGCGGCGAGCGAGTCCGACTTTCTCACAATGATCGAGAAGCAGCGCCAGAAGCTGGGCAAGAACAATCACAGCCTGAAGAACTGCAACAAGGACGAGAAGGAGCTGATTTACGCGCTCAGCGATTCGGACTTTGGTGCCGCGTTCCAGAAGCAGGATGAGGGAGCGGCCCGCCGATGCTTCAAGAACCTGGTGGGAGTAGATCAGGGTGCGCCGGGGGCGGGTGGTATGGATGGTGCGATCTTCAAGATAGTCCTGAACGGTGAATCTGGCGCTCAGACTGTCGGCGGAGAAGTACCCACCGCGGCTGGCGATGGTGGAGACGTGGGAGAGGGTGTTCCGGCGGCCATGGACACTCCGGATATTCTGATCGGATGCTTCGACCATGGGTTCACCGGATCTCGTCCAACGGTGAGCAGTCCCACTGTGAAGGAGTTGCTTGCGGACGAAGGAGCGCCCATCCGGGCCTCCAGCCTAAAAGGAGTTGCAGTCCAAACGGGTCCTCCAACCGTCGACGTCCCTCTAGAGGGGAACGTGATCGACCTGATCTCGACGATCAACAGCACCCCGTCGGCGGTGGATGACCTACGGTCCGTGGGATCCGTACCGAACCGGGAGATCGCCTCGGTAAACCAGCTGTCGACGGCACTGAACGCGTCCCTGAACGCACGCTGCAGTCCCGTCAACATCCAGCTCAGCGAGGCGTCCACCATCTCGCTGGATCTGGTCGCGACCAGCCCGAAGGAGAAGTTGCCACGCGTACCGACGTCGGCGCCCGCCACCGTCACCACGATCGACATCGCGAGCGAGATGCTGATGCTGACCGACACCAATCCGGACATCGTGATCGACAACAGCCACACGGCGGCCTCCCTTTCGCCCACCTCGCGCACCGTCACCCCATCGAGGGCGCCCTCCATCATGACGCCCTCGCCGCAGCATCCCCGGCTCGGTCGCAAACGGCAGTCCTCCACCGTGACGTACAACATCAACGTGATCAACTTCCAGACCGGCGACAATCCGGACGACGACTCTAGCTTCCAGCTGAACAACCGGAACGGCAGTGGTGGGGGTGTTGGTGGTGGAGGGGCTGCAACGGCCGGAGGACGATCCAACAGCTCAACGAGTGAGTACCAGTCCATAATTGGGTTAACTGTTGTCTGTGTCGTAGATCTAAAGTCGGTCAATCCCACTAGATCTTAGATCAAGGGATTGAGGATCTCTTCAGTTCAGGTTGTTTCTGATATTCCACCAACCATTCCAATTCGTTTGCATTTTGAAGTTGTTCAGGCATCGAGAAATGAATACTTTAAAGAGGAAAAGAAAGAAACACAGCATTTCAATCATTTTGGCAAAAGGTTATACAACTTTCTCTAGTAAAACTAAACCAACAGCAAAAGCATTTAGAACCGCGACGGCTGAAAACCTCACAAAACCCAAGCAGTCCGTGAACATTCTGAAAGCTCTAAATTGTTCGTTTGAAGCAAATTACCGCACGCGGTGGATTAGCGGGCCGACATTCCATCACCATTATTAAAACACCGTCTATGTTGCGGTGCGAACGAGAATTTCATTATCATCACCGAAACATGCAAACCACAACGCGAGCTGGTTTTAGCTGGTCTGTATGTGTGTGTGTGTGTGTGTCACGTTTATTGCCTCTGAAATGAACAATTCCTTTCATCTTGTGTGTGACGGTTTGAGTGTGTGCTGTGTCCTTCTTTTTTTGTCATACCTCAAATTCAATCGTTTGATGTAGAAATGTGTTGAAAAGTCGACGTACGTTCCATGGTTGTGAGACCTCCCGAGGCAGAAAGAAGATTGGTACAAGTGCGTCTTTTGCTCTTTTCGTGCGAGACCGAGTATGGAAAACTGCTTCCATTAGAAACTTTTTTGTCCCGTTGTTCGCTTTTAAAAGGTTTGTCGTTGTTCTCTTCCCATACGGGGGTTTTTTTTTTTTTAAAGACAACATTCCCACATGAGAATCTTGTTTTCTCCCCTTTGGGCTTTGCTGGCCATCCCATTCCATATTCAGTCCTGTACTACACTGCCGCACATCTTCGTGTTCTAATTGGTTTCCTTAGTGTCTGTTAGGGCGAGTGTCGGTGTGATGTTTTTCCGTTCCCCTTTTTCGTTGCTCCCCTTTTAACTCCTGTTCCCGTCAAAACCCCAAATCGCACCGATTTAACCCCTTCTGTGTCACCTTGTTTGTCCGTAAGTTTCCACTCCAACTGGCTGTACAGGTGTATGTGTGCGTGCGTGTGTGTGTGTGATTGTTTGGTGTTTCCTTTTAGCTAGCCTGCAGGTGTTTGGTTTCTTAGTGGCGCGACGGAAGCCAGCTGACCTTCTCGTGCCGTCTGGCAGATTGTCGCATCCCGAGTGGGAATGATAGTTTTCCCCAGACGTGCCTTCACTCGGGAACGTGCAAAAAGAAAAACCAATAACTGCCAACAAAACCACGCTTAGCAGCAAAACTCAAATCCCGACCATTCCGAGTGAGCGTCAAAAAATGGAAGAGCAGCTCAAGTTTTGCCCTCTCAAGAACGCTGTTAGGGAGGATTTAATTACACATCGTTAGGCGGTCACCAGGTGGATGCAAAGTATATTTCTTTTCGGCTGATTTCCGTGGAAAACGTTCTTGCACGTCGGCTGCTTGGTGATGCAGGAATTAATGAATATTGCTATTTTAATGAGAAAAAATTACTACGAACTGCGCGTTTGAATGGAAAGATAAGAGGGAGAAAATTCCCATTATTTCACATGAACTGAGAAGCGCAAGATCAGTTGAAAATTTTGACGAAACATCATGTAACGGAAAATGAAAAGATGAAAAGTAAAAAACTAACGAATTTTTGTTTTTTGGAACAACGTTCCGTTATGTTTCATACCGTTGTTTTTTCTCGGATGAAAATGCCAACGAAGCAGTTGCGAAGTCCATCGTTTGGCCGGGGACTCAATTTACTCGAGTTAATTTCAAATCGCGTCCATCACCAGGCGCCTCCATCGACTTCGGTCGTTATGGTTCGGCGGAGGCGGAGCGGGAGTGGTTTTTAGGATAAATATTTTCCGTTTAATAAACTTTATCCTCTCCTCCGGGTTTTCCTATACCTTCATCTTCATCGCCGACGTTCCGTCACCTTAAAGCGACAATAAATCGCTGATTGAAGTGACCATCGTTCCAGCATGCCCGGCTCGGAGTTTCGCCCTATGCAAAAGATGTACATTACATTTCCATGCCTTTGTCCTTCCCGCCGGTGTTTATGTATGTGTGTGTGTGTGTGTGTTTGTGTTTGGGTGTCAGCACACCAACATTCGTGGAAGTTGTAGAAAGTTGATTAAAAAGTTGCTCCACGGCGGGGAGGATTAAATCATCGCCGGCATTTAATGGATGTTCGTTATGCAGGAACCGCATGCCCGGGGTCGGTTCGCTACCGGTATGGGTGTGTGTCTGTGTTTGTGTACCATTGGCCCACTTTTGGACCTAGTTTATTGGTGTTATCCAAACTCCAAACCGTCTCGCCACAACGGTGTACCTGGGCGTGCGGTACATTTGACACGTACCCCGTGTACAATGTTTCATTTTTTGGCGATTCGACGAGAAAGTCTGAGTGCGAGCAGGAGTTTCGCCCGGAGAAAGGCGAAGAACTGAGCGCGGTTGGAAATGAGTCAAAAGTGATTAAATGGAATTAAAGGGTATTGAGCATGGATTTTCTTTTCATTCGCCCCGTTCATGCGGTTAAGGATTGCACGATTGATGAAAACGTTTACATAAGAGTTTTTCTTTCCCTGTGTGGGGAGCAAACTTTAATCAAAAATTAATTTAATAACAACTTTGCCTGCTGGTTTGGGGAAAATTAATCCTGACAAGTAACGCTTGCAAGCCGTGACGAGCAGTTATTAAAAATATTTCCCAGGAACCAGTTGCTCCGGAACCCAGATCTTGTCTGTAGCACACGATATAAGTTATGTCTATACATCAGTTTCTGGTCTGATTCTAAACATTCCCGGAATGCTCTGATTCAGCCGCACGACTCTAGACACTCCGCACACACTAGAAAGACTATGTTTAGAAACCATGGACCGTTTAACGTGTGATGTCCATACCCTAATTTATTCGTCTACCATACGCATCCCCCCGGAACCTCCCAGAGCCTACGCTTCTCGGGAGCACTCAAGCACTTCTCCCCGGGTGTCACTGCGCAAACACAGGCTCCCGGCTCCCATAAACCTTTTCCGAGCGGCAAAAATGGATTTATGATGTTGCTTTTCAATGTCTCTAAGTGCTGTCGGTCCCTCGTCAACTTCGAGCGCCTGCTTTTACTCGCCATCCAATGCGGCCCGTTCGTGGGTTTTGGAAAGTTAAATAAACATTGCGCCATTACGATGTGTTTGTTCAATGAACAAACGGCGAGCCGAAACGGGCAGCTGGCAGTGGGCGTGAAAGTTCATTTCAAGGCGCTGTCTCGGTCAGCCAACGGCAATCGGACACGATTTTGCAACTCAAAACTTATTTTACATGTTGACAAAATTGATTGATTTCGATCCCTACTCAAGGGCCATAAGTGTTTACGTTTTGGATTTATACCTTCTGGACGTGAACATGCATTTGTTTTGTGTTTGGTTAGAATAGGGTTTTAATAAAGGAGGATCTTGGAATAACAAACAATACCTTTTCTAAAATTGTATTAATTACTGCTCTGATACTTGTACTTTCTTCTTCGCTTTGTTCATCCTCGAATAGTCGAACGAAAGAATATTTTTGTTGTCGTGGAAATTTGCTCCCATCCTTCATTCATTGGCAGTTGAAAGCTCCCGTTTTATTCATGCAAAGATACAATTTATCTTCATATCCGTCAAGAACAAACACACACTCACACATACACACATCCAACGCTGAACCGAAACTCGCGATGGCGCTGCAAATTTCTTTGTTATGGATCGTTTCCGGATCCAGCTTCCCATCCTTTCGGTGAAAGTCATCCGGGTGAAATAAAAGTTGAAAAGTTTTAAGAGAAAATTGTACAGCTCGCACACACGCACGGTCAAAAGCAACACTTGCGCGTTTCCAAATCGATCCGCGTGTTTGGTTTCCGGGGGTGGGAGGTCGATTCGACTTTTGATTGATTTACACTCAGCGACGAAAACGCCATTAGCCAGCGAGGCTTGACACGCGTCATGGATCCCATTTGCGTGCGCTGGTTTTCCATGGAATTTTCCTCCCTCTCTCTCTCTCTCTTCGGCTCGTCGGCACCTTTTGCTTACACCATTATCTTCTTTCTGGGTTGCTTTTACTTCGCTATCTATCGGCACGGAAATGGACAATCGCGTCGAAAGCCAACACCATGCCAACGGGACTGGCATGAGGTTTTGATCCTGTTTCGTAATTAAATGTATCCCTCCACTTCTCTCACTATTGTGCTTTTCACCTGCATTGCTCTCTCTGTCTCTCTCTCTGTCTCTCTCTCTATTTCCTTCTTTGACTCTCTATCACTTTGCCATTTATTTCTCTGTCTTTTTTGACTCCCTCTTGATCATTAATTCCTTGCTCTGTGTCGCAGGTCACAGGATTGTTTGAAAACATTTTGTTTCTACTCCGTTTGCTCCTTGTATGTTTCTCTACCTGATTGTATCTTTAAGAAACAAGAACAAAAAACCGAATCCTTACGTGTGGGTGTTTCTGTGTGTATGTGTGTATGTAAGTTTTGTTTTTATTATTAGTTTTCTCCAACAATTTTCTTTCCAACCAACCTGTGTTTTTCTACCCGCGGGCAATGGCGGCATTTGGCGGCAAACTGTGGGACAAACATAAACATTGAAATGGAAAAAAAACCAAATCGAACAACGGCAAACAAACAAAAATACGGAAACGATAAACCGACGCCGTTCGCCGGCAGACTCGAGCCAGAAGTATCAGCGCCGTGGCGCCATCTGCATCGTGATCAACAACGACAACGTGGTGAACGCCAACGACACCGACACGGAGCTGGACGAGCCGGAGTGTGGCGGCAGCGTGTGCGGCTGGCCCGGTTGCGATGGCGCCGGCGGCAGCGGCCAGCAACACGACCAGGACCAAGGCTCCTACGGCCACCACCAGCAACAACAGCAGCACCAACAGTACCACAACCACCACCACCACGGTCACCATCCGCATCAGCCGAGCTGTTGCTACCCGGGCGGCCACCAGGACGACGGTTCCGGTGCGGCCTCTTGCCGCCATCACAAGTTCCGCAAGATCAAGTGCCTCTGGAACCACCTGAAGCGGTACGGGTGGCGTCGTGTCCCGGCGGGGTGTGGCGGTGCGGACGACCCGGGGGGCAACAGGGCGCCCGCCACCTTCGCCACCGGAAATCGGCTGACCGTGCCCAGTCCGCTTCCGCCCGGCGCCGGCTGCCGACATTCGCGTTGCTCCAGCGTCGGATGCGGAGAAGGTCAGTCCGATTGCCTACTTTCCGGCGCATGTTCGCTCGCTTTCGTTCAGTTCGCTTGCTTGCTCCTCCGAGGCCTGCCTCCCGCTGCTTCAGCAGTGGCCGTTCGTTCTGCTCGTTCCGCTTCCTTGCTTGCTTTTTCTCCCTTTCCCCGCACGTTATTACATTGCATATATGTACATAATCAACAATCCAGAACCTAGACTAAAGTGTTCCACTATTAGCTGCTTTTTTCCCCCATCAAAACACCACTCCCTTAGCTAGCTGTTACGAACTGTTTCACAATCACTTAAACCGCTTAATCCTGCCACTTGTGTTGCTGGTTTGCTGCCGGATCAATGATATGCCCATTATCCCGTACGCTTCCTACCGCCTACCGTAGACACGTTCGTTCTGTTAAAATAGTGTAGAGCGTTTGCAGTGGTTTCCGTTTCAGCTCGGCACCTGACACCTTCGGCCGCAACTAGACGGCTTCAGTCTATCGAATTGATTTCATTCCACTCTGGACGCGTTCGATTAGGCTGATTAGGTTTTAGCTCACCTGCTCGACCGACCGCCAACGGCCAAATAAGCACATAGTTCCAAGTGCGGGGAAAAAAGGAACAGAAACTAGGCGAAAGCTGTTAAAAATACACCATCCTAATGCGTGGCCTAGGGGCTTGCTTGGCCACCGAGAGTAACACCTCGATGAGTAATTAATGACGCGATAACATAGCTTTCAATCGATCGCACGAAACGGGTTGCGCCGGGAGCTTTTAGAGAGAAATTTTCAACGCAACGCTGGAATAGCTACGCTTTTATGGCTTGCAGTGGATTAAAATTGCTAATGCGTGCCTTCGCAGCAACATTCAGCCTTACCGACTAGTTTCCTGCATGTGGCGTCATTGGTTTTAATGCGTTTCGTGGAACGAAGTTGTTAATTTATGTGCAATATATTATGCATACTATACCCTGTTGTAAGAGGTTCGAAACAAATTAGAATAGAGGTTCAGAAGAATTGAAATGTGAAAGGAATTAAATCTATGATACGGTTAAATACGGTTTTAAATTAGAAACATGAAGTTATGCAACTTCCAATTTAAATGTAACATATTCATATATAATACATTAAAAAAATATTTACTACAACAGTCCATATAAGCTTCTATGCTGAACCCGCATTATGTTATGTTGCTTGCTTGATGCTCCAAACAAGTTTTAATAATTGTTTAAAGTCGTCTAAGAATATGAAGATAAAGAGTTGAAAACTTTGGAAAAGAAGCCTCCATGAAACGGCAATGTTGTAAATGAAAATTTATAAGTGTACCAAGAATATGGATCGTAAACCAGTTTAACGTTACAAAGTATGGTGCATGTTCTATTTTTATTATTTCCTTTACTCACAGCTTAAGCTTGTGCGACTCATTTTATCGATTGTACCAATCAACACGCTTCGTTTTGCGAATAAAAGAACTACGCAAATTATCCAGTTCAGAGACCATCACCACCCGCGTAAAATGAGAAGAACGGAATGCAGAAAATTGTCCTCAAACTTCCCGCTTTCAGTTCGGGCAGAGAACTGTTCAATAATAACCACCCCATGGACGCAGCTGGCCTTTTTACGTTGTCCTCAGCTACCCCTCGAGATTACGAGAAGCGAACAGGCGGAGAAAGATAAATGATCTAGTTCTCCCTTTTGCGATAATTTATTTCCGGTATTCGAGTGCGGAAAACGGTACCACACGAACCTCGCGGCTGGAAAAGAAAACTCCATGGCTGTGAGAGGGAAAAAATGGCCATCCCATTCCGGTTAAAGCGATGCTCGTGTTGCACCTCTGCTGTTTGGAATGCTGGGAGTCGGTTTCCAGCGCCTTAGCGGGATAAAGCGTTCGGCCGTCATCTGGCGCTATCATTTTCAGGCCGGGACTATCCGGTCAAAAGCGACATCGAACAATTACGACTAGTTTTTCCTTTCGTCGACCGTTGTTATCGCTAACAAGAGAGCCCAGAATCCCCGCATCCATCGCATTCAGCTCGGTGCCAAGGTCAACGTTCGCGGTACGGTGGACTGGGAAATTCGAGCCGGGGCGTTCGCCTTTCGGAAAAGGGAATGAGCGTTAGCATTTGCGTCTTCGTCCGGCCGGAATGCTAACAAATGCCCCGCCGGACGCTTTTCCCCTGACGCCTTTTCCTCCGACACCGATGCCATTGGAAACCGCGACCGGTTTGGTGTGGTTTTTCTTCGCGGCCAACCGAAGCTTCCTGGTTCCGACGTTTTGATCGCCCGCGGGGCCCTTCCTAGTGGTGCGTGAGTTTCCTTTGTGCCCGCATCGTTTGCGGCCAGGGTTGCTGTGGTTAGACGTGGGAAGGTTCGCAAAAAAGTGCACAAAAACGATGTCCTTCTAGATGGGAAATTTAATTTAATTCATTAAAGTAATTCGCTACCAAAACAAAAACAAATTGCAACAGACCACTAAATGTATCCAAATGAAGCATGTTTTTCTGTCCAGTTGGTTACATTTAAAAAAGTTCAGCTTTAATTAGAGTAATAGCTTCAATACAGTTCTTGTTTCCTTTTTTATGGACATCATACAAATTGAATAAAACTGTTCATTTTTCAGGCATTTATGAACAAAGCTCCTGTAAGCAAACACTTCTGCTGAGTCGGTACTTGAAACTGTACACTTTTTTTCCACCCATGAATTAAAATCAATTGCAATTAGTTGACAAGGTGTGCATTGCAACTTTTCTCGCTTCACAGATTTTAAATATCAATTGACCTGAAAACCTGTTTGCAGTTGTATTTCGTTATGTGTTTGTGATGAAAATTTTCGTCCGGCGTTGTTTCTGATGAAAATTTGCAACAAAAAAACATTTGACAGGCTCTGTTGGCTTATTTTTAAATTGAATCAAACAGCATAACTGGACAGAAAAATACATAGAGAGGAAATTATGTTCAACGAACTATGAAACAAATTTGCATTTTTGTTTACAATTCAATGAAGATGCTGCCAATTTCAGCCTCTTTTGTTCATGTGCTTCATTTTCAATGAAAAAGGTTCTAAACATGAATTTACGTATTTGCTTTATTTAAATATGAATCAAACGTTTGATACAAAACGTTTAGTTGTCAAAGCTGGAGTAAAACGTTAAAAACCTGCCTCGGTTCCTAGAAATTCATCAATTCCACAACAATATAACCACCACCTGAGGAAACAAAGACTAAGCTATAGGTTGACCAACACGATACATTTTCTAATCGGATTTGTATCTTCCAAGAAGAGCCACCTGGTACCATCAAGCCTATGGCAATATTTACTTTTCCATTCCGTTGTGTTAAGTCGATTATTTTTGCTCTTTGTGCATGGTTGATAAAACGGTAATCGTCTAGGTTTTAACTGTCCGCTATGCTTTTGATTGGGCGAAGCTGTTGGGCAATTAAACGTCACATTGTTTCATATAAATCTACTTTACAGCATGATGGCGGTGCAGTTAGTTCCTTTGCTTTATTTGTTGTGTAACGTGTGTAATTGATTCATAGTAGGCGATGACACTTTAATTATTTAAAATTTACCTATATTTATATTTATATAAATATTTAAATTTTAATAGAAAACCCGTATTTCTCGCGTCGATAAACAACTTCAATTAAGTATGGTGTATGCTTTTTGCGACTCTTTATTTTAACACGCGTGACTTGAGTGCAGCTTGATTGTAGCAACTTTCGGCGTGGTTTGCAAGCAAGCTGGCATGTTTGCCAGCAATGCATCGCTCTTAATGAAGTTAGCAACTCCGGCGAAGCGGAACATGACGAAGAAAGTTGCCCGTTTCCGGCAACCTGACACCCAAATCAAAGTTTGAAAAAGCGTTCAAGAGAAGAGGACGAAAAACACGCCTCTCCAGAAATGACTGATGCTGTAAGTTGCGGTGCTACTTTCGAGCAGTTCGGTTCCGGCTTTTCCTAGTATTAAAAGTTGAGTTCTTTAAGTTCTTCACGCAGCGGGCGCTTAAATGAAGCTTAAGCCTGGGGCGGTAATTGGGTGGAATTTAAAAGTTGCAAAATTTACGTTTACGAAAGAAAGAAGCATTGGAAAAGTATGCGCACTAACTGCGGAACCATGTAGAACGAAGAGTTTTGGTGTGTGTATTCGTAGCTTTTACACCGTGTCGTTACAATGCGGCCTCTCAGCTATCGGTGTATGGCTCTTGTACGGCGTGCTCGATACGTGATTTAATTATCTTACCACTTACCAACCTTCGATCTGTTTCTTTTCCTTCCCTTCGTTTTCCTACCCGGCCGATGCTGAACGTGCCTACCTATCCTTCGCAATTCGAATTCTTCGATCAACTACCGGCCATCGTCCCATCGGCTTCTAAACATCAAACCGTCGGCCATCGGACACCCGATCCGGCATGGAAATGATGGTGTCCCGCTCGGGAAAACTGGCACAACACCGGAACTGCCCCATCGGTTGCCTGGCATCGGTGGAAACCTAATTAAACTTCTCCAACCCGTCCCGACGGTCGCTTCTCTTTTGCTGACGACGCGCCGAATGGCAGGCGGCACTTCGACACGCCAGTCGAAAGGATGGCGAGCGGAGCATAAGGCGGCCAGGACGCTCGGCATCATCATGGGAGTGTTTCTGCTTTGCTGGCTTCCGTTCTTCCTCTGGTGAGTATATGACGAACAGTGGACTCGTTTTCATTTAAATGTTTCTGTTTTGAATCGACTATTCTCGTTCGCTTTTCGATCAGTCATTCGAGCGGTAGCAAGAAGGCAGTTTAATGCTAATTTCGTTAGAGAACAATATTTTTTCCCCCAGCTGCAGTGTCATGGGATATAATTCAATACTCACTTGGATACTTCATTGGTTTATTGTTATTTTTAATCGTTGGTTTTAAATTATTTAATTAAATGTCAATCATTTCCTTTCTTGGTATCGTTTAAATATTCTCAATCGTCGCTTATGTTTTCTCTATTTGCTCTGATAATCTTGTTTTTCTTTTCATGTGACGTAGTTGAATCATGTTGTCTAATAACCTCTTTCTTTTTATCAACCTGTTCAAGACGGATGGTCTTTAACAGCGCTCTAATTGACGAAATCAAAGGAAAGACAACCAGCTTTCTTTGCCTTATCTTTAACACATTTATTTTACACTTAATCTTCGTTTTGTGTTTTGTTGTGTCAAAAAATCGTCTGGCTTTTCCGTCTTCCGTATTGAAAAAGGCGCATCCTTCGTTCCTTTTTTATATTTTCTAAAAACATCGCCGTCGCGGCGACGTTTATGTTGGGCCAGCTTCGTTGGACCGAAACGTTTCCAACACAACCACTTGCATGTGTTGCATAAACTGTTTGCAACAGATATATAATTACATTTAATTCAGTGTTCATTCATTTGACGATACACTCATATCGATTCCCTGCAGCGCATAGCCTCGTAAAGCGAGCAATAAAACAGCTCGGACCAATTACAGTGTCGTTGTAGCATCTGAAATCCCCCATGGTTCGGTTCTGCATTTGGGAATGGTGCAATTAATATCGACCAGCGTTTAGAATTGCTTTCGTCTGCAATGGCCACCAAACGTGTCCACCCGAACCGATGACACTGCACTAAGGCAACCGCTGACTTTGCCTCGAACCGGTTGTTAGCAATTAGCACTACATTTGAGCGAAAGCGTAATCATTTAAGCGCTACCATACCGCGCGCAATGCATTTTCATAATTAACACAAATGAGTTTAAAACTGTCCGTATGTTTTTTTGGTCCCCTCGACGGATGAGCCACCGTCCCGAAGCGGTAAAACTCGTTAATAAACGAAATGAAAATTATCATTTGACTTTGTGGATGGGAAAACAAACCGCCACAAATTCCGTTTGATGGCGTCCGATTGCAAGGGGAATCAAATATCGCAAACATCATCGCCCTCCCCCGGTGGCACAAATCATCACGCACGCTTTCTCACCGAGCGTTAATTGATTGACTGATTTTCCGTCTGATTAAACCATGATGCGTTGCGTTAAACCATGCGCGCAAACTTTCACCTCACCATTCGCGTGCCGACGGTTCGGGGGATTTTCAAACACAACCCGATAGGCCTATGGAAATTTATTTCATCAATTAGGTCATCATCAACGTGCAACCGGTTCGCGGATGTGGAACGGTTTGGGAAGAGGAAAAACTTTTAACTCGAACAAACACCCACCGCGACGAATCCGGTGACCTGTTGATGGACACTTACCCCTCATTTTTTTCGAGAAAAAAAGAGGGATCAAGTGTGAGAGAAAAGGGATCTTTTATAACAGACTCATTTCACTGTCAACTGCGAATTGCGTATCTCGCGGGAAAACTCATTTTGTTGAGTTCGTTAAACGTTTTATCGCGCGTTTTTACATGTCAAGCCTTTACCTCCGACTCGGCGCCGTTAACAGATGGGGGGCGGAAAGGGATGAAAGTTTCGGTTTGGGCAACAATTAATTGCAACAGACAAATTTAATTTGTCGAGATAATCCCTACTTCCGTTAAGTGCACACCGGCATTAAGGTGTTTAGTGCTTTTGTTGGAAAGTGTGACGGTTCGTTTTAATGAAATTATCAAAAATTAAGTCTAAAGAAGAAGGAAAAATTGTATTTTTAATCTTATGAATCCATTTAATTTTGCCAGGCGCGTTTATTTTTTTAACAACCACCTTTTTCGATTTAATTGGTTACATTTTTATTTTGATCCTTGCTAATGGATCGCCAAAACATGGTAAATCTAGATGATCGATACAACTTAAATTTTGTTATGTGCACTTTGTCATTTGTTCATCAGATAATGGTATTTTATATATTTGTGTTAAAGATTGTCTCATCCAAACGGTATCACATTCAAAGCAAAACCCACTCAGTCATCCTGATCGCTTGGTGTTTGCGGAGGCTGGCGCTTCAAAGGAGTGCACAAATTTTACTCGCCCGGTGCAGATTTTCCTTTTTTCTCCCACTCTTTTCCTCGGATCAGCTTGCTCGGGTCTGCTCAAGTGGCACACTCGCGACACGGCCATGATTGGCAAACAGGCCACTCAGCGGGCTCGTTATCCGCTAGAACTTGATTGCCGCGAATCAAAAGTGAAAAGTGGCTGAAATCGGAGCTGTCGACCGGACGGGAGTTTGTCATGGCGTGTTTTTGTTTCTTTTCGTCGCTTTTATTTTGGCTTTTGTACACGCATCGCAGATTTTTGTGGGCCCGTGCTAGCTCGGCGATTGGCGCTACAAGGCGCTTACGAGTTTTCCGGCGGTGACTTCCACCAAGACTGAGCCGGGATTATCCGGCTGCTTGTCAGTTCAGCATGCAGCGGAAGAAGTGAGGGGCCACAACATCGTTCAACAATTACCAAGAATGGCAACATTCCTACCCTCCTTCCCTCTGTTGGGCTTTCCTTGCCCCGGGAGGGAAACTTTTGCATGGGTGGAGAAATGAAAAACGCTGCTGAATTATGATGATGATGATGGACCTTAAAAGGATATGTGCTGAAAATTAAGGGTATCCGTGTACGTATGCGCGTGTGTGTGTGTGTGTGTGTGTGTGCCAGGCCACTCTGTCAACGTTCGTCAACCGATGTCTCGTGAAATATGATCAGACTCGTTCGTGGAAACAACCTACAACCGGGAGCCATTTTTCTGGTCCATCGAAAGAAACCAGAACTCGCCCCTCCACTTTCCAACGGGAGGAAGGGTCGATAGCCGGCGGTGGGAATGTGGCCGATTTTTGGATTATACAACGAAACATTCAGCCAACCCACTACGGGCTATAAAGTGCTTCGGATAAAGCCAACCCTGACCGAATGGAGGCTTCTGAATGCAACGAGTGGCAAATTGAAACATACAGCAAAACCTACTCAAACTTTAAACGAATTCAAGTGTAGGAGTTTCCATTGGAAATAAAAAATAATATACATCTTGCTTTATCGTTGGATTTTCTTTTAAGAATTATACGGACTACTTTTACCCGTGTCGCGATATATTTTTCCCACAGGGCTTCTTTCTACTCTCAGATAAGGGTCGCGGTGAGAAGACAAAAAACAGAAAGGTTGTTATCCTGATTGCTGATCATTCTTTTTGATTTATGATAGATTTCTTCGAAGAAAATGTCACAAAAAATGGTTCAGATTACATTGGACATATAGATTGGAACCAACGGAAAATATTTCGGCAAAACAGTCCAATTATTCCATTTTTTTCCTATACGCTGTTAATTATTGATAGAATAATAAAGTTGTGATATCGTTTAATAGTTGTTTTAACTCTAGTCTATATGATGTTTAAAGATTTTATGTCGGTTTTGTACACCGTAAAGCACCGTAAGCATCCTTTGAGGCAATGTTTTGCTGTGAACAAGGGTTTTCTCTCTAAAAATTAAATAAAATAACTTCAGTTTTAGTTAAAATTTAATTTTTAAGAAGTACTACAATTTCAAGGATTATTTAATTTCAACTTTACAATGTTTGATTTTTTTGTTTTTCAAAATGGATTACAGCCCATTCTTGCTTTTTCAATGCGCAAAGTAAAAAGTCAAGATGGAAAATTGAATCCCGTTCCACCTTTAATCTTTATTAAATTCCGAACTTGGTGTAAAAATATTGCATTATTACTGATTACTGTATAGAGCACCATCTCTTTTTAAACTTTTTGAAACAATACTTGGTGCTGAAAAAATGTTGATATACTCGCAATAATAAGGTAATTCCTTTTAAGTTTTCTTCTACACATTCTGCATGAATTAATATTAGAGTTTGGTTTCATTTCAAAAATAACCCTACTACATTACTTTATGCTGCTGTTTGCATAGAAACATTTCTTAAAATTGCATTGAGATTGCAAAAAATTCTGATTAGGTGAAAAATTAACAACTTTTATTTTTCACGTCAAATAGAAAACGAAAAACGAATGTTTCAATCATTTTCTTCATTCACCATTTCTCGTGACGTTAAGGTTTCACTCCGAAACTAAATGCCTCTCTTTTTCTCTGGGGACAGGGCAGCCGTTGATTATGGTTTTCCTATAAATACATTGTATTCTAAGCTCAACTGTAAGTCGTCTGGTATGCTTCAAGTATGCGACAAATGGGTCATAATCCTTTCGTAAGCCTTTCTATTTTCATTCATGGAACATTTCAACTCCAGCGACTGAACGGCCTGACAAAAAAAAGCGCCGGGTTGATTTCTTATTATTCGTTTTCTGAGTGTAAACCATAACTTAACGGACGAATTTCCCCTCCTTCCCAGGTACGTCATCACGACGCTCTGCGGTGAACAGGCGTGCCCCTGCCCGGACGTCGTGATCACGGTGCTGTTCTGGATCGGTTACTTCAACTCAACGCTCAACCCGCTCATCTACGCCTACTTCAACCGGGACTTCCGGGAAGCGTTCCGGAACACGCTCCAGTCCCTGCTGCCCTGCTTCGTTCGACGCAGCCCGTACGGCCACAGCGTGTACTACGTGTAGTATTAAGCGCACCCTCGTCGGTAGACCAACAACGGTGGCCATCGCTCGATTTCGACGCCCTCAAGATTGTTCGTTTACTTTCCGCTTGTTTGGAAGACGCACAAAGGAAGACGGCAGGAGGAAGAGTACAGCGAGGGCCATAATCTCTCCACCAAACATCTCCCGGGGTCGTCAAAATGTCTCCATCACACCGCTGTCTCTTCGGGTGTAAGGTATTTTCCGACCTGCTGCTCGCCCGCCGAAAAATAATTCATCACGCTTTTTCCACCCACCGCGCGGGAAACCTTTGGCGGGCCCTCGCTTCACGCCACGGGGTACCGTTGTTGATCGTGCCTGACACTTTGTGCTGCATAATTGAGCAATTTCGGGTGCCACCAGCTGAGGTGTTAAAAATCTTTGGCTGCCATTTTTGCCTGCGGTCGATTCGAAATCGAATTAGACAGCGGTGTGTGCACGCATTCGAACCGGGCCGTCCAAATGGCACCTTCGTCGTTGACTCGTTCCGAGCGTCTCCGGGTATCGATATATTTTCCTGCACGCATGGCGGAGCTCCAAGGGGTGGGAAGTGGACAAAACGGTGCGAATGTTTGCAAACCACCACCACCACCACCACCAAACCGCCTGCTGCCGGCAGCTTTGTGTCAGCTTTGATCAATTTTCAAGCGACACTCTCCCGACGGCGGAGACAAATATTGACAAACATCGGCGGTGCAGTGAAGCGAGCAGCTTCCTTGGTGCTCCTTTTTGACACACGTCACACACACACAAACGCACATATGTCCCCAGTGTGTTGGGTAAACACACTGTCGATTTTGTGCCGTGAGGACTACCCGGTGCGCGATGGTCTGTATTTACCCAGCAGCTTTTCCCAGCGGGGAATTGGCTACCTGTTTGCGTGAACCCCACCTTCGACACCCTTTGCCCCCATCGCCGGCGTGAGAGTAAATTTGGCAATAATCAGATTTGGGAGTGAAACCGAAAAACCAAAATGCCCGCTACAATCGATGGAGCTGCTTCCTTCCTCGACAGCGATACGCACAACACTCCGTTGACATTGTGCTGGAAAAAAAAGATGTCAAGCCATTCCAGTGAACAATGGGGCGGTGGAGCTTTATCTCTTCTCTCCTTCCTACTTTCATACCCTCGTCAAACCCGATCCCCGGCGTTCCGTTCGTTCACGGAAAATAAACATTCCGTTCGAGCGAACAACATGCGATTACGCTGGTGTCCGATCACCCGGACCGACCGGAAGGAAACTAGAGCCACCCTTGAAACTAGCGAAACTGAACTGATAGTGTAGCCACCCCCCCTCCCGTACGCTCGTCCCTAGATCGCGGGAAACATAGTTTGTAAAGGTAGCAATAATAGTTGTTATTGGAAGGGAACACACAAACCCATCATCATCGAGCAGTTAAGGTCATAAAGCAGCGCAAACTGCTTTAAAGGTGCATCACAATGGCAGGCTTTATTTTTCGACACACAAAGGCTATATCGAGAGTGATTAAAAATGGTTAAAAGTGGGAGTGAATAGTATTAAAAAAAGAATGTAACGATGTTTCTGTGTTTACGCAGCGCATGCTTTCCTGTTGCATCAAATAGTGGTGAACGATACAGTTCATAACACAAGAGCAAACCGCATCGTATTGCCCATCATCAAACCTAAATAGGTGTTCATCAGCTAGAAGTAGTAGTGCATCAGTAAAATAATCAGCTCTGACAAGCAACAGATAGCTAATAAACTCAACGTTCCTGCGTTCTGTAAAACATTCCAAAACATTTCGCTTGTCGTTTGGGAAACAACTGTAATAGTTAAAATTGACGATTTCATTATTCCGTTACGATAACGTGGTCCTTATGTTATCTAGTGTTTTGGATTTTACTTTACTAGTTTATTCCTTTTCATGCACGATTTTATTCTTAATTTTGATGGTAAATGCTTTGAAATAGCGGAGTCAACATTTGTGTAAGGTATAAATTAATCTGTTCTTTAATTTTAGCTTCAGGTAGCCCCGTAAGCTCGCAGACATCGTTTTATGTAATAAAAGAAATCGCACAATTTATTCAATACCTCCTAATTTACTTTAGGTTCGAAAATAATTAAAGCAATTTAAAGCCAATAAATTGTCATCACTGCTTCTGTCGAAATTATTTTGTATACCTATGTACATAGAAGAAGGACAATCCAGTGCGTTGGAAAGCAAACGAAGTAATTCGTTGAAGATCGTTTCGCTTACTACATGTTTTGTTAAATGATATAAACGAAGGTACGTGTGTGTTTAAACGTGTTAGGAATGTATTAAAATGCTCGTAGTGTATGGGATGAGCCGAGCGATAGGGTAAAGAAAATAGAAATCTGTGTTAGCTAAAACTATTTTGCCACGAACAGTAGTTTTCCTGCTGCCACAAAACGTGGCACTATCTCGCAGTCCGGTAGTATAGGTACCGTACGGTGCACGAAGAGACGCTGGCCGACAAATACATGGCTAGAGTTAATAATCGTCATCAGAGAACTACAAATTGAAAAATGAAATTAAACCAAACCTTCAAGTGAGAAACATCCAAGCTTAATCAGTGAGACGGGTATATACAGATCAATAGACAGAGTCAGCGTTTGATTCAGTAGGATCGCTGATCGTTAGTGTATGAAATATTTTGTAAGTGAATAGCTGAGAAAAACCTATCGTAGAGATAAAGGTGAAGCACATGAAAACTAATGGTTGTTCTACCGTACCAAAAGCTACTGTCCGAAGAAAATGAAAACACAAGAGGGCGTTGTATGGACGGTGTTTTGTTTAGGAAAATGTTCGGGAAAACATTACAGAATCACTAGTAGCTGGCAGAACTATGTAGCGCAACGGCAAAGAATCATATCCCCAGAGGCCAGAGTTAGCCGACCTAGCTGAGAAAGAATGCTGATTCCCTTACTAGAAAGGATGCTGTGTCGTTGTTTGGTGTATGTGTTCGTGTGTGAGTGTGTGTAGGACGAGATATTCAACGCGTAAGAGATTCCCCACCCCTTGCGTAGCGTGAAGGCTTTTGGATTTATTTTCACTGCAATTTGGAAACACTTTAATCTATGAACAAATAGAAGCTAAACAAAATCAAAGCAGTGTGAAAGTCATTGCTATACGTAATTTAGAGTGCTCGCTAGGCAGAACAAAAAACAAAACTATTTAACAAACCTGCTCGGGTTGTAGCTGTTAATGAAGAAAAAAACCAAATCTACTGTTTAGGAAGGCGGTGACCGAGAGTAAGCAAATAGTCGAAATCTTTATCATAAACGACCCAGCCAATACAGCTACCTAAGCCCACGCATACACTCACAGTAACACTAACAAAACTTGAATAAAGACTGTCGAAAATAGAAACAAGTAACCATGCTAAGGGATCATTACATTTGTATTTGAAAGAAAATTCTTTTGCAGGAGCCCCTCGTTAAATACCCCTTGTTTATGTTCTATTACCGTTATATTTGATTTGTAGTTTTAAACCCGAGACCTTTTAATTCAAAGAACAAAGCTGTCCAGCTCATAACTATCGTACATGAAGGTATAAATGAATGTCTAAGCTCTTTGAAATTATTATAACAAACTCTGCCTTGTACAAATAATGTACAAAACAGAATTGACAGATATGTAAAGCCTTAACCATAAACTGAATACCAATTTGCACAATTTTGCAGATTCCTTTTAAGACCAACCGTTCTGACCTACGGCAAGACATGAAAATATCGAATTTGGTTTTGTAAACGGGAACGACGTTAATCTGCAACGCTGTCAGGTTGGTAACACTGCCACTGTGGCAGTTTTCCGGTAGATGGCGCATCATATTTTTGAAAGCACTGTCGGAACATTAAAAAAAGCTATTTTTGGAAGCTTTTGAAAGGAGGCGCCTGGTGGTTTGTAGCGTTTCGAAATCTATCTTGAATCTTGCATGCAGTCAAATCTCTGTTTCAGTTTTATGCAAGTTTGATATAAAAGCGTTTTATTTATTTTCGAAAGGAAAGGAACAGTTTTTCGGAATAGTTCAAATTGAGAACAACGATGAAACGAAAGTCAACGATCTTCTTGCATCATTTCAATCATTTTGATTTTATTTCTTTAAATGGACTCAATTCACCATCAGTTCGAGAGGAGAATAACAAGGAATAAATAAACAAAGACTCTCCTACCCCCTCAATGGACAGAATATAAGCTACCGAACGAAACTATCATCTAGGGCTATCGATGACGATATTGTAGATTCTCTAACAACGAATCGTTTCTCACTATCACTGACCGGAAGCCATCACTAGAAGGTAACCTCTTCCTGTGCACTCGGATGATACTTGCTTCATAAATGCTTCCATCACTGCGTACCGGCAGGAATTGTATGCTAATTATCGTGTGATTTTGTTCAGCTTCACTTTCAACTCCCACGGAATTTTCAACCTTCAAAGCTTTTTAGGATTTGTTTTGCGTGTTGCTCTCTGTTTACATCGAATTTATTGCTTCGATACGAGTTTTCCTTAACGTTAGCTTCTGCGTTTGTTCGTTTGTGCACCGCGTTTGGAACTAATATCTGTCATAAGGAACCTAACGTGAACAATAATTAAAACTATAAATAGACTTTATCATTTTGGGGTTAAATCTCGGTGCATTTTGAATCGCGGCTAGTTTTTCCTTCGGCTCCTTTCCTGGACTCCGGTAATTGTATGTTTCACATTGGTAATGTCAACATTTACACCATTTAATGTTATTTATTGTTAAGCATCAATTTTACAACTAGACCCATTAACGCTTTACGTGTATATGTATATGTTGCTTTTTCACTAATTATTCTCCGCTTCACTGTTCCCTTCCCCCTTCGCTACGATGCTGCTGCCCGCCCACAACCACAACCATTTCGTCCTCCGCCTCCGGACTGCGCCAGTGTTCCTTCGCTTTCTCTTCCCCACCACTCCCGTTTCGTGTGCATTCTTTCGTATTATAAATGATTTCCCTAAGATGCTCTACAAACAATGTCTACGTTCGCTCCTCAAACCGACCAATTACCTCACGGGTACTCTCCAACGCCACGCCGGATTCGGGGGGGGGTTGCTCGACTTTATGTATCGTATTTTGGTTAGCATTTTGTTAGCTCATGGGAAAAGGGGAAACAGTTTTGATTGTTGAACGCCAGATTTGTTACATTCGTCTATGGTCGGTACGGAGGAGCGGTAAGTTAATAATAAACGCATTGCCTGCTATCCCTCGGTCCATCATTACCCTCCGTGTTTTCACGCACTCATTCATGAGACACACACACCCCCACACACGTACAAACATACACACACTCGCGCACAATCATACACCAAGCCAAACAGCTTGTGGTGTCGGGAAATTTACCTTCCCCAACTCTCGTGTGGATATTGTTTATTTTCTCCGCTTGGAAAACTGGATTTAGGTTCCTTCCATCAGGTTCCTTGCAAACATTTTCCCTTCCCGCTGTAAATAACATACAGCGCTGCGTATTTTCAATGTTTGCTCTTCGTCATGCAAAACGGGGTTTGTTCCAGCGTGTGGAGTTGTCTGGTTTTTTATCAAAATTGTATCTTTATTGAACTACCATCTGGGGTTGGCTCGTTTAGTGTGATCTTCTCACATTGTGTTATTTTTCCATACCCTCGTTTTGAGTTTTTGCCGCTTGTTCTTCAATCCGGAGGTCGGTGACTGTTCCCCGGGATGGAGGTTTTTTACATGTGTTCAATAGTTGTTATTTGTAGAATTTATTGAAATATTTCATCTAAACAATTATTTTTATAGATGTGCTCTTCCGCTTTCGTAATGATATATTTTATACACTCCTATCCATTTGCATCCACTCATTCACAATCAATCTAAACTCGTAAGGTAAAGTGAGCCAAGATGCACACTGAATCGAAAAAACATTAATTTCTAGCTATCCATTCAAGAAAACTACCCCAAATGTTCACACCTCGCTTCTATATCATCTCTTTTCTTACCAAAAAATAATAAAACGATGATAAAATTCTCAAATTATTAACAATAGGATAATTATTGCGAGCAATCGCCATTTAAAAATGTTGTGACTTGATTTCAACATTTCATTTAAACACATGTTATAGATTATACTGTCGTGTGGAATAATAAACCACTTTCCTTGGTTAAATTTTAATGAAGAGCCCCTGAAATTTACATGGAGTTTTAAACATATTTTACCACTTTTCTTATGCGCATCTTGTTCCACTTTCCTCTGCTCGTCCCTTATAGTACCCTGGCACACATTCGCTTTCATACACATTCACAAACACGTACACACATACACATATTTCATAGCGGAAGCATCGGAGACCTGTTAACAGCACACTTTGAAGATTTGCATTGAAGTTCGTCGGCTTTCGGCTTTATGTTAAACATGCATCCAAACATTTACAAACGACGAGTGAATGGTTGAGTTAATCTCTGTTGTTTTTTTTTTTCGTTAAACACGACAAGTTTCCAGCTAGGCTTAAACTACTCTAGAAGTACGACGATTCTACCTCGGTAAGAAAGGTGAATGTAGCTGGTGAAAAATGGGACCGATTATCACAAACCAAAATGAAGAAACCCAAAAATACACGCATCACATTTTGGAAGCCTCCCAAACGAAATCGTACGAAAGTGTCCTCGTGTTGATGCGAACAACCCTCGTCATTCCCTCGTATGTATGCTACAAATCGTTATCAAAATGGTGACTACTTGGTATGGTTTACGTTTCTTCTCAATCCACATCCTTATACTAGCGAAAAATTGCTAAAAAATTGCCATTTCCCGACAGTCTCATGCTCTACAGAGGGAAGGTAGGAGAAATGTTTTCCGAACATCTATATCAAGTGAGTAATGGGTTTAGTTTTTGAACATGGAAGAAGATGGTTAAAAAATAATGGACTAAAACACAAAACTGCCAACGCAATCAAAAGGTCTGGGCGGAAAACAGTTCAACAGTCAACAAAACTCAATTTCGTACGCTGAACAAAATGTGTAGAAACCAAATGCAATTTCAAATTATTGTTCGTTTTCCTTAACACTTATCTCTCGATATCGTTTGATCTTCTTTCCCAATACTTAACCTACAAAGAGCAAGTCGTCTCGGGAGTGTTTGCTTTTGTTTCGGATGAAAAGGACGCTGGAGATGAACCATTCCTTCTACACTGCAGGTTCCGAAAGAAAAAACGACAATACTACGAACAGTACGTACGGATAGATTGGTTCTACTAATCCTAACGACCTTACGAAACTACGGTATTCGCACAAGACTTGCCCAGACCTGCGGCCCGGACCGTGTCAATTGGTTTTCCATTTTTAAGCTAAATATTGCTTTTCAATATTATTCAGTTTTTGCCTCCGATGGCGAACTTTCTCCTCACCCTTCTGCAGTTTTCGTTTCGCTGGCGAATTGAATCGTCTTTCTAGCCGGTGGTTTGTTTTCCTTTCGTTTTACCTCCCTTTCCGTTGTTTTTGATTCATTACCATCTTTTCTCTTATCATAGTTTCCTTTCAATGGCCGGTACGTTGCGGGTTTGGAACAAGAGAACAGAAGTTCTATTTTTTCTCATGTCCAGGGTTCCGTTTGCTTTGATCTTTTGTGATGTCCATTTTAACCTTAGCGCTTGTCCATATTCATTGATTTATGTCATCCTACCCTTTATGTCATCAACCATCAGAAGCCTCGAGCGAAAAACAGATTTCTCCGTTCTGTTCGACCCGGTTCTGTGTATGTGAATTTCATCAACTGCGAAACGAGATCGGTATACAAAGCGAGAAAACAACATCCTTTACCAGCCTGCTCATTTGCTTCGTGGGCATTTCTCGTTCGCAAACTCTTCCAAACCAATTTTGCCCAAACAAAAGTTGAGTGCAACTTCGAACCGGAAACCGGAAACGGTACGGTTCTATCCCCCGAAAAACTAACTGATACGCAAACCTCCGGACAGATGAGTACAATGACAAATGATTGCCCGCCAGAGGTGGAGTGATTCACTGTTCAGATAATTTTCGAACGATACATCTTCCCGCGGCAATTCATCCCATCGGTAAAGACAACCCGAAGGCTGCAGCATTTCTGCAGGAGTGGGTTAACAGAGTGTGCCGTTTGAACCGAGCACCAAGTGGCAAATGGCAGGGATGGAAAACTTTGGTGCTCTAGTATAGGTAGAACATGACTACCACAATAAAAAAAAAACCACATGAACGGAATTAGAAATTTAAATGATATTGTTATCGAACACCAAATAAATATTACACTGGCTGAAGCTTTCACAGTAAAGTAGCTTTTTGTTGTTTTGTATTTTTGCGCGAGGAATCGTAGAATGTCATCCATTTTGTTTAAAGAATATGCATTCAATGGTAAATATAAGGTATGAAATGTTTTCTTTAATAAAACAAATCATTTAGACAAAACCATCATTGGAAAACATTTATCTGGTATTTAAGACGTACGAGAAACAATTAATTTCTCAAAGTGGAAAAACAACCCTTCCTCACTGTTACAAACCAAAAGTGATTTACCTAAAAACTATTCATCACAAATCTAAATAATCCGGTTTGCTTCCGCTGGACTCCGGGCATCGGATTCGTATTCCGCCGGAAGCAAAATAAACAAACTCGATGTGTGTATACTGCAGCCGGGAATGCATCAACTGTCGAAAAACAACATTCCCAAAACCTTACCGTTTCATTCGACGAAGAACCAATAAGCGGGTGAACCGTACGCTAGCTCGATGGAAAATTGATTGCACTCCGGAACCAGGCCAGAGTGTTTTCCGGGTCGTGGAAAGTTTTCCTTACCTTCACACAAAAACGGCCGACAAAAACAACGTGTTTCCATCACGACTCGCAACCGAGGTTTCGTGTTTGTCGATTAATTCATCGTCGATCGTTCCATCGCACGAGCTCGCCCGTATTCCCAATTTTCCGTCTGGCCCGGGCAGCTGTTTGGGGCGGGTTTTGGCATGTGTAGCCATCTGTTGCATCAAACTGCAGGTGCATCGAGCGCCAGCCAACTGCTAACTGGATGGGAACCTCGTGTGGGCGTAATCAGTTCGATCATCAATCATCGATCTAGGTAAGAGCACCGGACGGGGTGGTGGAAGTGTGGGAACCGCTCCCCCCCTCCACCCCATCCTTCTGAACAAAATACAGCTGGTCGGTGAAACGGACGAGACCGCCTCTTGGCACGCGGCCACCGGCTGGCAATTGAGCGAGAGTTTCCTAAAGTCAACCCGGGAAACGCAACCGGACCGTGACGTGTTGGATAATTTGGCGTGAAAGTCATTAAACTAAGTTCGTTCGCGTTTGCTGCGGCGTCCACCTGGGTATTGATTTCCCAATTTCTCCATTTCAGTATCGATAGAAAGTCATCCGACTCTCTTCGCACTACTTTTCCGATTTCAATCTCCTTTTCACGATCTTCTATATGAGCTTTTCATCTTTTGATTTCACTGTTCAGGACAATTAGTGTTTAGTTCTCTTTCGATTTTTTTCCCCGTCTCAGGTTTCACACAGTTTCATTTTGCTACACAATCCTTCGTTTTATTTCTCACTTTGCGTTCATGTTGTAAACAATTATGCTGCAATCGTTTATCATTGAATAATGGTTTCTCACAGTTTCGTATTAATTCCCTCCTACCTTTTTATTATACTTTCTCTCCTTTCATTATATCACTACGCAAACCTACTGTTTCATTCGATTTTTGTTTGAGTTTCGCTACTTACTCCATGCTAAATATTAACATTCATTAATTTGCGCTACTGTATTGATTTGTTGTTTAGGTTTTTTAAAGGTTTCGCTAGAACTTTCATTACGCTACACAATATGCTGCCCCTTACGGTCAATGTGATTCCTTACAGACAAATACCCGCATTGAATAGTTATGTGTTGTTCTTTCTTGTGTGGTGTGAGACTGTTTTCTCTGTTACGTGTTTCGCCTTCATACATGGCATTGAACGGTGTTTTCCTCTTGTGTGTGTGTGACTGGTTCCGTGTTTTCATGCTGTTTTTTTTCTTATTTATTTGATTAATAATACGTAATATGTTTCGGTTTCCACTTTCATGCAACTTCCCGTTGGAGGACTGCAGTAACTGCAGCGGAACGCCTTGTGCGACATTCGATCATGGTGGGGTCCGCGTCTATGTGTGTGTGAGTGTGTGTGTATGTTTTTATGGCTAGTTTTACACCAAGATTCGTTGCACACGCAACACCTTTCGACCCACACGCCAACGGTCAGCGCCAGGAGCCGTTGCCTAACGCCGTTTCGGAGTCGGTTCGTTTGGTTAGTTCTGCCTGGATGCACCTCGGCCAGCGCTTGGCCACACTTGGATGGAGCTGGCATTTCCCACCGGGCAGGACGTCCCCGCGTATGCCAGTGTGTGCTATTAATAAAAGTGTACCTTCGTTTTTTTTTCTACACACGGCGGTGGTTTTTGTGGCATCCTCCGATTCTGCCAGCGAACGGCGGGGAAGAACCGAAACGGGAGCTTCAAAGGAAGGAGGAGGAAATGAGGGATTCGTAGCTATGAACTTATCGGCAAAACATTAAACTAACAGAACCGTTTCGAGCTGCCAATCGCTAGTCGGTGACTGGAGAGCAAACGTCCTGCTACAGATACGTAGAAAACTTTAACAAACAAGAGAGGACGAACAGGAACAACCGTCTCGGACTCGGACTACCTGCCCGCTACGTTTACGCTAGTCTCTAGGGAACTTAACCAGACTTACGGGCGCACCGGGGGGCGCTTCGATAACCTATCGCACTAGAACTAGAATAAATAGAGAACCCAAACCGGGCGTTCGGATCTATAACAGTTAGAAATGTACAGCAACGAGCAACTAGTGACGAGCTTCTTCTGCCCCGATTCCCGGGGGCGCGATGGCCGCCTGTTGGAACGTAGTCTTCTAATCTTTGGTTTGGAAAGTCGCAACTGAACGAGGACTCAGTGGGTCGAACGCTCACTCGAGGAACCGGGTGCACTCGGTGGTGGTGGTGGTGGCGATGGTGATGGTCTCGTCGTCGGTGACCACCTCTGGCGCGTGCCGCCGTTACAGACTCTCGCCGATCTCGCTGTTGAAGCGGTCCGTTTGGGACGAGGGCCGCAGATAGCTCTCGGAGTAGACGCTCTTGGCGCGGCAGTCGTACCGTAGACTAGCCCGCCGCACGTTTATGTCCAGCGGGGACGTTTCCCGGCGCCACCAGGCGCAGAACATGCAGTCGAGCGTGTTCCGGAACGCTTCCCGGAAGTCTCGGTTGAAGTAGGCGTAGATGAGCGGATTGAGCGTCGAGTTGAAGTACCCGATCCAGAAGACCAGGGCGACGACGATGTCCGGACAGGGGCACGCTTCGTCGCCGCAGAGCGACGTGATGATGTACCTGCGATGAGGAGAGAGTTAAGTCATCAGAGCTAGAGACATAGACTGCGATTTGAGTGAAGTGTTAGAAATTAGAAAATCTGCTATGCTCCTCGTTGAGTTCCTCTTATATATCTACTGTAATCCCAACGATCCTTACCACAGGAAGAAGGGCAGCCAGCAGAGGATGAACGTGCCCATGATGATGCCGAGCGTCCGGGCCGCCTTATGCTCGCGCTTCATCTTGATCAGATGTCGATCGCGCGTTGGCGTCTGCTCCGCGTCCACCTCGTGTGTGGTGAGCGTCCGGGAGGACCCGCTGCCACTGAGTGCCTCCCCGTTGGTGCCTCCCCGGCCACCGCCGCCGCCGTGCTGCTGGTGCATCAGCATGGCGGTGCCTTGGCGGAGGGCCAGCTGCTTCTCCTGCCGATTGGCCTCGCGGAATATCTGGAAGTACGTGAACACCATGATCGTGCACGGGATGAAGAACGACACCGAGCTGGAGATGACCGCATACGGCTTGTTCACGATGAACTGGCAGCTGTTCTGCTTGAGCAGCACGTCCCGCTTGTGCTTGTCCGTGGTGTACCAACCTGAGTTAGATAATCAAATTTCAATTAAATGCTGATGATAAAAGCCTCTACAGTTTAAAAAAAAAGTATTTGATTACAACTATTTTGTCTATTTTCCTCTCAATACATGCTGTTGCACTTTACGTCGGACGTTCTCTATTTTCCTTTACATGTACAACTTCTCAATACAAAACTAACCTCAAGATTGACTGGTTTACGTTGGACTGCCAATATTCTCACTATTAAATTCTAGCTTTTCTTTTACCTCATTTTTGTAGTTTAAACTCCCATTTGTTCCTTGCATTTTAACATACCGTAATTTAATTTTCTACTTGTTTCCTCTACCCTTAATTTTCTTACATTTTATGTTCCCTTGTACCATCCCTTGATACCCAAAGTTATATGGTTGAATTGAACGTTTAATCGTTAGTAATCTCATTATAATACAAAATATCCATGATAGTTTCCTTCATCAAATTGTAAATCCAATTAATTGAGACATGTTCAAGTGCCATGATTACCCCTTCGAGAGTCGACCATCAAGCTATATCAGAATTGACATTTACGGCTCAATCAGTTAACTTAATTGCTGTTATTAAACTGTTTGGAGCTGAATGCAAACACTCGGTCGGTCATTATTCTGCTTCCCTTTTGGGCCTTCTTTTGTTGCTGTAATGACGACTTTACGCCCAATTTTCACTCCAATCTTTTGCTTCCATAATGCAATTCATGCTCTCGTCCTTTTACGTTTCCCTACCCTGTTATTCTATTTTTCTCTCCGTCGTTCCGAGCCTTCCGCAACTTACCAGCAAAGATCGGCACGAATGACAACAGCGCTGGTGATATCCAAGTATTTAATAACATTATCGCGACGACACGCTTCGTCATGCTTATCGGATACTTAAGTGGTTTCACTATGGCATAATATCTGAAATCGTTGGAACGAAACGTGAACGGGAAGGAGAATTGAGTTAGTGATCGTTCGCTGATCGGAGGAGAAGTTTATTGGGTCTTATCGGGTTGGAAAAAGTGTGTTATAGTAAAGTAGAGTGATATTGTAAAAAAAAAAAAGGTTGACTCATGGACCGAGGGAAAAATCAAACCGGTCCCCGATGGAGGCGCCTGGTCGCCGATCGAGCTGGGAAGAAGCTGCACTTACCTATCCACTGAAATACAGCAAAGATGAAGTATACTGGCGGTCGAGAAGTAGACATCTAGGCTGTTCCACACGTCGCACATGAACGACCCAAACTTCCAGCTGGAAGGAACAAAAAAAAAACGCATAAAAGGACGTTCTTCAATTCCCATCCGGTAAGAGGTTGGACATTTTGTTTGGAAGAAAGGAACAAACGTCACGACCAAAGTCGATTGACGTGTCCAGTGTGGTGATGAGCCGAATTGGTTTGGGATGACAATTTAATTTTCACACCCCGGTTTTTTTTTTCATCAAAGTGTTGGTGCGTGCCTTATCGCTCGCAGATCCCGGGTTCGAATTCTTACCTTCCCGTTATTTGTACGCTAAAGTTGAATGTCATGGCCATCATCGCCACCATGATGTCGGCCATGGCCAGCGACACGACGAAGTAATTCGTAATCACTCTGCGAAAGGGGAAGAAGAAAACCAGTGTGAGAAAAGTGAGAAATTACGAGCCGGCGGTGCGAGGGGTGGGCTTTCGGTATTAAATTGCAGCGGGTGGAAAATGAGTGTGCTTTTTGAAACATAGGAAACGTTTTACACGCCCGATGTCACGGAGGCTCGTGCAAGTGTTTCGGCTAGGTTGGGAAGGGGGATTTCCGACTGCTTAATGATGTTTTCATCAGCCTCTACCATTCGTGACCACCACCCTCAACCACCTCTCCACTCTTGGGGGGGGGGGAGTTTTTCCGGCGTGATGGAAGTTACCGTAATTTCCGATGGCGCTTGACGGAGATGATGACAAGCAGGTTGCCGAAGATGGCCGCTACGATAATGAACATCATGATGGAGGCCTTCAGCACGAGCAGCACCACGTCGATCCACTCGCCCCCGGCCACGATCGCCTCATCCGTCCCGCCCACCTCCACCACATCGATCGGCGACGTCGAGGTGAAGCCCTGCAGTATTATGCTGCCCCCGGACGCGTCGAAGATGGACAGCGTCTCGGCCCCGCTACCTTCCGCCGATCCCGCTGCCGCCTCCCCGCCCATCGATGGCACCGCGGCCGACGCCAGCGCACCGACCCCGTCCCGCTCGTGGTAGCTCTGGTTGAAGAACCCGCCGGCACCGAGGCCACCGCCAGCGCCGCGCCCCGCCGGTGCCCCGCTTGCCATCGAACCGAGCCCGAGCGAGGACGCCAGCACGACCGCCACCGACTGGAGGTGGGCCGCGGCCGACGAGGAAGAGGAGGCCGGAGACGAAACCATGTACTTCGGCGAGTCATCCTTGGGAGGATTCATCGCACAGGACGCAAACCACTCCGGAGTCCCGGTTCCGGTTCCCTCCCGGCACTGCACTCCCGCTTCCGCACTGCTCACATGCGATCCCGGTGGCACGATCGTACACTTCAATACACACACACACCCACACACGCCTCACTCCTTTTTCGATTTTCCCAGACACCACACTGCCGAAGAGGAACTCGCCTTATTTCCCGCTCGCACCAACACAAAACTCGATCCAATGGACACGCTTCAATGACACTTCATCTTCGATTTAATGATCATTAATTTTCCGCTAGTTCGGCATACTTTCATCGAACTCATCGTTGATTGAGTGCAGTGGAAACCGGGACGCCGACGCTCGGGGTTGCAATATCCGTGTTCGATCTGGAAGCGAGATTAAGGAGAGTGAGAAATAATTAGAGATAATTACAAGGACTATCCATAAGTGTAAGGCTTTCGAGCAAACAGAATTTAACAACTGCTTCGAAGGAAAATGGGTGAAAGTTATCGGCGGATGTTGAAATTCAAAATTAGAGTTGACAAAATCATGTACAAAGGGAAAACCTTTCGAGAGTTGGAAAATACACTCAAGGGTTTATCTTGAAAATACTCTCAAGGGCTTATGGCATCATTTATACGTTAAAAGCACTCGAGCGTAATGAAATCACAAACCCTCGGGTCGGGTTTGTTTAACATATTCAAGCACAGTCAAATGGTTCACTTGCTTTGACGGGCTGTCAGAAACACTTGGCCGAGCGAATGACGATGACAAACTGCGTTGCAGAACCACAGTCAAACAAATCGTATCATAAAAAAAATGATACTTCCTGGTATGCCTTCCGTGAACCCCGCTCACGTTCACAACGGAACCAGGGAACCCCAGATGCTGCTTGCTGTAGGTTCTTAACCGGGGCACCTTTGCTGGGAGGGAAAGTGCATTCATGTTGTTTCACAGAGAAAGAGAGAGTGCGATGGAGAGATTTCAAGATCCGCATCCGGGACAGGGCACGTTTCCGCTTTGAAGCGACACACTTTATCAAAAACCCTGCCCCGCAAACGCCGGACGTCCGTCAGGTGTTTGAGTGTGAGTGAAAAGAGGATGGTCACGAACCTTGGATGCAGATGCGGCGGAGGGGAGTGGGTTGAGCGGGTTTTCCAAGATGGCATCAGGTGCTACAGAACTGGGTCAAAGGGTTCGGCACACGGTTCGTTGCGAGCTGATGGGACAATAAGATGCTGCAAAACATGAACGCATGGAACGGGAAAACAACCAGCCCTCTTTGACCGACGAAATGGACTTTTATCGTGCGGAAAAACCGGAGAGCTCATGGCTGCATTTCGAGTGAAGAGCATGGTGCATTAAAGTTTATTCAAAGAAACGCAACGATATGCATGAAAACTGTGCAAACGAGTTTGTATAATCATACACTTTCATCATCACGAACTCAAAAAACTGTTTGAGAAATTTCAATAACATCACTCAGGTCCCGTTTTCCTTCCCAAGAATTGTGAATATATAACGAGCAAATCGTTGGACCGTTTGGTTTCTGCACCAATAAAAAAACTGGCCCAACGGGAATGCAACAGAGTACGACTTCCATTTCCATTACAGAATTTCAAATCGATGCAAAATTCGATTGCTTTCCTCAACGCTTGAGCCTTCGAAAAGTAACCATAAACAATTCCTAGAAATTCGAGCTGATCAACATCCAATCCCTGGTGGTTTTTTCAGGGATGGATTGTCAACGCTTGTTCCGTTTGCAGCGATTTGCCAATGGCCAATGGAAAGCCCCCAAAGGTGTGTTCCGATGGGTTGGTAACGTCAACATAGCAAAAGGAAAAGCTTAAAACCATGATATCCCATCATATTTAAATGGTTCCAAACGAACAGCTTAAAGTCATCCATGTAGAATACACTCGTTCAGAGACCGGAGACGAAGAAAACATGTGCTTTTTCCATCGCTGCAGGAAAAAAACAGGTTGCAACTCGAAAAAAAAGGAATACAGCCACAGTAGGGGAAAACAAATTGCTGGCTCGTTTTCCACCTCCGGTGCAAGCGCGGCAAGCTCACCTCGGCAGCATACGACGGCATAATGAATACCCTCGCCGCCATAATTCACCACTCGCGTTCACGACCCCTGCGCAGCATCCGAGTGGTGTGCAATCGCACGGACAAGATGGCGGCACCCGGGTACCGTATTATTTGCAATGCAGATAATCGCAATAATTTCAGCATTCTAAGCGAGCTGCGCCACTATCTCCCACCCTCTAGCCCGTGCCCTGCCGCTCACGGTCCCTTTCCCTCCCCCTGCCGGAATGGCGAGCGTCCTCTGGGGGACACGGTCGATGTTCTCGGCGTTTTGGATCTGTGTCAACGGAGCAAACAAGGAACCGCGGGGTGGTGGTGACGGAAAGTGGAAAGTCTTCACCATGCTAATGATGATACTCTCCGGTAAGCCGAGGTCAAACACCGTCCGCGGGTGCTTTGCGAGCGGTGTAGGATTAGCGATTTTATTTCTCCCCCGGTCACTGGGACGAGCTCGGTTCGGGCTCTGGTAAACGGGATGCGTCGCTTTGGAAAATGGCAAGGTTGGCATACGGTTTTGCAATGTGCTCGTAAAAGCATCCTTTCACGAGTATGTGTGGTGTGTACGTGCAGTTTGCAGGAGAAGAAAATTTAATAAAGAAATCCATTCGACCCGATCATGCGGACTTTAGAAGTAGCTGTTGCCATAGAAAACGTAGCAACACGAAAACAAGACATATAAGCGGTAGCGATTTTGTTCTATTTTTTCCGTACGGATTTTACTTCTACACAAGTATTCTTGTGGAGAAAAAAACGTAAAGCTGCTTATGTCTTAAAGCAGGCAGTTTTTCAATTTGTTTTCCTCCACCATGGAAACCATTAGATTACATGTATTTCCAAGCTCAAGCGTAAAGAGGTTTAATTCGTGCAGGAAAATGGTCAAAAACAACTCACCATCTCCATGGTTAATGGTACAGAGGAGTTTAATTAAAGAAGTAAGATCAACAACAGTAAACACATCGTTAACTTTGATACAAGAAATTAAATGAAAGTAAAATAATATGATTTGAACAAAATTCTGCCTGGAAAGAATAACTTAAACGTTCAGAAACATGTTTTTTCGCACTGAAACATCTTTTGATGATCAACAAAAATTAATCTCTCACTCTTTTCCCTCCTTCGCGTATTTCTTCAAATCTGATATATTTTCAAAGTTTCAGCACTTTTCCTCGCCTCAACTTCCGAGACATCAGAACCTGTTTTCCTTCAGCTCCGCGACGGTGTAGGTGTGACAGCCAGGACGTGCTTCTTTTGCCTCTTGAACTTTCATTTTACCTTTGATTTTATTTTTCTTAAAAGACTGCGCGGGATGCGGGAAAATTCATCGAGCGAAGCAACGATTCCATCTACTTTTCAGCGTTTCGCACGTACACGAAAAATGGGCGATCATTCCTGCGATGGTCGGGCGAGACTTCTTCGCACCTGTGCCGGCCTTTAAAAAATGCTTGTCACATTCGCACTCTGTTTGACCAGCTGGTGCTGGTGCCGGTGCCACCGTCACCCTCGGGAGGGGCAAAGAAGTGCAGAAAAAACTCCCCTAAGAACGAAACCGATGCCACAATTTTCATCCTTCCGGCGTTCGTACGTGCTTTCGCCTTCCAAGCTCGCTAAAATATACCTCCCCTAAAGTGCTCCAGGCACACGGTGGAGGACCTTCTGGCCGAGCTCTTGTCGCAACGGAACGATGAGAATCACGGTGCAGATTCGAAGAAAAAACAATTCCACCTCGAATGACAGCCAAACGAAACGGGAAACAGAAGGTGAAAGCTTTCGTACCCACCGGAAACGTCGAAAGAGAAACACCATGGATTCGTTTTCGGGGGCACGGTGCGGTGTGGAAACCGGAACTTGGGTTCGTACGTGTCAAATATGGAGCACAAGCACAGTGACACCGGCCAGGTGTCTCCCGGAGCGAGATAAATCGGAGGCGATAAAGCCTTGTCCCGTTTCCAAGCAGGACTTTGCTGGCTTCATTTTCAACCGTTCTTTAGTTACAATTACAACGGCATTTTGTGTGCTTCACTGGTATTTCACCTTACTTATTCAAATGCCTTTTAGAAATACAAGAATTTAGCATCACACTATATGCAAAATCAGCACATTTCAACGAAATAGATTTCGCAAACGAAATGATAACAAAACAAAGCAAAAGGAATGAGAATCAAAACTGTTTTTAAGAAAAATTACTACAAGCATATCCTTCAAATAATTTAAAACTTTCGAGTATCACAATAATTTTGCTGAAACATAATACACTTAGTTGAACACCACACTAGGAAATCATGTTGTTCTCCCAACCAAAAGAGATTAAACACATCCAATCATTTAAACCGGTATTAAAAAAAGAAGTGTACCGAATTATCTTTATCCTTTTAACTTATTAGAGTTTTCCAGGAAACTCGAGAATTGGGAATGGTTTTAACGTGTAAGCTTTAGTTCATGGGAATGACAACACATGATGTGTTCGTTGCCAAAGTTCTAATGTTTTTATATCAAGGAAGTAATTTTCACATCTCCATCGCGTTAACCCAATACAACTTTTACTAATCCCTACAATGGTTCGAAGTAATCCATCTCCAGTATTTAAAATTGATTTTGATAATCCTCAATCATGACACTTCACAGCACATTGGTATGGATCTCGGCGTGAATAGCTTGGCCCTTATAAACTAGAAGTTTTTAGTAGTTTTATAATTCGCAATTTAAAACCCTCATAACAAATGGTGCGCCATATGAGAGAGCCCTTCTGGGCGGTTACGCAAAAGTAATTTATTTTCATACTTAAAGTGGAATCAGCATCACATAAATAAACGGTGCGAGTTAACTGTCTTCCAGCCGCAATTAGAAAAGGCCACGAACACACGAAGACCACACTTCAACACGTGCCGAGCGGGCCAAAAGGGTGTTCGACCAGCTGGCCGTCGGTTCAATCGAACGCAACGTCCACCTTACATCGAGTGGGCCACAGCTGTGTACACTTTCGGTCGTCCCATCGAATAGAAACGTTTCGTTCAACGATCTCAATTCGTGCAGCATAGCCACCCTCCTTAACGCTCAACGAAAAAAGAAGAAGACAGGTGTTGCAAGTGAAAAACGACGACGCGCCGAGGAACGAGCCGTTTTGCGACAATGCTGCCCCCTCCTTAACCCATCCAACTCCTATGAACTGGTGGAGGTAGGTACGGAAGGGGTCGAACAACCGTATGGAAAACACGCAACCCGTACGTCGTCGCCGAGAGTCGTCGAACACAAACTAGACACAAAAGCGTTGTGGTTGGGTTTTTAAAATTAGAAACCAATTTGAAAAACGGAACCACCCCTGCCACCCCACATGCATGGCACAGGTGTTAGAGGGGGGGGGAGGCGGCTTGGTCGACTTTGGTGTTTGACAGTGACACTAAAAATATCGGAAGCTCGGTTCGCACTGAAAATCGATGCCGATCTCGTGCAGCACAGGATTGCCACCGCGTTTCGATCATTCCACCTTACGGAAAGGGGCATAGACAAGTAGGAAAGGGTGGTGGGGATGTTTTTGCGCTCTCCCACTTGCCACCCTTTTCCTCTTCAAGGATGCAACAAAGTCCAGTCCAGCCAATCGCGATGGTTTGCGGTTTGTTAGTTGCTGTTGTGGTTATCCTCCTGCTGGGTCGAAACAAGTTGCTCCGTTCAATCTGCATGCATGAAAACACCATCATGGGAGGCGAAAAGGAACCACCTAACCACGTAAGCCTTCAAAACATGGAAGGGCGGGAAAAAGATAAAACACTGATGGAAAACACGGCCGAGAACAAAATGGATGGAACCGCACGAGCAAATTCGTACATCCATTCCCGGCGAGCATAGACAACGCAGACGGTGGGTTGGGTAGGGGTGCCGAAGGCGGGTAGATTAGATCATCAGACGCCGTGCACCTTGTCGGAGTTCTTTTTTTCTTTTCGCCCCTGCCCACACTATCCCAAAACTGTTGACGATGTTTGCTCGTTTGCAAACGGATGTTTTTACAATGAGGCCACCGTCGGGGGGCCGCCCTTTGGGGTCGGAATGTCCTGTTCGGGTGTGGCGTGTGTGTGTGTGTGTTTTGGGATTCCCGTCGGCGAATGTGACAAATAAATCAACAACAAAGCCACGCGAATAATGTGCCCCCTTAACACAACAACACACATTTCAGTTCGCGCATTTTCCATCGAAGTCGTTCAGAAAAACTCGACCGAATAGCGATGACACAAAAGGTGACGAAAAATGTCTCGTTGTCGCAAACGGTGCTATTTCAGGAATTTAAGTGTAACGGTTACAAAATTCTTTTCTGAAACGCGCGAAAAAACTCCCAGGTATGCACATAAAAATCCAACGTGTTGATTGTTGAATAAATCAAACAAATTTCATTGGATACTTGAAGTCATTAACTCAAAACACTTGCTTAAATTGTTTTAGTGCCTGTTAACGTGTGGTTAGCATTTTTCGATTCTTTTTGTCGATCCCGTCGCTCAAATAAACATATTGACCACATAGGAATCTAGCAAAAGGCAGTACGACAAACAACAAACCTGCAGACAGAACCAAATAGAGCACGAAATGGAACGGAACCTGCTGAGTTTACAAGCATCGCCTGATTCCCGAACACTTCAACTTGTCGATTCGATAATCGAAAAGTAGATAAAGTGGTGGATTTGGCAAACAGACACTCTCGACCGGGCGGTTGGCTGTCCCTTTACGGGAACGTCCCTTTCAACACACGCCCGTAGGGGACGGGTGTTTTCCCACCCCTCCCACAGGCAAACGGATGGAGGGCTTGTTGAATGAAAATTCAATCCCAAAACGTCCTCTCCGAAAGCAATCGAAGTGGCGATGGAATGGTCGCCGTAAAAACGGCGATCTCCAAACGACTACTCGACAATGGGAGGTCGCTTGTGTTGGTATGTGTGCATGTGTGCAGGAGGCATGTGATCCACAAGGGTTTTATTGGCTTTCAGGTGCAGCATCACTCGAGCGTTTGCGTTGGTCCGTTCCCTACCGGAATGGCCCTCGAGTGTAAGTCACTGCGCCTGACGGACGGCACTGATCACTCCGATGGTCCAGTGGAAATAGGGCGGGAAAATGGATGGAAGGGCACTTGGAAAAGGGCTCGACCGTGGCATGAACAGCATGAATACCGAACCGATGAAGGTGCAGCTTTATTGAGGCCTTATTGGATTTGCACGATGCAAATCTCTTGATCAACCTAGGCTACCTTTCTATTTCCCCATTTGTATCCCCGATTGGAAAATTTACATTCAAGCTGAAAGAAGTTTTCACTTTGTTTGGAAGTATAAAAGTAAAGGAATACGGACGTACTAAATTTCAAAATATCAATCATAACTTATCAATCAAACAAGACAAACCCGTATTTCTATTTTAGAAAGCCACAAAAACTAATACTTCCAAAAATATAGTTCACACGGGGCCGCACATTTAAAACCCATTCATCAAATATTCTCTTTCGCAATGAATAGTTTTCCCTGCGCTGCGACACAAACATCCTTTTCCACCACGCCCTGAAATAGACACTAATGGTGGATCTCGTTAGTACATAATTAAAACGAACACATTATGGGACGGTAATACGATCCCGCGGCCCCTCCCACCACACCACCCCCATCGGCAGCTTTTGCTCCCACCGTTGCCCGGCTCACGTGAGTGGAAACTTCCCTTCCGCAGCATAGAATTCCTCCGCACGCTCCCATTTCCCCTTGCCATCTTAAAACGTAGCGAACGAAATCCGCAATCGCACTCAAAGTCGCCCCAGTTCGCAACTGTGATCTATTCTCATTGACCACCGAACCGATCGAACTTGAAGTGTTTGGTTATTTTTAAGTCCAACCAGCCAACCAACCACCACCCCCTCCTTTTCGCGGCGACACTCGATCATCACTCGATCGGTGGGATGGGGTTTCAGGTTTTTCCTCGTTTCAAGTGCAAGATCACTCATCGCATCGGAAGATTCGCATTCACGCTCGGTCGGACGATTTCCGTTTTTTTTTTTTTTTCGGGCGGAAAACACAACCACCCACTCGCCGGGTGCTCGAGCACAATGTGAGTGAACCCGATCGACGTCATCCTCAATCATCGCTTGTGCGAAAATAAAAAGCATTTCAAGTCAAGTGCGTGCAAAAATTCGGCAAACATTTCAACGGGCGTTTTTCAGCGTTTGGCGCACGGTCTTAAGTAGGAAAAACCAAAACATTATTACATTACGATGTTACTGACAGCCTTTCCCGATCCCCGGCCATCTGTTGCGAGTGGTAATAATTGACTGCAGTGAAAAAAATGGAAAAATAAATCCCAACCCATTTTCCACTCACAGCGAATGTCTGACGTCGGACTCGCCATATGTAGGTGGTTCCAGAAAACGAAAACACTACATCTCTCTAGTAAGCAAACTGTCCTCCGAACGCACCGAAAGACCTACATAGGTGGAAAGCACTTGCTTCTGCGGTGACGATGATTTTATTCTATTTGTCACGATGATTGAAAGTAATTTATTTCCCAGGACCGATTCGATTGAAGGCTCGCTTTCTGCCCCCTTTCGGGAAAGGAAGGAAGGAGGGGAGGGGTGCTGCGTTTGGTGGTGCGGTTTGGCATCGAAGATGGAAAGGAAATTGATTGCTGTCACCGGCTTGATAGCCGTGGCCTCGGCATGTATGGTAATCGTGAGTTTTCCGTGATGGGCGAAAGGTTTTCCGTCGACCGAGCGTCAGTCGAAACGAATAAATTGGCACGTCACAATCTGTTGGAAAGCACACATTTTAAGTAACAATGACGGTCAAAAGTTTCATAATATTGTTGAACAGGAATTGAATTTAGATTTTGGTGAGAAGTTTATCTAAAATTGAAAAATCTTTTCAGTTGCCTCAAAATTAATCAAAGGCTATACAAAGAAAACTTCATTAGTCAGCAAAGTGCAACGATGAATTGATTGATGCTTCAAATACATGTTGAAAGTGTATGCTGAAGAAGTTGGCCCCATTAAAAATGTTCATCTTCATCATCACTCCAATTGGTGGAGTCTCTCTAACAAACTCAAGTAATGATGTCGTGCGAACAATTCAACAAGAATTATCTCTCGCTCTACAGCTCACCTATTCTCGCAGACACACACACACACACACACACTTTATGGAGTCCACAGGTTGCTTGTCATGCTATAATTACATTCCAATGCTGCATGCCTTCGGTAATGGTCTCGGCATCAACTACGCCTTCCCCGATTGAACTCGATTGGAAATGGAAATCGATCGCAATCGACCTCAATCACCTGCTTGGAGGCTGGCTTGTCCTCCAAGTGAAATGCCGTGGGAATGAGTGTAAATGAGGCCGAGAGTGCTCTTCAGTTTCCACAGGCAAGCACACAAACGTGGCTGCTGGGAAGCAAACGGAGGAGTGTCCAGGAATGTCTATCTACATTCCACATGCGGCTTTCCGTTTCGCTGCCGCTAGCGAGCCTTTGCTCCCGGAAAAGCCGCAACGCACAGCTTATCCTGCCATCTTGGCATCGGGCATCAGATGCATCCATCCTTTTGCTTGGACTACGACTCATAAATCGTCGGATAAGGTGGCGCTGGTGAGGGATCATGGTTGAACAAACTATCGGCAGCCAAACAAGATGCAGATTTCGTCCATCCGGAAAAGTGATGGTGTTCGATTGTCCGTCCTCCAGTTGAAACTGGCTAGATTTTTCCTCCGCCGTTAGCTTTGCGTAAGGTCTCAAAAGGCTTAGACTCACATACACACGCGTACACACCCACACATATCCAGGTTCGATAAATCAATAGCCACGTCAGCCCGCAGTTTTCCCGAGGCGCCTGCAAAGCAAGGAACTTAGCATTCGCGTGCAACGACTTCTGAATGCAGCCGTGAGTGCCGGGCAGGGAAAGTTTTATTGGAAAACTTGAGCGGGCAACCACATCGCATGCCGAAGCTCTTTTATCGACGAAATCGAGCTGGCTTTTGACAGCTCCCGTTTGACTTTTTGCCGCCAAAGGACCCAAAGCGATGGGGAAAAGAAAGGAGCAAAAGGAAGGAAGCGAGCAAAAGACCCATCACGTACGGAAAGCACGCGTATTGCCGGAATCGAAGCAATCGATCAGCCGGCGTCCGACGGATCGAATGTACGGAAAATCGTTTGCTATTAGGTTTTCTTACCATTCTTTTCCCAAGTGGTGTGGATCCGCTTGTGCTTTAGGTCAGATGGAATTAATAGGGGTTTTGGGATATTATTTAATTTTTCTCTCAAAAGGAAACTACCTAGATAACTAAATAGGGGTTGTTTAAGATGCTTTTCCGAGCAAACAACTGTTGATGATTTACATTAAAAACATTTTCCTTTTTTCATATGTATTTTCTACAACGTTATACGAGAAAAACGATTTGGCAACCACAAAATTAGGTAATAGAATAACTAAGCAAACCAAATTCAATTGCATCCAAAGAATCTTTATAAAAGCAGTTGAAAGTTGAAAGCAACCAATGGCAACAACATCATAAATACATTTGAAGAATCTGTCTAAATGAAAAGGAAAAATGATAGTAGTAAAATGCAAAATGTGTCAAACATAATTAATTTTCATTTTCCACCCACATTCATCGAAACAAATGTGTCATACTCATCAACACAATCGATCGAGTCACTGAATTGATTCTTCATCAAACAACATCGATCATCGGCCGGCCATCAAAAGCCGTTGGCGAGTCGATTATCTTCGGCGAAGGTTAATGTGCGGATACATTCATCTACCGTCACGGACCCGGATAGCACGGGAAATCGCGGGCGTGTGAGTTCGGCTTCACCGAAACCGGGGAAAAGGCTTCCGCTGGAGGAAGATTTATGGCGCGATAAATAGGCGCCAAGGGGGAAGGAAAAACCCGGCAAAAAAAATATCTACCAACGCTTGCAATTGCACCACAAGCTGATGGATATGGTGCGGAATATAATAATACCACATCGTAACGCCCTCTCAACGAGAGGGAACATGTTTTTTCATGGCCATAAAACCAACTGAAAGGATGTTTGCAGCAGGTGCAACGGTGCATCATTCAGTGGTGGGGTTGGCGCAAAAAAAAATAACCCACCAAAGGAAAACCCCAAGCGATTTTTTGGAACGTCGAAAAACTTGCAATTAATCACTCGTCCCACCGGTTCTCCCCGGGTCGGTTGGAGGATCCAAAACGGTCCAGTAGAATCGTAATGATCCAGCGCCGAACCGCTTTTCGATTCCAGCTCGTGTTGGCTGAAGCGACTGCGTGCATACAAACTATGCAGCTGCACCAGAACTGCATCCGGGAGAGATTTATGGATCAATAAAACATCGAGCAGAACACGCTCCCGAGAGGAAACGTAATCCATCGTCAAACCGATCGATCGACCGTGCGGTTGGTTTGTTTTGCGTTGCAGTTTAATTCCTGGATCATTTTGGGACGAGAAAGCTGCTGACCTTTTCCCAACAAATTGATCTGCAAACATTTACATAAACTGCATTTTTCGTTGAATACCACGCGAAAATTTACTTTTCTTATCGAGTTTACTATTTCCAACAGCATCAATCCACTTTTAAAGTAACTCTGCATAACAAGGGAAGGAAAAGTAAGTCAATCTAAATGCAAAATATATCCGAAATATCATTCACCTCGAGTCACTTGAATCCCACTCCGGCTTTCGAGCTCTGCTGGAAACCGCTTCCAACGCGATGAGATGGTGCTTAGCAGGTGTAATGGCATATTTCAATTCCCACTTGTATCCCCAACCCAAGCCAATCCAACCAACGAGCTGGGAGAAAGTGCGCGAGAAAATGTCGCCTCGAAAAAAAAAACGAAACCCGCAATCTAACCATGCATGAACACGTTTCGCGAACAAGTTGTCCCCCGGGGGTGGAGTGGGGAATAAATCTACACCCTAAATGTCAGCCACTTTGGCAGCGCCTGCAACAGCTGCATCCTGTGCTGGCGCATTAAATCCCTAGCTGTACGCGTACACGCGCAACCCGCTGTGGCAATCAACATGTAAACGAGCCGTGCATCAACTTTTTTCGCCAGGCAAAGTCCTTCAAGCTACACCTTCCGAGCGGCAGTGGTTGGAGGGGAAACTCCAGGCTCGCGGGACTCTTCAAAAGTTGATGAAATATGGTGAGTTGATAATTTCACTTGGAAGTGCCTCTGCTTGTCCATAGCACAACACTCCGTTGTGAGTGAGTGGGCAAACGAATAGCGAACGATTTAAAAGTACTTATATTTCAGTGGTTTGTCGTTTACATCGTATGTTGCGAAAGGGTTGATTGGAAAGTTACCTTTCGCAGGAATCTTGATGCGATAAATATCAACGAATCATGGCCGCCGTTAATTGTTTACATGGCGCGTTAGAGGAGACAATGAACAAACGACAATTTCCCTCAAGGGTCCTCAACATGCGGAGAGTTGTAACGAAACGTTACGAACAGAGTTGTTGGCCCTTAAACACGCGGCCAAGCTGATGAGTTGCGGTCGCACAACAAATCGCCACCGAATCCCGCAGCATCGTGGCGCAATGTTGCCTCGGTGAGAAGTGGCCAGAAGTCACCCATTTATCATGCTCTCCCGACCTGTCCCCCCGGGGGGAGGGGAACAAATGGAAAGTAAACAAACTGAGAAGCGGGCAAATGAAGACGAGCAAAAAATGATCTCGACGCGAATGTTTATTTCGTCCGGAAAAATCAACGCGCATCGTCGATGATTCCGGAAGGCGGGGCAAGGAGGGCAGGGTGCGGCTGGTGGTGGTGGCGGGCGACGGTGGTAATTACCGTTGAAATATATATCCACTTATGAGGATAATCCGCCACGATGGTCGCCGCCATAAGGTCCTTCGCATTGCGCTTCGCTGCCGATGGTGGCCGCGTCAAGGGTAACGTCGCACTACTCGCCTTCCCAAAGCGACGGTCGTCGAGGGGGTTGGAGTGAGCGGCGGGGTGTTATGCGCGAAGGTGATAAATTTGCTGCATGTTCAACATTCGCGCGCGCGCGCGCCCTCGCAGGGGGAGGGGGGCGAACTTGGGTGGACGCGTTTGAAGCGATTTTATTTTCGGCCACTGCGGGCATCTATTTTTGGAGTCGGAAAAACGTGTACGGCGACAAATATCGTCACCGCCGTCCGTCGCCAACCACTCCGCGCGCACAGACACACAAACACACATAGCCACAAACCTCGGCACAACGTCATCCAGCCGTTTGCGTTTTCCCGAATGAGGTCGCCACTTTGTAGCGGAACAGAAGCGCGCCACTCAGCCGACGGTGGCAACGGATCAACAGAATTATCTGCAGTGTCTTTCATTTTCTTTTCGAGTTGGCGACCCTTCTAGCGTCTTGTGCGGGACCGGACCTCACCCGTCTGGTCGTGGCGTGATGAAAACGATAATAAATAATAGAAATCATGATACACTCCGCTTTAATAAAAAACCGACTCAATCAAATGAACAAAAAAAAAAAGACAAGTCGGAGGATATAAGAAATGTCACCTAGTTTTCCACACCCGAGGGTGCACCCCCAGTTGCCGTGGGGGCCCTCGGGCGGTGCGATTGTTTTAGATCCATTAATTTTGGCGCACATCTGACAGCGACAGATGTAGCGTCCGGGGAGCAGGATAGGGGATAAAAGCGTTTTATCATCTTGTGATGGCCGTTTGCGACAGTTTGCAGCAGGTGAGATTTTGCTTCCCGTTAAAATTTATTACAATGCATACCGTTTAGTCATGGATGCGAAGGGATTTTGTAAACACTAGTCTTTGTTTCGTGTATCTAGCTCATATCTTCTCCCAGCGGGAAGGCTTCATACATCAGACATTATTTGTTGCACGTGCCATGGTGTTCCTAGTTTCGTAATTACAAGATAATTTGGTTGACACAATTAACAATCTTTTTTCAACTTTATTATGATTCATTTAAATTTCTCGAAAGCAAAATGATAATTTACTTTTTGTCATAAACAACTTTATGCTGTAAGTAAATATTCCTTTCGCTGATTTTACAATGTTTATGCAAGGCATACACATGAAATAACTCTTCAACTTTTGTCTCTAACGCATCTACTTTTGCCTCGTAGTTATCTGCTTTGTCTCTGACAAGGGAAAATGGCAGTTGTTGTTATTCTTGATGATATACACTACACCACAGAAGCCAGTACACAGCAGGCCAAATCAGAAACAAAAGGTTACATGCATTGCATTAATTATTTGTTTGTTTTTTTTTATAGATATTGTAGGTTTTATATCGATATTGAAGGTTTTATATTTATATTTCAATTTATCACGATGAGTTAAAGGCAAAACTAAGTAACAAAAGCCGTAAAAGTGCACGAAAACATTCCAAAAAATCAACAAACGTGTACATAAGTTCTGTTAATGCTTGTATGATTCTGACGATTATAACTTTTATGGTTCTTCCTTTTTATGTTGAGCAAGTATGCTGAACAATTTTGCCACAGTTCTTAGATCCAACTTAGCCTGGGTTGAGAAACACTGATCTGTTCAAATAAATATTGAAGAAACATTTAAATCTATCAAACAAAACATTCCACGAACTAACCATTACTATATTCATAAGCTACATTGTTTCGCCATCGATTTTTGGTCACCGCGCGTAACATTCAACCAAACCATTGCATCTTTCCAATCAACGCCGTGGCCGGCTCGATTGTGGCGGATGCGTGCAGCATATGCTAAATGGCCGGTAATGAACTGTTTCCTTCGGCGGGAAGGATCCAACCGGTTGCTCCGAAGCCCGGAAGCAATATGCTGCGGTAGACGATGCTGCGATCCAGCGCACCAATCAAGTATTCAGTCGTGTGGAAACGCGAAACGGTTTGCCAAATAAGAGCTCAAGTGAACAAGGAAGCAAGAGAGAGAAAGAAAAGAAAGTCTGCTAAAGAAAAGCGACTTCGGAAAACAATAAAAAATAATATCCTTCCTCGTACCGACTTGCCGGCTCGAACACTTCACTTCCGGAACTGGCCAATCTTACCGGCTTGGAACGAGACAATAATGGTTTATTGAATTGCTGGCCATTTTCTTGCGGGAACATATTTCCATTGGCTGAAAATCCGCATGATAATGATCTTTTTTTTTCGCCCGAAAGAAGAGTCTGCACCGAAGACCTTCACAATGGTGAATGGGGTGAGTTGAAGCGACTTGATGCTGTTTGGCATAGTTTATTGCTAATTAGTTTCTTATTGTTGTTGTATGGGTACAGTTTATATTGAGTGCCACTTGAATAATGTTTCCGAAACTCTTCTGCAGAGTATCGAACTTGAGAAGTAACACAAGCATTCAATTTTTCGTTTCTTTTTGAATCAAACAATTGTTCTTAATCCTTGCCGATGGAACTGTACAGAATTTGAACATGATTGTTGTGAATACGTCCATGAACTCTAAACCTTCGACAATTTCATCAATTTCGAAATTTTACTATTTCTTAAGACTAGCGTAATCGTATTAAAACTTATCAATATCAACACATCCTTTTCGTAGTTATAAGCCAAAACAAAGATATAAATTATCAATACTATTGTCCGAAGCTGTTTTCTACAACATCAGTACTACTTCTGGAAGAATAGTTTCAAGTGTCGGAAAAACGGTTGCACCGGTAAACTGCAAGAAAAACGCTTCCCTGACGTGAACGGCTCAGGCGGTAGCAGTGGACAACCCAAAGCTTATTAATTTAACTTTCCCGCTTCCATCCGACCGAATGCACCACGGTTTTCCCCGGGACCGCCACCAGCCGGCGTTCTCCTTTTTCCAACACTCTCCGGTGAAATAATTACATCGTCCCATTATTCATAATGGAATTTTAGATTTTCACACCCGCCGCATCGCATCCGCTGACGTGGCCCAGTTGTCCTCGTCGTTGTCGTCGTCGGAGCTAAAATAAAGTTATACGTCCTTGTCCGCTTTGCCTCCTCCAGACCGCTCCGAATGACCGCAGTGTGAGCTTTCAACACTTTCCAGCGGATGGTCGTGGTGGTGGTGGTTGAGTGGGAGGATTTTCCAACCGTAGACACGACTCTCGCAGGAAAAACCACAGCAAGGAAAGACCGCCGCCGTTGTGCGACAGTTAGGGGCTTAATTTTCCCATGGCGCAGTCATAAAGCAAATAAAATCTTAAGCAGAAGCTCAAGGAAGGGAGAAAAAAAATTGAACCATGGCAAGGCTGGGTCGAAGGAGAGAAAACAGAAAAACACAGGCTGCACCACGTGTCGGAAAACGCGCAGAGAGCTTCATATTTCACAAGCCTCAAACCATCCTTACACACACACACAACGACACAAACACGCATCGATGAGCGAAGCGCAAACCGCTCTTCAGGACGGTTTTTCCCGGTAGCCCATCGAGTGCCAGCCGTGGCCGTTTGTTTTCCCCGGCCCGTTTCCCATTGCACTAAAAATGACAGCTTATTTTCTCGCCCTCCTGCCTCACCCATACCTTCCTCGTAGCCTCCCCCTCCCCCTCCTTCAACTCCGATTTTGCAGACAATTGTTTTGCAGCAGCTTTTCCATTTTGTTTGTTTTCTTTTCCGCCTCCCGAGGGGGAAAGGGTGGAGAAAACTAACCTGAGCGGTGGTGGAAAAACGCAGCCCGGCCCACAAACCGGATCCACAGCCCGGAACGGACCGGTGGTTCGGTGCTCCGTTGGGAGAAATTAATTTATGGCTCTGGCTCCTCGTAAGTAAGTGGCTTCTTGTGGCGGGCTCCGGAATGAGGAAACCGACCGCCTCGGGCATGGCTGACAGGAACTGATTAGAAACTTTCTGACCAAGAACAATCGGCACCGGGCGAATGGAACGCGGCAAAGGCAAGTTTAGTGGGCACATGACTAACATTTTTGGGAAGTGGTTGCATCTTTGTGGACGCCCGAAGATGAGTGGCTGTTCGAGAGGATCGTTAGGGAAACTCTCCGGTTGTAGTTGAAGAGTTCAAACAGATGTGTAATTATTGTTGTCCATTTTGGTTGGTTTCATGGGTTTGTAAAATGTGTTCAAATTTTCACTACTTTGACGTCGAAGGTTTCTTTTTTAGAGTTATATTTTTGTGGCTTTGAAATTAAGCTTAACTACTTTTCTGGACTAAGTTTTATCTTCTCATAATATTAGCCATTTCTCATCCTGTGCACTACAGGGCCTTCAGGCAGATCCTTCTTGATAAGAAACCTTTGCAGTGCTTCGTGACCATTTCAGTGATGCCTTTCCAGTGGCAAACCCGTACTGCATGTGGTTCATGTTTCTAACTACCTCCACAGAATGGGATAGCTTCCGATATTTTGCCGCGGATCGATACGAAGCGAACAGGATATGAGATAAAAACCTTCGCCGTCTAACAGGGTTCTGAGGAGAAACTTTATCCTGTAAGGAAGGTTCGGTACAAATCATCCTCGGGACGTGCGACGAGCACCGAGTTGAATTAGTTGATTCCATCCTTTCGATCGAGAAGCAGGGCGAGCAAAACGGAACGAGGACACGAGAAAATCCTTCACCTATCCATTCTGGCCTTAAAGCAAATAGTTTTAGCAAAATGACAAAAAATAGGGCGACCGAAATTATGCCATCATGGTGCTTCCGGCCTTATTTCTGTACCGGCCAGCAGACTTGCTATTGATCTTTCTGATTATAACGAGCGGAGAAAACCCGAGCCTGCAGCACAACCGTTATCTTCGATAGGTTTTCCTTCCGTTGTCCTGCCGACAACCGAGAGCTAAGATGCCCGCTGTAAAACTTGTTCCGATCCGGTTCCGTTGTTACGTTCGGGTTTCCCGGAGGGGCAACCATACAAGTTCCAGTTCCATTAGCAACTTTCCTTTTTCGGGATCGCGTAAGGCACTCGCCCCTCACCCTTGGTGGTTCATTAGTTATTTATGAAAAACCGACCGGCGACAGGCATACACACAGGAAACGGAAGGAAAACCTGTTTGAAATTCAATTTCCTTTGCCACCTCACAGCGTAAGGAGGAAGGAGAAGGGGGCCAGGGTTTCCTGCTAGCTCCGCATGAATTAAGGATGCTTGAAGTGGGGTTTAAGGAGCCCGGTGGTATTTCAATTGTTTTATTCTGGATGCTGCTGCTCCTGAATGTCCTTGACGCTCATTGAATATGACGCCATTACGGGTTTCCATGGTTTTCGTACGTAACCTGTAGGGACCCACTTTTGAGAGCGTTTTAAAAAATAAATAGAACCACACGGGGATATTGAACAAAGTAATAGCAGACACTTAATGTTGGAGGGGGAAATTTCCAAATAGGAGTAACATAGAAGTGTTTTTAAAACGGTAAGGTGGAACACGTTATTAACGTTTGTTGATTTAAAAAGAACTTCAAACCCGTTTTAATACTTGCAACATTCCTGCACCACAACAAGTAAGAGAAGTGGAATGCAGTGTAAATGAAAATATATAACGAGAATGCTAATATTAAGTAGTTTTCCTTTGAAGGTAATTAAAGCGAGGAAAGTGTGAAACGAACAACATACTTCCCGCTGTTAAGATGAATGCCAATTAATGGTTCTAAGGAAAGGGCTGAAAAACGTTAACCACAGTTCCTTTGAATACAGCTCATTAGGGATTTTCCATTTTGCATTAGGTTTTTTTTTTGCTTTATCCTTGACGCCATTTCAATGCACACAAGCGGAACAAAAAACGGCTTTTAATTAAGTAATGGGTTTCCGCATAAAAACACCCGCGCGCGTCAAAATCGGTCGTCGGGCGGATCGTTTGGAAAACCCGCTTTTCCGACGATTACACCATTGTGTGCAGTGCGTGGGCTAGTGAATTGCTATAAAGCTACACTTTAAAGCCACACATTACCGGGGTCCGCTTTATCGTTTCGCGTTCGGCCACGAAACCTGTCTCGCACACATACACAAACACACACGCACACATACACACGCCCACACGTATGATCCTTCGTTCCACCTACGGATACACTGTGCACCTGTTTGCCGACACGAAACTTTTCCGGTACATCTGATTACCTCGAACCATGTTATGCCCCGCAGCTCCTTTGGACCCCGTCCCTCCGCGACTCCCCTCTCGCAATCGCGAAAATCCCTCCCACTGAAGTGTAGCCCCGAGCTGGCAGCATGGAAAGTCTAGAATTCTGGCGAAGGTGAAAGCAAACGGAAGCCTAGCCGCCTTCCGAAGAAGCGAAAATTAACGAGTAGAAAATCCGCAACCGAAATGAGCAGCGAAATGCAAACCGTTTTCCCAGCGTGAAATGAAAACGTCGCCAACGAGTCGGTACTTTATATTTTTGTTCTCATTCCCCGAAAAGCTTTTCCACCCGGCTTCGGATGTTTCCGGACCCGGCATTGATTTACTTATCCGCTTTTGGAACTTTTTTAATATAATTGTGCGCGTGACAAATGTGCCGTTTTTCTAGCATGCGCCGGATTGAAAACAGGATTTTCCTGCGAATGCTCGTTCGGGTGGGAACTGAATGATCGCATTAAGATTCTTTCTGTTTCGTTCGTGCAAGTAAACTGGGGTAGCTAAAATAGAACGATTAACCTGTAATATTGTTCATTTAGAAATGGAACGAAAGGAAGGAAAATTAAACACGGCTAGGTAAACATATTTACAGGAAGAAGCTTCCTCAAGTAACTTAAGCTATTCAATTCGGAATGTTGCAGGAAAGCATGAAGCCCTATCATTCGTTACTCATCCATCACACCAAGCCATTTTTCTCGGGTTCCTACTTGTAATCCAATTCATTACCCACGTGTTTTATTTTATTGGACCTTATTTATTTAATATATTTCATTAGACCCCGAGCTGCCCATCAACCTGCTATCTAACAGACATTTGATGCACTGCCGGGCGATTCAATACCTGTGCCAGTCCGTTTCCACGAATGCCCAAATGTCACGAGACACACACATATTTATACATATATATTTCCGGCCACGCAACATCCGGCCGCAGGCCAGTCCTCCCGGGACCGGGTGGGTGGAGCGAGCGGGACCCAAGTTTCTTGTTAAAATGTTTCCTCAGCCGTAACTGCGCAAACATCGAGCAACACACTTCGAGTCAATTTGTGCTGGCGCCGGCCCGGAACTCGTGGCAATAAGCTTAGTTATTTTTCATTTTCTCAATACACAGGAAACAATGGCATGGGCCTGGATCTTTCCCCGCAGGAGCCTCATATACACACACACACACGCACAACGGCCTTGCGGCACCAACAAAAGGAGAAAGAAAAATCGGTCCCAAGAACGGAACGCGTCTCCGTGGCCGGAACCTAGGACACGGTCTAATCTGTTTGCCGTCCGTTATCTACAATACGCCTCTTGAGACATTTACCCACGGCATCCTATTGAAGACGTAGTAGACCGTCGACTTCTTTTCGATACCGGTTCCCACGGGAGGGAAAGAGAAAACAAACGCTGGATCCGAGGGAAAAGAAAGTGCCTTGAGTGTCCCCCGAAGTGCTTCGACATGGGATTGTGTCACGTAAGGTTCGGGCGAGTTCCGACTCCAGATGAGACCCTCGGCTCCGGTTGGAGAAAGGTGCCGTGGGGAGCACATTTCCAATTTTCCGCCTCCACGGGGACCGAACACCGAGGGGGTAGTGGGGACCGTGGATGGGACTAAAACACAATATCAACATATGACACGTCGGGCGAGCGCACGTCAAGAGGATCTTGTGTTATGGATTTTCCTATCCTTTTTGCCCTGCTTATGTATTTTCCTCCCCGCCTCCCGGTAACTCCAGCAGCACGTGATTTTCCCTCCCGGAGCGTGCCATGGAGAGCGTATCAAATTTCCGCCCGATCCAACCTGACGCGCCCGAGGTGCGCGCTTATTACGTCCTGCTTCGTCCACTTGACGGAACAATGGCGGGACGGCTCGAGAAGGATATTCGGCAGCCGTCGGTTTCGGCGCCAAGTGCCATTTGTCATTGTCAGGTCGATGGAGTCTCGCCCGGCGAAAAAGTGGCCAACCGGTGGAGTGAACTTACCTCATCGATGGCTGGACGCGTTCCATCCAAGCAGTCCTCGTGAGAATGCTGTGGAGGAGAAGAAGAGGAGAAGAAAAATGATGAAAATGCCAAAAGAAACACCTCTGAAGCACCCGGTGCTTCGGTAGCTTCGAGGTGCAAGTTGTGTCAACATTCGAATAGTTTCGTACAACCACCAGCAATCAGCACTAGATAAAAGAACATTCTCTCATTGCTTCTTGGAGCGTTTTTTTTCCGAAACCTTGATTGATGCGAGTGGAATTAAGTGCAAACAAATTATGATCTTCAATACAACACGCAACGCACGCCGGGCCGATGAGTGAAATGGTCATCCTCGAGGCGGAAAACTTGCCTCCCTAACGAAATCCGCCCGGAAAAAAAAATGTGTAAATTTATTATGAAAATCACGACCACCGCCCGACCGTTGACGGAGACTCGTTAGGGCTGTAATGAAACAATTTATCGTCCCCCATCCCAAAGGCGATACAACTTTCCCGACGTGACGAAACCGAAGGCGGGAGGCTCGGCCACTTTATGGCCCTCTACTATCATCATCGACAACATCATCATCATCATCACCGTCATCACCATCGCCATTGTCGTCGCAGCTGGGAAATCCAACGAGGGCAGCAGTAGAACAAAAACCCCCCAATGAAAAATCGCCACCGGGTAACTCCTCGCTGGGTAAACTCATTGGAGTGGCGAAGAAATGGTAGAATGGTTTGACGAGACATTCGATGGTCCTCGCGTGCCCTGGTCTACACAATCCAACCCCCAATCCCAGCCCGCAGCACCGAGAGAGGGGGTTGAAGAAATATGTCGACCCGTTTTATCTTCATTTCGTGTGCAAAATCACACGAACGGAGATAAATGTCCAATTTTCAGCCGCCGAGATGGATGAGCGTGACTTTGGAAGGTTTCGAACTCGCTCGCACTGTTGCGGCGGAATGGGGAAGGGCGAGAAAAGATTTTCCCCGGGAAAAGTATCGCGAAAAACCTCCATTTGATGTCGGTATTCGTTTGCAGCTTCATTCCACGTTTCGCGGCTAGGTAGGCCATTTGTTTTATTTTCGTCGCCATTTGTCCATTGAAACACTACGTTTGCGGCTAGCTTCTTTCTTAACATCCCACATACTGTAGCGTTGTATGTTTTCAATGCACTGCTAAGAAGTTAAAACTGTATTATATATCAGCCTGGTGTTACTGAAAGCAGAGATGGGAAGCATAACACATTTTCGGGATTTAAATCGACCTTAATAATCATCATGATGATTAAAATACTAACTGTTGATATTAAACACAGAAAATGAGTAACTGATCCCAACAAATATTTAAATCTTAAGCCGAAATTCGAATCCCAACAAAAAATGAGACAACAGCAAAAAAAAAAGTATTAATTCATAACAGAATTTAGGTTACAAATCTCTCCTACAATCATAAAATTTCTTGAATTCATCAATTCTTGCTGAATGCATACAATACTACTTAAACTAGTCCACCTTCAAATTGCGGTAACGAAAATTGTTGAACTTTTTGTCAAAACGCAACCGTATCTTTTCGGTACTTATTGTGTAGTATGAACTGTAACAGTTAAGGTAGCAACTAAATCAATCTTAACGAACAAAAAAGTTACAAATTAATGTAATACATTTTGAAGCTAATAGCATCATATGTAATTATTTAAATACAATAACAATAGAGCAGGAAAATATAAAGTATTATTACAAAACTAACCTAATTCAAATGAGTCTATATCTCTTTGTCTTTAGTATTATTATAATCTCAAATCATCTCTAATCAATGTCCTTAAAAATAAAGTAATTATTTGTAAAGAAACAAACCTAGCATGTTAATCTTCTTTCACAATTTTAGATCTCGTTGACTTCCCACAACACATTAGTCTCCGAGCGTCAGAATAAATCTTCGTGATCTGCTCTCATCCCAAAGGAAACCCCCGGCGGTAACCTTTTCGACTAAAGCAGATTTAATCGCTTCACCAATCCGTACGTTCGCACCACAGGTACGAGCACAATAGCAACGTGCATTCCCTGGAGCCTCGGGTGGGCTCGGAATGATAAGCGTAATGCGACCGTAATCGTGGAAATCGGTGGCGTGGTTAGTCATTTTTCCCCCGATGGACTTCCCCGCCCCGCCACGGAATAGACAGCTCTCCGCCAATGGTGAGTCAGCCTAATTACTGTATTAATACGCGACGTGACAATCAAATTAGCCCGTGAAAACCGACGCCTTAGCGACACGGACGCAAATGCGGCCATTATGGCGCAACGCGTCGCGAAAACGCAAGCGGACATTGGCGTGTAAATTAAATTTGACAGCGAACACGATTGCCAACAAGGGAAAAACCTCCGACGGGGGGACCGCGCTGCAAAATCGGTGCGCTGCAAACGTGACGAGCCGTTTACATTCTCGAACCGCCAAAACCCGTTAACGAGCGCTAAATGGATGCGAAATCGCATTGGAAAACGATTATTAACTTTAAATGGTTAACTCTGTGGTTAAATTAGGATCCAAGTTGAAGCAAAAGACAATCGCAGCCGATCACAATTCCATCGAGCCAAGAAGAATCGACCTAACGAAAGAAACGGCATCAGACGGAAGGATGAATTTTCCAATCCGCGGAAGAAAAGGCACATTAGCCTGGCGATTGTACTATCCTTCCTCCTGCCACAGCGCAGCGGACGGAATAAATCGAAAACTTTCTCAGCGTATTATAAAGTTTGATCACTTTCTAATCCCTTTATTTCGACGCGTCCCTTCCAAATCCGTGGAAAGCGAATGAATCGTTCCGCTGGCGGCAGTAGAAAGGATTTGATCATTTATTCTACTCCGACCACGGAACGAACTCATCCGGGTAAATCCATTGCCCAAATCCATTTAATCGCAGTGATCAAGGGGGCGGGGACGGAAAATCGTGGGCCTCACCAGCCATCCCACCCTTCACATCACTTTCAACAACAAATAAAACAATCGAAAAATAAAAGACCCTACAAATCCCCTTCGCCGAAAGCCCACGGAAAGCTTAAATCGATTTCGCGTCATCGAGCAATCGTTGCCCGATCGATTTGGTGCCGTTTTCCGGATTCGTGCGCGAAACTTTTCCACCCCTAGCCGCCCCGGGCGTGGGTTGAGATTTTTTTCTTCAAGAGATGGGAAGAAAAACGAAGAATAAATAGCTCGAGGTTGCCGAGATGAAACGCTCTGTTTTAGTACACAATCTCAAAGTGTCCCCGGTGGCATTATTCGAGTAAGAAGAATTGCTATATCTGTTGCACAGTTATGGCATGAACAGGGCGGGGAAGAGATAAAATAGAGTTTTAAAAATATAGTACACAGAACGAGTGACAGAACTCCATCTTCGATGCCTTTAACGATTGACACCGCGAGAAAAATCGTTTCTTAGCGCTTTTGGGTTTTTTTGTCACACGAGTCATGTTTCGAAAGTCCTTAATTTGAACAATGGAAGAGCCATTCTTAAATATTGTTGAATTGAAAAACTTTGTACGTATAGGTAAAAAACATTTTCGCAACGAACTTTGAACGGCTATAAAAAGAAACTCCTACTTTTACTACCTTCTACCTTTTTCCGGTTCAATTCAACCTCGGTTCTTGCGTTTGCGAATGCTGCTCGGTGGAAAGAGGCCGGAAGCATTAAAACATAATTGACTTCATTTACAGATATTTCCAGGTGGCCTATTTCTCCTCTTCTCGACGGTGGTGCAAGCGATGTAAGAACACGTCGCAATGAAAATAAAACCTCTCAACAATGGCATCTATGAGGGAGCTAACCTTAAGAGGTTTCCTCTCATTTTAATGGGAAAAGAAAATGGAAGTTTCTTTCATCGCACACCCCTCGCAAATGTCTATTTTCATTCAGTTTAGAGGAACAGAAGCAGTCATTTTTAGGTACAGGGAGGAAAGATTTGATGATTTTCAGAGAAATAATTGTCTTTCGGTAGGGAGGAAAAATAATTAAAATCTATAAAAGAAAGACCGAAAAAGGCTAAAACAAATACAAACTTTGTTTTTATAGTTTTTCAATTGATCACTTTCTACTATTTCTTCGGATGTTTCGTCATTAACTTATATTCTGCAGATAGAAAGGACAATTGAATCATTCGTACTCCTATCAAACATAACTTTCTCTTGTCTCATACTTATGGAAACAAATTTAGAAAATATATTACTGGGATTCCTATATCTCGTGATTTGATTTTTTTTTCTTTTCACACGATTAACTTTAAGAGGGAAATGCAATGGTATGCAAATAAATTCAAGAACACGCCATCCGTTGCCCACTCACCTTAAGCTACGCCATTCCGGCATTAAAATCCCCTTTATTTCAACTGAGAAAGTAACGCATTTTTCTCCCGAGACCGAAAGCAATGGCATAAGACTTTTGCGTTGGGATTCGGCAACTCGGAAAGTACGACCGTCCGCGTAAGACGTGAACGATCGTACACCAAATTTGATTTGCAACGGCTACTGCCTTTTCCCGGGTGGAATATCCCTGCCCCTGGGCGCTTTTCCCCGGAGCATTTCCAACCAATCTCGGAGTGTGTTGTAATAGGATTACAAAGTTTCCCGAGTGCAAAAGTTCAACGCAAAGGGTTCGCTGGAAAATATATTTGTACGAGTGTATGTGTGTGTGGATGGTTCTTACTTTAGTTAAGCCTTTTTTCCAGCAAAATACATTCTCTTAGCGACTGACTTGAGAGCTGACCAGTTGTTCAATTCGAATTCAGCTAACGGGATGCAAGTAAAGGGAGGAAAAAGGATTCACTCAAATCAATATCGGTTCAAATTCTTTTTTAACCAATTTATATTTCCTTCAACTTTGGCACAGGTGTAGGTTTCCTTTGCCCGCCGGGGTCTAAGCAACCAAAGCCACCGGAGGGCTGTAACTCAATCATCATAACTTGGGCCAAGACCCCCGGTAAAGTTTCAATACCCATGTGCATGGGTCTGTGTGGTGCATACGGATAAAACCACGTGAGGAGCAAAATGTAAAAGTTTGTTGCCAAAATGGTATCGTATTGATGGAATCGGATTCTTTTCCATCCCCGCACGAATGTTCCAACGAGTCCAGCAACCAGATGCTCTTGATAGGAGCGAACATGGGGCAAATGCAAACATTTGCTTGCACACAAACACTCATGCGCACATACACACACACAAATGTTTCCATCGGTTTGCTAAGTGTAATGAAAAATAACATCAAAGTGTCGAGCAACGTGTGCTTTGACCCGGTGTGCGGAAGGGCAGTGCTGTTTGATCGCAAGAACTCATAAAAATCATATTTCAAAATTGCAACCCCTCATACCTCGTTTCCCTTGGCTGGCCGGTACCACCCACGTACGTCCCACTGGCGCTCCGAAGGGAAAAATACATTTGCCGGGTATCGATGGGGATCGTAAACTTCCTTCCGAAAGACTACAAAACCGCCATAATTGTGCAAACATTATTTAAAAGGAAATATTGTGTCGATGTTCGAACGCGGATTGGAAAGGGCCTAGGTGAAGCTGAAGCACGGTAAACCTTTTTTCCCCTATTGGACACAACTTTTTTCGAGCGATGAACAGATTTGGGTATTTTTCCGATTCACTGGGATTCTCGGACAAAATATTGCAGATTAAAGCTATTGAGATTTATGTTTCGCGGAATTGAATTGAAACATGTGGAATCTATTTGTTTTATATTTTACACAACCAAAACTTCCTATTCATATGTACGGGAAGGATTTGAAATGTGAAAATAGATACAAACAGTTGTCCTTGTTTCTACAATTAGAAAACATTTGGTTCAAATCATCCTTTTTAAATTTCAAATGATATTGGTTTTGTATTAACGCCTTGTTGTAAAAATTACGTTTAAAATTGCTTGCCTGTCATGTTTGCACATCCCTTTTTTTGCTATACTTATATCACATCCCTTTTTTGTTATACATAGCACTAACAAAATTGAACCAAAACGAAATTCAAACACCGTACCACCGAAACGAAGAAACATAAACAAATAAACACAACCATCTTAGCCACGATACGAGCCCCCTATTTCCCAGAATCTCGCGACTGATGGGAAAATCGAAAGTAAATATTGAAGACCCACCCCGGATAGAGGGAAAACTGTAAGGGCGACAGTCAATTTCGCACATGAACGCGGTGTAAGCGATTTCCATTCAATAAGCAGACATAAATTTATGAAACAAAAAAAAGAAAAACCTTGCCGGGGTCTTGGGCAAAAAGGTTCTACGGTATTGCTTTGCGGTTCTTAAACGTTACGGCGAAGGGTCGAAATCACACTTTTTAGTAGGGTGATTTTTTTCCACCGATACTAAAGTGGGAGAGTGGAAGGCGGAAAGAAATGATCCCACATCTTCAATTTGACAGGTTAAACAGAATAGAAAAAAGAGGAAGGCCCGATCCCGAGAGCCCAACCATGAGTCGCTGATAAATAGAAGAACCGAAGGTTTCTTTTCCCCAAATTCGACGAAAAGGAGGCCTGTATTCTCACCGTATTCTTTTTTTTACCTTTTCGAATCCTAAAGCCGAAAATGTACCCCACGATTTTTCTCACCCACATTCCACACACACCCTCCGCCAACCGGCGATCGTATGATGAGGATATTGATGGTCGTAATATGCGGCAGACGTAAAGATGGAAATGGAGAAGGAAAACCGATGAAGTCGATGATGACGACGATGATGATGATGATGTTTCCGAGACTCGCGCTCGTCATTGTGCCATTGTTTTTGGGGGGCTCACATTTTCCCACCGGGACGATTTTGTCTGTGGGTGTATGTATGTGTACGTAGTGATTTTTCCCATTTTCACTGGCCAATCGAAGCCGTTGTGCGAGGATTATCCTGCAGCAAGCGCTACAGCGAACGGGGCCGAACTAATTAGAGGTAATGGAGTGCAGAAAATAGGTTTAATTAAGCAGAACCCGATCAATCGGTTGATCCCCGACGGCTTGGCAGACGGCCAACGAATTATCCGTGCGAGCGGTTCTTTTTTCCCGCTCATGGAAATGTAGAACCAGGGCTTGGATTAGCGATGACCTTGTTGGGGGTTATTCCAATAGGACGTGATCGAAAGTCGATGATTTTTGGCCACCGTCTAGAATCACCTTTTCATTCCTTCTTCTTCTTGGTCTTCTTTGTTTGCCGCCAGAATGAAAAAACACTCCCCGGAGATCGATCGGTAATTAATTGAAAAACTTTTGTCATTTGTTCGCCCTCGGAAATGGCGTTGTCTCGTTCTGCGGATGGTGGAAGCTATAAATAGGGCTCTGGAGGAGGGCAAGTCGAATAACTCCACCTCCTTTTGACACGATTGCACGATTTTCCTGTCATCGCGACGAGTGACAGTTTCGTGCGGCACGTGGATTGCATGACCGGACCCTTCACGAACTCTGGTTCTACCTTTTCCATGTCTCAACGGTGTTCATTCCTTCTCTTTTCTGCTTTGAAACAAGTTTTCAAGAAAAATTCTACCTAAAACAATTTGCAGCCTAAGGAAAAGTGAAGGAAATTTTATTCGCCCTCCAATCCCGAGCCCAGCGCAAATGTCACCGTTCCAGGGTTGTCCTTGGACGGAGTGCAACGTTTGGAACACCCCGAACGGTTCGTCCTTGACCCGCTAAAAGTCAGCCCGATGGGTTTGGAGTCGCTCCTTGTCGGTGGAGTTATTTTTGTCATCTTCCAACATCCTGCGCCCGTGTTCGAAGGCTACGAAACAAAGTTCCGTTTGTGGAAGCGCTAGCCAACCGATGGGTTCTGCTTTCTCCTGGTTCTGGTTGGAAAATGTGTCTGAAGTTGCAAACGATGGTGCGCTTATTGGTAGCAGCTGGAAGGATTTGGAGCCGATGGCAGCGAAAGGAATGTTTTATTAGAAGTAGCACATGTGAAACGAGCTTTTCCATGTTTTTCCTTAGAACACGAACACGTTGAGGTACATTTTACGACATTGCGAGATACTTTGTTCAAAGGGGGAAAAAAATGATTCATTCACACACACCCCCGTGTGCTTTAAGACAGAAATATGACTTAAAGTGTTTCTTTACAATGTTTAAATGGGGTTTATCACTGAAAAGTATGTTAAAATATCATACAATACTTGTTGTGTGAGAGTCGATTCACGTTAAGGGTTCTATTTAAGCTGAATTTTTTAAGGTACAGATTGTTGATCCTACTATTTGAAAATGATATAAAGTTTGTTTTAACACAACGCTAGTGTTCTGTATAATTAAGCTCTACAATCAACAAACAATCGTAAATGATGTTGAGCGCACATCGGTGAATAGAAAACATCGGTTTGTGTGCACATCAACTCGCGGTTTCTAAATAAAAGCCAGCCGTGAAACACCATTTGATGCAAATGGCAAATAGAAAACTCCCCGGGTGTTTATTTTCTCCTTTCAAATACGCACAACTCACTCCGACACAATCAGTTCGATTTACCTTCTACTCGCCATGAACCAACTGTTTGCAACGCTAATTAACTTCGTCAGCTCGGTGCATCGTTGCTGCATCCGCTGATGCACTTTCCTACGGTCGTAAACAATTTAAAGACAGTCCGAAACATAAACAAAACTAACTCACAAATAATGCTCGTCCAAATGCAAGAGTGTCTCGGCCATGTTTACGTTTCGATTGCTTCGACACAAATGAAGACGCACAAACGGATGTCAGGTGCCAACCACTATCTTGACGGATCGTTGCGGTGTCTTGACATACATACCCGGCCACCTTCTCTCCCCACCGGGAAAGGGAAAATTGCGGGAAATAAATCTCCCATTTTCCTCCGTCTAGGACCACAGCGCACGCAAAGTTCAGCCCGGTTTTCCCGACGAAATCGTAACCGAGAATTATGGTTTGCCCGTGGACACCCGTGGCGTTCGGTCTCTCCCAACACAGCCAGTGGGAAAAGGATGTTGAGCTCGCTAAGATTTTCCCCTGTTGCTTGGGAAAATGGTGTGCCTTTTGGGGGCTGCAGCACTGCAAACGCGGGTGCGGTACGAGCTGTCAATCGAAACGCTACTTATTCCCACCCACCTATTTAGAAGGTGTGGCTGTATGTATGTATGGCTGCGTGTTGCGGTACGTGTGATGTTGAGCGACCAGAACACATATGGTTCGCCACACTTGAGCGTTCGGTTGACGCTCCGGAGGGAACGCAAGCGACGACGGTAAGACGGTGCGAAAATCGGACGAATCTTTACGACCGGCGAGCTTCATAATTCTCGTACGAGCCTTTCCCATTCCACCCCCCCGCGTGGTTGGTTCGACGACTTCGCACGTGTCCAACTAAACGGAAACGGAACGGTTTCGCCGTAATGAAGCGATTACAGGCGAGTTCCCAGCGTCTCGCCCGTCTTCAAGATATTCAACGCTCCTTTCATCCTCCAGTTCCTCATTTTTGTTGCACTCCCGCCGGTGTGAGGCTTGTTTGCACTGCTCCCACCCCCACCCACCCCGTCGTCCCGGTCTGTGGGAGGATTGGATTCATTTTTACGACCCTATAACTGCAGGCAATTTGCTTTAATGGCGGCAAACCTCCCGCTAATCGACAAGGCTAAGTAGAGTTTCCTTTTGGGTTTTTCGTTCTTCTTGTTGGCCACCGCCTTCGCCTTGGCTTTGCTGCTTGCTGATAAAATCGAACGAATCGCACCGAGCGACACCCAAGGGGATTTGTTTCGTCCGTTCGTTTCCGATCGCATGCTAATAACTAACACCGGCACTAAATGTTAGAACCATGTGCATGTTAACATTTACTGGAACGAATGGGAGGGTTTGCAGCGAGCGGGTGAGGGGGCAAGGGCTTACGGTGCGAGTATGTAGCGAGGCAGTTTCAATCAATTTATGACATCCGTTTCCAGCGTCAATGGGGCGCGAGTGCGAACGGCAAGCACACGCTTTGGCATGAATGAGTAAATGTCGGACGCCGCTGACATTAGTCCGATGGTGTCATGCAACCGCCGGAACGTGATGCAACTGCAGTGTGGGGGAGTGTGTGTGTGTGTGTGTGTGTCGGGGTGGACGTGCCCGAACCTGACGCGGACAATTTTACACTACCAACGAGCGAAATTTGAAATTGATTGCTTGCAAAACAAAATTTAATTTCATTCCACCGAAGCTAAACAAAAACCACCTACCCCAACTAATCCACGGCCAGTTCAGCAAATTTGATGAATGCTGGGCAGTCTCAAAGGCAGAAAAGAACAAAACGTGCCCGTGTGCCATGCGGATTTGAATGCAGTTCTCTGTTTCGCCGTACACCGCCGGAGTGCAACACCGAGCTGCATTTATATCCCGTTGCACAACGAGCAGAAAAACGGTCGTCTTTTCGAGGGAAGTGGGGGGAGGGGGATGGCAGGCACTGCAACTATGCACTGGTGATAAATATTGTCTATGCGCAGAATTATGTAACGGAACATTTTACACTCGCGCCGGCGAACGAATGACCCATAAGCGACCCGGACACACCGGACGACTCAGTTGACCTCTGACGGCACGCGGACGGAAAGGGTGCGGGGGGTGGGTTTGGGGTTGATATTCATTTCGGTTCTTTAGTTGCCACCGTTATCGGACGTGCCGGTGCAGGTGCAGCCCGGAAAAACAATATATTCACCATTCCGAAGCGCATATGGCAATCGCGCAAGGGGATAAAAGAAAACCGGGGAAAAAGTGGACACAAATGTCAAACTGTCCTGGAAAAAAGGGATAATGATAAGCGGAGGATTTGATATACGAGTGCGAGCTCAGAAAAAAAAACAATTCCACGCCACTTGATTCACGGAGAACTCCCGGAAAATGGAATTTAAGAAGAGTAAAACAACTGTCCAACAACTTAAAAAAAGATACATTATTAATGAAAAACATACTCAGCTGTACGTTCTAATAATATGAAAACATTTTACATTTACTAAACATTACTAAAGCATTGTAAAACAAGTGTTAAATAATATAATATTAAATAATAATAATATTTCACCTAAATAATTCAAACCTTTTACATTTCCGCAAATAATTTAATATTTAAAAAAAGAAACACTGTTTAAATGTTTTTTATGAGGTCAAATGGTAAAGTAAGGCAAATAATAATATTTTCAAAAATCAATAAGTTTACTTTTTGTACTTTTCATGAAAAGGTAAACCTTGTCGAATGCTCGACCAGTTTCCTGCTCTTTAAAATGTTCTTGGTTGTTTGGCGAGACCGTTTCGTGAGACCACGTTTCGATGCGATTAGCAGTAACCGTCTCCCCCCCTCGTTTCGCACACCCCACCGACAGTCTCACGGTGCACGAGCTGCAGCAAAGCTGAGAGGACAATTGCACCGACGACGAATGCAAATGGCTGCAGCAATCACTTTCCCGCGGCGAGTCTGTCTGTCAAATCGTCGCCAAGTGGTGCCGGATGGAGGCCCCGTTCTCTCCGTTCGGTTCCGTTCAGTTCCGTTCCTTCTGGAGCTGCTTTCCGTTTTCATGCTCATCGCCCTTCTTCTTGGTCCGCACTCCGGACCGAAGGAGATCCGTGGGCAAACTGATTGGACCCCAGGCGGTGATAATTCCATGGACATTATTTATAGCGCATGATATGCAGCAGGTCGCTTCGGTGCATGCACATACACACACACACACCTACGCATGCATGGTTGAGATGGAGCAACGGATAAACGGCACCGGTGGGCACATTTGCATTGCAGATTCCGGTGGCTTACGAGTCGATAATGAACCGCCACACGAAATGCCAACCCGAGAGCCGCAGCCATCTCATCCCGTTCCGGGGTGGGAAGGTGAAGGTTGGAGAAGGTGTAAGACCCGGGGCCCCGGGAAATGCCGTGAAACACACACCGAACCGATTCGTCACCGTCGACGGAAAGTTGCAAACGGATTGTCCACGTTGCGGATGACCATGACAGTCGGTTGAGATTTCCGGTAGAAAAATAGCACCTTTCACCGTTGTTCGATGGAAATTGTACCACATTTAAATAATCGAACACTAAATTCATGAAAATCATATCAATATTATTTCAGTAGGGGTGTCTGAGTTGATTACAAAACTAATTGACTCATCCATGATCCATAGGAATGTTAACTGTTTATCGAAGGGAAGCAAGTGATTTCAATAAAAAAAAAACCTACCACTCCATAACACTGCATTCATCCGACGCCAACTAATTCGATTTGTTTGTGCCAGCGCGTTAGACGAGCAAACGTTTAATTGCCGCCAACCGTCGGCAGACCGCATGTCTCACGTTCGCGCCATCAACCCGCACCGTTTATGCGACAAAGTTCAAGGCTTTGCACGCGCGCCGCACTCGTTCTCTCCCTCTCTCTCTCTCACTCACTTTCTCACCGTGCGCTCGCGATCAAACGCGAAACCACTCACGCTCGCGGGACTCACACTCTGCGGTCGGCGCGCTTAATTGGCGATCATTTTCATTCGTCGTCCGATCAATCGCCGGATGACATTTCGCGCCGGTTCGCGCGAGATCTGAAATTGATACTTGAACGTATCGTCACACCGGGATGGCGTGAGCTGCCTGTCAATTCGCCGAACTCCATCCCTCCACGTGGGTGGACCAAACGGTGTGTGTGTGTGTGCCCTAAACACCCCGTCATTCTTTCGGCCGCATTCCAGGAATGCTTCCCGGCGGGGACATCCCCGATGGGATTGATTGGGACAAATTGACAACCGGACGAGGTGCCATTCGCGTTCGCGTGCCGTTCGGAACCGGTAAAACGGGGCGGCTGATGAATAAATTCAATTCGACCCCAACCCCGGGCCATTCCGGAAGTGTGTGTCTGTATGTGTGTGTGTGTGCGTGACACAAACGCAACCCCTCCTGTTGTGCTCTATCGCACTTTAATTTGTCCGCGAGCGGCGTTGATTGAAGCTAATTAAGTTAAGATAGATTCGATTCGCCCAAGACCACCCCCCCCCCTCCCCCCTAATTTCAACCTTCCTCCCTCCAACAACCACATCGAAACGAAACGTAGGTACAGGATGTCTCCCAATTTTGTTTGAGTTAAGTCTGCTGATAATGCAGAAATAACAAATAAACACTCCTAACAGCGCCTCGGGGGCACTCGAGAATGCGACGACGCAAAGACACAACAGTGACGATTTTCGCTTGTCGAATCGAGAAAGAATAACATTTGTCTTTCGCATTACAAGCGCTGTCGGGGAACTTCAATGTGCGCAACGAACCAGCAAATCGAAAATGGTGAAAAGCAGTTCCAGCTCACTGGAATCATCCCGGTTGTGGTGAGTTGTTAAAGCCAACGCAAACCTACTCCTTCCACTGAATGGCAAGCTTTCTTGGAACATGAAATTTTTAAATTTCAAAACAAATACAAATTGCTTCGGAGCTTTTCGTTTATTTTCGTACGATAAGATTATAATTTCAATGGTTTTATTTCTTGGAATTTACATGAATAGACTCCCACATCGGAACTCATTGCACGGTACATTTTAAAGGGTTCTTGTACGCGACTACCATTTCTATCGAATCGATTTAAATTCCATCAATCCTGGAACCCATTGTTGCCTCTCCATCTCCCACGCACAAAAAGGGTCACCGGGGGCGCCCCCTTTATGTGATCGCCGTTATCTTTTCCTTCGGCTGCAATAAATCACCAGCGCGGTGAATGATGGATAGAATAAATCAATGATTGACTCGGCGTACCATTGAGCAACTCGACGATTGATTGATGGAAAGCTGACGAATTGATGCGAGGTGCCGGCCATTTTGGATGGTTTATTTTCTTTTACTCCATTCCGACAAGCCCTGCCAAGGGCACGAATGTTTTGCATCCCTGCTTGGAGGGGGGTCGTTGCGTACAAGTGGAATTGATATCGATACAATAAAGACAAACCGAGGTAGCATCGTTCGAGGAATGGGATTAGGCACGGAAGCGATTCCGGTGAAATCTTCATCGAAAGAAACCCGTAACGAATTCCGACCGGTAGGTAAATTGTTTTGAAGAATTATTTCCATTCGCATTGGAATAACATGAGGAAAAGACCTCTTAAAGCACCAGCGGGTGCTTGGGTGACTTGAGGGAAAGGCCCATCGCATTCCATAGATGTCAAATCATCGCGTTGTGAGGGCAAGAAAAGGTGAGGCTACCCGCTTCCAACTGTCACAACGGAATGCATCGTGATGGATGTGCCAAGACTGGTGACCACTGAGCTACCTCCCGAGGAATCCGCCCGGTGGAATAATTTAATTATAATGCATCACCCGTACCCTTTCGTAGGAAGATGTTCTCGGCCGGAAGAGGACTTTCCGAGAAGCTAGTGCCTCCATCAGATGATGGAGCATTCAAAGCAGAATCCAGCAAATACCGCCTTCGATGGCGCACAGTGCATCCATCTCTGTCAACGGGATTACTTTTAATTAATTGCATCAATCACCCGGAGAGATGCTACCTTAACGATCTTCACTCAACCCGGTCTATTTTATTGTTTCTGCTAAAGAGCATTAAAGCGCAGATTTCGAACAGCGGGAAGCAAACATATCGATGCATCTCGTGCGTCAAATTGATGCTTCGCGGACCCTCGAACCCAGCTCGAGCTGCAATCAACTGCCATTCAACGACTCTATTTGTCCGCAACATTGTCCGTAACTAGCCGGGCCTTGTGGTCTGTTGGTTCTAAGCGTGTAAAAAAGAAGCAACATAGGTTAAAATAAAAAAAAAGGCACATCATCAGCGGGAAAAGCAAAACACTACTGCGCCAGGTGGTGTTTGCTGGAGACACTTCACAATGGGTGGCAGCGCATGGGCAACAACAAAACCAACCCCTCTTTCCATTCAAACGGGCGAGGGGGTGTGCACACAAACACACCGATCGCATGACGCGGGCCCTTATTATTGTTTATTTGTAAAACAATCCGCCACGAGTAGTGTGTGGCACGACTACTTTACCGGTCGTGGAGGCACGTTTCCTACGGTGGAATTTAAAAAAAACCCTCCACTGAGTACCTTCATGTATCGTTGCAGCTGCCGAGAGTGAATGGTTACCCCCGAACAAAAAATGCAACGCTCACTGCCCCCACCGCTTCCCTCGAGCGCCGGCTTTTTTCGCGATCATCAGCTGAAATGCACTGCAGAGGATGCCGCTCGTGGCGTGGCGTGATGTGTGCATGGAACTGTTTATATTATTTTTATCTTTTATCATATTGTTTTCTACTTCAACGGCATCTCCATTTGAACGCTCAACGCAGGGGGGAGCATCATGCACCTTGGCAAAACTATGAAACACACCATGTCCGTTATTCATTCGTTGTAACGCATGCATCTTTAGTCGTTTTGTTTATCGTGCACGTATCGTTTCATTTTTCTTTATTTAGTCCATGCTGAGATGAAGGTAGATAGCATAATTTGTTTAATAAAGAATAAACCCAATTTTTGTATGAGTGACCATTAAAGTTGTAAAACGACTAGAACATTGTTTCTTATTCGGATCTTCTTGTTTTCTTCGTCATGCCAGAAAGTTTTACGTCTTGTCAAACCTGAGTTCGAATTTCAAACAAACACAATTCTTCACCCTTAGACAAAAACCCTTCAATAAAAGTATTGAATCAACTATATTTCGTTAGTTTAAATGACATTTTTTACAAGTGACGGAAAGACACATGATGCTCAGTGAATGACACAAGTCCAAGGTTATTTTCAATCGGTTTAAATTTAGGAAAATACCCGCCTATATCAGGAGTAAATTTTCTTCACTATTCAAAACCATCCAACTTAAATTTTCTCGGATGGTTCTTTTGAACCTAGGTAACAATTTGATTGGTTGGTTCAGTGAAAAAAAATCTTCCTCCCAAGCAAACAATATTATCAACTACCAACTACACGCCATTCAACAAGACGTTCCAAACACTTGACGAGCCTTTGACAGGCTCTCGTCAGCAAATGGCAAAAAAAAACCTCTCAAGTAACACAACCACCACATCCTTCCTTTTCTTTTGTTCCACTGACGAGGTAGAGGGGATGTTCCTTTTTTGTTGCCAAACTGTGATACTCTCGTCCTGGAGAGATTAGGAAAAATCCTTCACACAAAAGATGACATCAGCTTCGAATAGCCGTACCCCGCTATTCCGAACAGCGAACCGTCGACGCCTCGGCGCAAAAATCCTCTTCAAACAGTAAAATAGCTTTTGGTTGGTGAAAGGAAAACGCAGCATAAAAAACACACACACGAAGCGCGCTCGTACGAACACAAAGCTTGTCGAAAAACATGAAAAAATGTACCAGCTACACACAAAGCCGTCGGTAAGCGCAAATACAGCGCCTCATGGCTCGACTTGTCCAAGTAAAAAGCGACACTGGCGAGAGTGTAAAGCCTTCGATAATCTCGCATCGGATGGACCCGGTTGTCGTCGGGTGGTGTGTCCTTCCGGTTTCGGGTGCTGTTTGGACTGATGTTTCCTCGAGGCGTTAGGATTGATCCCGGAGGAGCAGACAGCGCCGCCTTCGCTAATCCCAACCGACGAACGGGTGTGAACGAACTGATGGCGAAGATCCGGTCCGGTCCAGGACGTGTAGTTTCCGCTGGGCGTGGGCTTCCTTCCACCGCATAGAAACCCGTGTTTGACACACACACACACACACACCCACAAACGGACACGTATTTCTCGATACCTCGATGTCATCAAGCTTACAGAACAAACTCATATCCCTAAGGATTGGAAGCAAAGCAAGAACGAAAGAGTAAATAAGCTACGTTCCGGTCGGGATTCTGGTAGGGTACAGTCTGCTTACAGGAGTCCAATCTCGCTGTACAGTCGCCGGAAGGGTTATGAATTATTAGACCTGTTTGTAGTACAACCTGTGTTCCGAACATTTGCTCACCGGAAACACTGTTCATTCCTCACCCGTACGACTTTGCAAGAAACTGCGTAAATAAAAGAACGCACTTTCTCCGGGACAAGAATGAGCTCTTTTGCCGAGACAAGCAACTCCACTCCCGGGTTCCGAAATTCCAAGCAGCCCTTCAAAGTTCGCTTCAGGTTTTGCTAGCTTTTCTTCAGCACACTTTTTTTATTCATTCATTTGTTTGCTTTCTGGGTCGTGAATTTCATATCCGTTTTCCGGCGACGTTGGGATGGAAAATTTGTCACCATTTAAACGAAGCAACCCCGGCCAAGACCGACGGCAAGGATGGCATCCTCCCTGACGAACGGTTTGTTGTCTCGCAGGCCGAACTCGTCTTACACATGCTTCCCTTTTTCCAAACAGGCTGGCCGGGCCGCCTCTGACGTTGCGGCTGCCAGCAAAGTTTTTCCTATGTCAACAAGCTAACGATTAGGTCGGGGTTTTTCGGCAAGACGAAGGCAGAAGCGCGTACCTTTATGTTCTTTTCTTCTCGCACTCTTCTCCCAACAGCCGAATGAAGACCACGGCGGGTTGTGGTGCTTGCCGAACGGTTGTGTTTGACAAAGGATGAACTTATTTTTAGTCTACGCCGGGTTTTCCTGCTTTCAGGGATCCAGTAAATCATTCACTCACCCGTCAACTGTTCGCCTTTTACATCAAGCAAGGAATGGGATACGTTTGGTTTACCGAAGGGAAAAGTTCTAATTTTGTAGGAGTCTATGTATTTTGTTTTTTAATCTTGAGAAACCACTTTGGAGTTTCTCTTACATTCCCTATAGAATTATTTTCGAAAAATACTAAGGCATAAATTTGGGGGTCAAAATTTAAACGATGGACTAATGAAACTATAAATAATCAAACAGTTACTGGTTCCTGGCAGGACATAGTTAAATATCTAAAAATGAAAATGCTAAAACTAGTCCCATTTGAATGTAAGAACATTCAACGAAACTTGTCAATCCACCCCACGTCAATTTGCCTGAAGATACACACGAAGGAGTAAGCAACAAACAACCGTCGGGACCGAGTGCATAAATTGTCGGCCTTCCCAAAATAATGGTTTCCAAACTTTTCCGGCTACTTCCTAAAACTTCCCTCGGAGCGTGGCCTTTACGACCTTAACCTCAGCTCAAAACCGACGAACAAAACCAACGAAAAATAAACCAATCAAATAGCCAAACTCCAGTCCCACTGCCGGACCACGTCGAGGTCCGGTGAATTTACTTACCTCACCAGACGCTCCCTCTTCCCCCTCAATCTCTCCTCCCGCCTGGTCATGACGTTACCAATAAATCTTCATTATTTGTACCACACAGAACGCACCGCGGTCCGGGCACTGATTACATCTGAAGCTGTTTTGATTTGTTTTTATTGCTCCGGCGCATGTGTTACCGTCGGCCGTCTAGGCGCCCCTTTTGACCCTTTGATGATTTCGGCAAGACCTTCTCCCAGGGCTGTGTGAGGCAGACGAGGCTGGCTAGGTCAGGGCAGGCCATGGAACCTCGTACGAGGCGAGATGCTATTTCCAGCTGCCCTACTAACTACCGCTGCTACCGGCAGGCAAAGGAAAGGCGTGCAACCAATGAAAGTGGCGGGGAAAATGGTACAAGTTGTAGCGAGAAAATTGCAAACGAAACCGAACTCGGGCGAAAGTTCATTGTTACGTGACCTCCGGCAAGATCCGGGTGACTTTTAATGTCGAAACGATCGATACCGGACCCCGTCTCGGGCTGCTAATTGCTGCCATTAGGTATGCGGGAACGCCATCCACCATGAAACCGCACGCTGTTCCTCCGAAACTGGCACGGAGAAAAAGGTCTAATAAATCTAGTCCGATGGAAAAAGCCCACCGTGGGAAGAGCGTTGTGCGTGGTTTAATGTGGCTCATGTTTCGATTGGATTTACGTGCCAGATAAAAAAGTTTGTTTTATTTCCTTTTTCCTTCCACCGTTTTCTTGGTTGCCATTTCGCATTTTATTTCGCTATTTCGATGTAATATTAATGATTTGCTATCAATTCATTTCAGTGCGTCTTGAACGAAAATGAGAACTTTTAATTATTTTCGAACTCAAAATCCTTCGTGCCTCAGTGCGTTTCTTTTTTCAGTCGAATTCTTCTTACCCTCGAACGAACACCTCTTTAAGTACCTCGGTAAACTTTTGTTTCTCATGCAATACTTGAATCATTCAATTCATAACCACCCAAAGCGCACGAAACGGATCCGCAAAAGTCGGCCCTCAACGACGATGGCTACGTACTCAAGCGTGCGTTAAACTTTTATTCCATCCCAAACCAGTTCGTTCGGTTCGGTTCGGTCGTCAACGAAGTAACGCTTGGCCGAACGAAAAAACCGGGCGCCTCCATCGAATTCTCAGCATTTCCCGAGCGAGCCCGCATGGCGACGAGCTACTTAATTAATTTGAAATAAAAATAAAACTCAACCCAGCAGCGGAGGGAAACGGAGGGGGGGAAGCGGGAACTGTTTTTTCCTCCCCGCGCAACCAAGTCGCAGTCCACCCAAGGCCGTTCGTTGTCGTATTTTCGCCCCCTCCACCGGGCCGTTGCCCGCCCTTTGGGAGTTTCGATTTTCCGGCTTCACACTGCTTCGCTGTGGCTGTTATTGTGTTTGTTTGGTTATGATTTTCCACCCCGCTGTTGGGCGGTCTTTTTGTGAACCTTTCCTCCTCCCGCCTCCACGAAAACGGACGAGGACGGTGTTGCCCTTGGTGGCGCGAATGTCCTTGTACTCGTTGGCGCCCTCTCTCGGTGAAATGGGGCTTGTTTGAGGAACGGGCTGTCAGGTCTTTCTTTCGATTGTTTTGGCATTTCCGTTCTAACACTATCGAATCGTGTTTTCGCCCGCTGTAACCGGTTGCCAATTTGATTTTGCTTCGAATTTATCAGCTGCTTCGTCATTAAGCGCACTTTGTAGCGGTCAGTAGGGCATGATATTAAAATTAGAGTCCTTCAGCATGCAGCAACATCGATTTCCGTTTTCATTAATATATCAGTAAAAACGTATTCAAACTATATGTTTTTAAGAAGATTAAAGTTAAAATATACTTGAAAAATTCAAACACAAAAACCTAGTAGAAATGATAAATTCAAAAAAAGTCTTTTGCTACTGTACTTTTATCGACCGTTCATGGTATTTTTGTATCCCTTATTTCTCTCCTACTGTTAAATGCAACTAGATCAAAAGAGCTCACAGTGCAGTGATCAATTTCTAGACTGAACTATGCAAAAAGGAAAACAATTTTCAAAGCCTTCCGCCACGTTTTCAGTCGAATGAATCGAATTGCATAATGATATTCTTTGGCAGAACTCTATTGCCTACCGATACAGAAAAAATCAAACTGCAAAAATAATACCATTCCAGTATCGAGTTTTGTGTTATTTTAAGCATGACCTCAATTTTTTTTCGCCATTTTACTTGTCCAGTGTAGAAAAGTTGGAAAAAGCTTCCCGGGACGCGCAACAACACAACCTGCACCAGATGCTGTAGTGAATTTCCCGAGAATATTATCGGCAGCATCGTTTTGCCCGGCCAACCGATCCGCAAGTGGCCAAAGTTCGACCATATCGAACGGTGGCCGGCAGAGAAATGTACACGTACCCGGCACAATTCAATTACACCTTGCGAACATTTGCAAACCGTCGAAATCACCGTCGACCGTCCGGCATTGGTTTTGCCGGTTTGCGGCGAGCCAGATTTATCGTTTGTTGGTGGCGCTCCGTGTGAACGAATGCGATTGAATTGGTAAGGTTCGTAGCCGATTTCGGGTCCCATATCGACCGGTTCGACGTGGAAACATCGATTGGCCAGCTAAGTGGAAAAGCCCCAGTGTTATCTGTAGCAATTTGCCAATTTCCATCGACGGTTGATTGCTAGCAGATAAATAGATGACAGTTTGTTCACGGAGGCATACGAGAGGGTTGATCGTCTGGATTGGTTTGACGTATTTATTTCCGTGAGTGTTCTGTTGATTGCATTTTAAAACAGCAATTCTATCGCTTCACAATCAACTGCATATTTGCATGTGACATAATGCATTACCTTACATTACTTTATCGATTGTTGGAAAAATCGCAAGAAACTAATAGGCTGATAAATTAATGGCTTATTTTCTCGCTCTTTGTCAACGATATTAGCCAAAAATTTATTTATCTTACCATTTTCCCTTCCTGTGTTTTATGTAGTTTTCCTCTTTTTGAACCAGAAACAGGTTTTCGGGTCACTAAACTTTCACTGGATTCATCATTTCACCGTTTATCGTCGCTTCAGATGAACAACGGGAAAATATAAATTCCTCAGATCCAACACACTCCGTACGATGAAAGATCAAACATCATCGATACGTTGATATTCGATATTTCCCATTAGTTCCACCCAGTGTTCCCATGCCTTCTATTTTTTTAAAGGTTCAGCAAAACGAATATGCAAAGAAAATCGAGAGGGAACGTTGGGTGTCGTAAAAAAACGGGACCGAGAAAAGGTCGATACGTCCACTCGAGGCAGGATGGATGGACGCAGTCCCATCTCCAGCAGACATCCGTCCGCCGACCGGAAATCGGCTAAGGACACCTTTCACGAGAGGGTTTTTCCCCCATTAGGCAGGCATGGGGGTTTAAGCACAGAAAAGGGCCGCCTTGGGCAAGGGTCGCCTATCCCATGAGGTTGGTCGGGGAAAAGCGGAACACCGACAGAACACCAAAAGTCGAACACCGGCTACGCTCCAAAGGCTCCTGGCATACCTGGAGGGAGAACTGGCTGCCAACACCAAGCAGACGGTTCCACGAAGGCAACTGGATACCGTACACCGTAGCTTCGGTGGAAGATGTCGAACGTTTTACGCCCGGATGTGGAAACGAAACCAAACCGACGCTTGGCCCTTCTCCTTGCATCTTCCTCGGGCCAAATCATTAAGTGGATTATTGTTTTACATTCTCGTCCCCTTTTACCGTCGTTGATTGGGGAATCCTGTGCGAACTTTCCTTCTCTCTCTCCTTCCCAACACCGCTCAACATGGTTAAGGATACCTCAGTAGCATTATGATACCCAGAAGGCGGGTTGATCAACGGAACCGAACCGGAGATTCGTCATTGGGCCATTTTCCGGCGAACCGAAATTAGACGACAGCCACCAAACATTTGTCGCAACGGGTTTGGCGTCCGGTTCGTTTGACTGCGTCTGGTGTTGATTTATGCCCGTTACGTACTAATGCTTTTGTTCCCCTTTGTTTGTGGCAGGTGTTCCGGTGTGGAAGTGGAAGCAACCCTAAAGCCAATTTGTTACGCAAAGTGTTTAATGAGCGATGATTGGTGTTCGGCTGTTCAGCAACATGTGCTGAGAAGTTTTAAACTAATCGCATTGAATCCTAATTTAACTCGGATGCGGTGCAAAAGTCTCGTTTATTTCATTTGAACAAATTTAAATCTGAAGAGTAGGTAAGGCCGAAGTTATGATGATATCCTGATTACTTGACAATCGTATATTTTCCGCCTCATAAGTTTGAATTGAAATCATTTTACAGCATATCCTCATTTTTCTAAACTTAAAACCAGTCTAACTACGAAAACAAAGTACCTCATCAATGTATTCTAATGTAACACTATTCCACCGCGTGAAACTAAACCATTTCTGCCGGATTCATTTCCATTCCCAATGGCGGCCAACATCAATTTCATTTAACAATGCTAATCATATTAAGTGGAGCTATTGAATCAGTCTGTTTTTGTTTAATTATGCAAATACATCTGAGGGATTTACGACCCATATAATTCGTCTTTCCCGCCGTTTCCCGCCCTGCCGCTAGTGACAGCGCAATTGAGTACAATACCAGCGGAGGTGGGATTAATTAAATCAAAAACACGTTATGCTACCATTTCCAGCACTATCATTAAAAACAGACTTATGGGCAGCAACAATGAAAGCCTCATGTAGTGTATGGTAGTTCGTGTTTCGTCCATGCTAATGCAATAACCAATAGGATCTATTAAAATGATAATGAGAACACAGCTGTGGCATGCCAATAGATAAGTTTAAATGGGGCCCAATTGAACAAATTTAATTGGTTTCTAAAGCAATATTGATGGTCATTATTTCATTGATCCAGAGGAATTACTGCCTAAAGGTTGCCATACATTAATGAATGGACAAAAAGTCTGCTTACCAATTTAAAAAGTGTGGTTTAGAAAACTAATTGAATATGTTGAGCCACTTTCGCATTCAAATCACTTTAAGCTTCTTAGACTTCAATTAATCCCCATCAATATTGGTCGGAGGTCAACCACAAATTGCATTCGGTGAGTGAAACATTTAACCAAATCCGATTAACGCCTTATAAAACTTGTTCTTTTCCCCATTTATTCTCATTCCTACCGGCTTTTCTTCACCGCACCAGCCATTGCTCTTCACTGTTTATTTTATTGCGGTTCGGATGAAATGGATAATTGCATTCGATGACACTTTCACGGCACATTAATTTAAGCGAAAAAGTATCCGTTCATTAACAACGCTCGGTCGACGGCAAAAAAACTGCAGAGCTGACGAAAAAATACAACGATCCATTCGCGTGAACATCACGCTGGTTTGCGTAAAACGTGCTGCTCGTGCATTAACTGTTGTTCCTCGCAACGTACAAAAGGGAAACGACAATGTCATTAATATGACCATTACAGTAAAAAACACAAAAACAAGATTAAACCACAAACAATACACCGTGGGTTTCTTTACATTCGGCTTAAATCATGGTTCAATGGCTAATTTTTATTTGTTTTTCGTTTGCAAAAACAAACATCTCGCGTCCAAAAATGGCCGCGTTGGTTTAAAAATCGCTACATCCCGCACCTCGCCGGGTGGTCTTCACTCGCAAGCATGCAAAATAGCTGTATCCGAATTCTAGGGTAGGAAAAATCGTTGCAATGCAGATGAATCAATTACAATATCAGTGGGCGGATATAATGATTTGCTTGGTTTGGAAAACGGTTCATTGATTCATTTGTTTGTGAAATGGAGCACTTTACGAAATGTTATCTTTCTTGGAACGGACTGACTAATTTTAAGGTAGCAATCGAGTTGAATCTCTACATACCTTTGCTTCAAAGAGTTACCTGAAAACAGAAAAAGGAGAAATTGGTTATTTACATCAAGCTATGATTTAAAATAAAAATTTATTGCACGTTGTGTTTAATGTTGAGTTTCACGTTTAATCTTGTCATTCTCGCTCGGTGGAGCACAACATTTCATTAATTTTGACATAAATCGTTCGCCATAAATCAAAGCCCGTTATTTGTATACCAAACGATAGTGAACGATGAATAAAACAATAGCCCCATAATTTTCATCACTTCATCCTACGCGCCGCTTCCAAGAAAAGTGGCCCAAAACGAGCCACTCAAATAATGGAAACGATTTGGGCGAATCCCTCCGTGAGCCAGCATCAAAAAGGCGACAAATTGACCTCCGCTGGCAACCGTAGAGGACACGTTAACTGCCGCCACCGAGCGCCCGTCGCTCATGCAAGTCAAACATCGTTTCGAGATAAATGTCCCCTCAATCATACAAATGATTTTCAGCCTGAAGTGTCAAAACCATCGTTCCCGGTAACGACATCAATTTGCTACATAATAGCACGGCACCAACCCTGGTGAGCCGGTAGCATCAGGCTGGGCCGGTGGCAACATGATACAATGCTTCCCATGGGCACACCCAACTCCTCCGTGCGCCCGCCCCCACAACCCCCCCAACCACTCGGCCGTGAACTTCTAATGATACAGCGTGCAAGAATGAAACCATTTTCCAAGAAGTGTAGCGCTCGTGCCCTATAAACCTTCACAAGTTCGTTCTTAGCGCGGCCCACTCGCAAGTTAACGTTATCATATTTCGCTCCACGCCGAATCGAATCGTTTACAGTTTCATTTTATCCTCCGGGCTTTTATCTTAGCTCCCGAACCGACCGGCAAACCCAATAATGGATGCGCCACAGACAATCGAAGGGCAAACAGTGGGACGTTTACCTTCGGGTGCGCGAATTCAACACTCCACCGAAAACTGACAATACCGCCAACCTGAGAAGGGGAGAAAAATAAACTGCTTTTCCCCCGACTCGGCGTTGAGAACTTTCTCTGATTTCCCAGCGGGACGAGGGTTTGCAGCGATCGTTGGCCAAAGTCGGAAGTTCGTTTGGATATGTTTTGCTAAGCCTCGGGAACGAATCCCGGAGTTGGTGAGGAGCTTATTTGTCGTTTTTGCTGGATTGATGTTGATCACCGGTCGATCGTTGCACCAAACGCTATTTATTGATGGCCATGGAGGCGCCTGGTAGTTCACAGAAAAAAAAGCGAAAATGAAAAATCAAACTGACCAAGTCATGGTGATTACTCACTAGTTAAACGGTGTTTGAACATATTATCTAAAAGATTCAATCAAACCAGATGGGTAAAAATTATCGATCCAATTTTTCCAATTTTAAAATTAGTAAGATTCTATGATATTTGAGAAAATTCAGACCGGCTTTGAAAATACACGCAACTTTCTTCGCAAAACATAATTAAAAATAGTCTTTCTATTATATTCTATAGGCGTCAAATACAAACTTCACAGATCAATGCTTCACCAGAGCGTGGTAAGGAAAAGCAACTACTTCCAGTCGGCATGGATCGATACTGATTATTTTCACAGTATCGAGCTACGGTCTAGCGAAGGTCACCCATTTTCCACAGCATGAAGCATTTGCTTGGGACATACCCAGAGCCTTGAGGCAAGAGCTTAGCGTCATGCTGACATTTGCAACTGCACACTTGCATTGAAATTACCCTTCACTCCTTCCTGCCCGTGAATCTGCCCGTTTTTCCCGCAGACGCCACGGGACATCCGACAAGCCAGAATGCGGAATTAATTATTTGGAATTTTGCAACGACCAACGTAGAGAGAGCCATGAAGATAGACACTCGTCTGGATCAAAGCCATACGAACATATGCGAACCAGGGACGAACGTCATCACAAGGTTGAGTCCAATGGAATACCAATAATGATCCGAACATGACGTTCGTAATGAAATAGCACCACAAGCCATGCATTGCCGGTGCTTTTTCCGGTCACTCTCGCGCCTAACGATCCGTACCACATCGCGGTGGAAATCCGGAAATCCCCCCGCTGGCATCGAGTTTTAATTCCATATTTATCGAATCAACCGAGCGGCAACCGACCGGTGCACGATGGAGCGAAGCCGGGATAAAAATCAAAAATTCATTTTTGGATTTCAGAAAAAAGAGACATGTTTTCTTAAACTACAAGATGAAACTAAGAAATGACATAAAAACTAGAGCCTCTGCTCTTCCAGGTTCTGAGAAACAGCCTCTCAAAGTCAAGATTTGTGAAAATATTGCGTGAAAAATTGAAAAAAATCCATCAACTTTGAAGGTCTGTAACTCCTATAATAATGGTCGGAATCGGATTCCAAGCACAGTTTTGGAAAGGTTTATTATCAAGCTTTAAAATTATTGACAGTTTAAGCTAATTGAAATTGAATGTCACAAAATATTAAGCATTGTTTCGCAAAACTCCCGGAAAATTTTTCAATTTTCTGTTTTTAACCTTATGCCATCGCTAAGGATTGCGAAAGATTGTAATATGATGCATACCCACTTATAGCCTAGAATGTTTTGTAACAATAAATGATAGTTTTTTTTGCGCATACGCGCGCATCTTTACGTTATTCTGTACTTTAGATGTGAAGCTTATAGTTTATCAGCTACTAGGCGCCTCCATCATGCCATATGCAGCATCATGTGTGGTAAGAAATATGAATTCTCATTCAATGCATTCAAATTTGAAATTCTCATTCAATGAAAAATGTGAAGCAGGGTAGTGATTGAACATCACATAAAAGGGGAAAGACAAGCCAAGTCACTGGCAAAGAATGAAACTTGGTTTGGTTTGCTTTGAATGTATCAGGTCGCTTTTACTTGTTCTACAGCTCACAAACCCATTTTTTTATACCCAAAATTCCTCGGAATAATGTACCCTACACTAAAATAATAAATAATAATAAATGTACCCTACACTAACACTTTGTTCTGTTTGTACCCTTACCTGTAAAAGCCGTGAATTTTGGGTAGATATACCTGTCACTCTTTTTCTACCCTAATGGTAAAACGCCGCTAATTGTGGGTGGATAACTCATAGAAGTGAACACAACTATTTGATAATATTTGCTTTTGAAAACAATATACCCTAACCATACAGTAACAGCTAAGGTAGATGTTAAAATTTTGACCTTCGAACGGCATACCATAGCGGTATGCATTTGAAAAGATACATATATAACATACGTTCGTTTATAAAAACATCATTCAAGCTTTACCTTGAACAGCATAAACACCAATTGTCAGAAAGCTCCTTGGAGAACGAACAACGTTTTTTTAGTTTTCAAGTAAATAATCTATCTGAGATTGATTTAATAATTTCACGATGGGTTCCTTTATAATCAATGATATCATAAACGTTTTGAAAAACAATGCTTCTTGCAAGGAAAACATTGGGTATGCTTTACAGTTCATTGAAAGTAAAGTAAGCATCAAACCGTGTGATAAATTGAAAGTGACTAATAAGTTGATGATACTGGAAAAAAGTTTCAAGGCTAGATTGAAGAAATGTGCTAGAAACTCGAAGAATTTTCAAAAGGATTCGAAAATCTGGTTGAACAAACCATTTGACATTAGTGCCTATACGGAAAACAAAAGTCGTGGACGGCCAAAAAAAGAGTTTAATGATCTCTGCGTGAGGAATAAACGTCGAAGTGTGGCCAAAGAGACAGATATCAACGGCAATCTCGAAAAGGAATTATACTCAGTGAGGTTGTTAGCTTTTAAAGAAAAGCAGTTAAGGCTGATGAGTATGATAGACATGTTTTTGAAAAATCCTTCAAGTGTTATGCCAATGACAACCAAAAGTGATGTTTTAGTATCTGCCGAAGAAGCGTTGGCATGTTTTATAGACAATAGTTTCTCAAAATCCCAGTATAATGATTTGCATAAAGTATCAAAAAAAGTTTTTCCGTCATATTACCAAATCAACAAACTTAAAAAAACCTGCGCACCAAGTGAAGATTTTATTTCTATTAGTGAAACAAAAGCTGAAGTTAATCTACAAGAGTTGGTTAATCACACTGCGTGTAGAATAATTGAAATACAAAAGGCAGAAATCTTGCGACACCTTTCATCTTCTTTGTGTGATTCACTAAGCGTCGTATTATTGTGCTCGTGGGGCATTGACGGATCTAGTGGACACAGCATTTACAATCAACCGCTTCATGGTTCCGGAGAAAATACTGCATCAGACAGTGATTTATTAGTATCGGCATTAACGCCTATCCGTCTTTCGTTCATCAGTGACGATTCAGATATCATCTGGATAAACTTGATGCCTCAAAGTGTTAGGTTTTGCAGGCCAATTGTGATCGAGTTTGCGAAAGAGTCAAAAGAAAAAGTTTTACAAACAGTAGACGAAATCAAAAGCCAAATAACCAGGTTAGTTCCTTATACAATTCAGCTAAATGAAACAAGTAATGTGACGGTAAACTATTCATTTTACATGAGTTTAATTGATGGAAAAATTTTGGCATATTTAACCGACACTCTATCTATGCAAACATGTTGTATATGTGGTGCAAAACCAACCGAAATGAACAGTGTAGAGCACTTAGAAAATGGATTTATTCCAACTCCTGAGAATTTATCTTATGGAATATCTCCACTGCACTGTTGGATCAGATTTTTCGAATGCTTGCTTCACATTTCGTACAGAATTGAATTTAAAAAATGGAAGGTTACTAAAAATTTTAAAAGCATGTACAATGATCGAAAAAAAATTGTATTGGAAAAGATGTACAAGGAATTTGGTGTAAAAGTAGATGAACCAAGGCAAATGGGTGGAAATAGTACGACGGGAAATGTTTGTCGTCGGGCTTTTTCAAACATAGAAAAATTGAGCGATATTTTGCAAATAGAAACAGAACTCATAGAAAGGTTTCGAAATATTTTAATAGCCATCAACTGTTCACAGCCTTTAAATCCAAAAACTATTAGTCTATATTGCAAAGATACATACAAGTTTTACATACATCATTACAATTGGTACAAAATGCCTTCCACTGTCCATAAAGTTCTTGCGCATGTAGGTGAAATCATTGTAAATGCCCCAGCTCCATTGGGATCCTTAGGAGAGGAAGCAGCAGAAGGTAGAAATAAAATATACAGAAGGGATAGAAGAGAACACGCCCGTAAAATGTCACGAGAATTCAATATTAAAGACATTTTTATGAGAGCATTACAATCATCCGATCCATACATTTCAACAATATCTCTGGCTAAATCGTTGAAAAATAAAAAACAAATTCCATACCCAGACGCAGTAAAAACATTCTTCGTAGATTACAGCTCCTCAAATAGTAACAGTCCCTTGCCAATTCAAACCCAAGAAGATGATGGTACAAGTTCAGAATATTCAGATAGTAGCTCTTCGTTAGGAGACGTTATGTCCGCGTTAGATGCTTTGAATATCAATTATATTCCAGATGACAATATTTTGAATGGAAGTTTGTAGTAAATTTAGTTTGTTTTATATCAAACTTTAAAAAATCTTTAAGTTAGTATAAAAAAAAAAATTAAAAAATAATGCACCCATAGAAAATTCCAAAAATATGAGGTTTTTGCAGCGCCACCTGGCGGGATTGTCCCGAAACATCATAATTTCGTGTAATATAATAGTATTACACGATATTACAATGAAAAAATTGCAAAACATTTGATTCTGAATTTTATCCCGGCAATTTGCTCTTTTCGCTCCATAGTGCGGTGGCAAAATTCAGCCGATTGATTTCAGCGATTGATTGGTTTTCTAAAAGCTTTTTCACCCATCGGTTTTTCCATTTCAACTCCCAACAAAACTGTCCAAGCGAAACCACTGGTTTGGGGACGGTAGGCAGGAGAGGCAGGGTAAATGAACTTAAATTAGCCAAATGGGTAATTAACAAAACCATCGAACCATGGTGTGCGCGCACTGTTTTCCACTTCATCTACTGGGCTTTTGTTTTGCTAGCAAAAACCTTCGCATTGATTGCGAACGATGGGAAGTTGCCATCGGAGGGATTTTTTCTGCTCGTTATTATAAACACTCTGATTGAGGAAGCTACTTTATTGAAAAGCTCAGGCAAAAAACAAATAGATCCTCAACATTTTTAGGGAAGGAAAAACCTCTACAAGTGACCGATGGTGAACCGCACCTTTATCAGTGTTCGTCTCTCCTTGACACAGTGATGCGGGTTTTTCCGTTCCGAGTCCAGATTGAGGTCGAGAGCCCAAAAATCAAGCCAAAAAGTTTCCCTCAACAACTCGCGGAGCAAAGAAGCTTGCAACACAAAAGAAAATATCCGTTGTTTTTCATTTCCGTTTTGTTTTACCCTCCCTCACGCTAGAAACGCTTTCAAGTGAAAAGCCTGTTTCTTTTTCCCGTTTTTTACGACCTCGCATGTTATTCATTATTGGTGGCACGCAAAGCGAACAAAAAATAATACTTAAAGAAACCTACCCTCTCTTCCATCACCCCTCCAGAGCCTCCTTTCCGGTAGATTCCGGTTGGTTTAATTAAAAGAGATTTTTCCGTTGCTTATGCCGTGGTTTTCCAAAGCCCATTGATGCCACAAGACACTTAGCAGACACTCGGCTTCTATTTTCCTGCTCTTTACCTTTTCTTTTCTGATCTTCTTTTCGCACCGACTTCGGTTGCTTCTACTCGACCCTCTGCTTCGATGTTAATGCTTTGAAAAAAATCCTTAAAGATAAACCGAACCTTTTCTGCTTCTGTTGGAAGCTTAAACATAAATAAAGAGTATTAAATTCACACAGCAAAAATCGAAACGGAGAATAACACCGCACCGAGCCCGAGAACAAAAAAACATGGAAAGAAGTTATTTAAGCTCCTTTCGCGAAACGCAAGATGAAGTTGATCGAAAGGGCCACTTGCCGCTAAGTCCTTCGAATCGGATAAGAAAAACAAGCTGGTCGGATGAAAACACAACAAGTGCGCCATTTATGTGGTTGAAATAAATGGTTCCCGTAAGAAATTGGTAACAACGCTAATCTTTTAATTTTGCTTTTCAAACCGGACTTTAACCTTAATGGAAGGGAACACAAATAGAATAAGTACCTAACATTTTTCGCCAGATTGAAATTGAGTTTCACTGGTGTTATTGAAAAATACAAACTGATTGAATATCTATATTAGTATGAGATTAAACACCATATTCCTAGAACATTTCTCCTAAAGTTTATGTCTTTGAGCTTCGGAATTCCACGAAGTAAATCAAAATCAACCAACTCCTGTGACATTCCCGGAGTTAACTTTACCATTGAAAATAAAGCCAAACGGATTGAAAACACCACCACTCTCTCCACCCACCTCACAAAAGCGGTCCCCAAAAGGAATACTTCAAATTGTTTCATCCTGCTTGATGGTCTTCATTTTTCATTTCCCGTCCAGTTCGGGCTGAAACGTCAACCGGAGCGGTTCCCTTCTATTCCCATGGGCGTGTGGTTTCGGTCCACAAAAATCTGAAACATCCCGCGCGGCTAACAAAGACCCCGCAAAAACCCCAAAGGACCATCCCCGGGGAGAAGGGTTTCTTATCGATGAAACCCTTCAGAAATTAAAACCTTTCGTTTTTGCTGGGCCGCCTCACTGAGATGTTGAAAGGGAATGTCTTTCGGGGCGTCGGGGACGACTCTTTCGCCACGGAATGGATAGAGTGGTCTCAGTGTATCACTCCCCCCCCCCCCCTCCCCTCTTCCTTTTTTCTATCCATCACTTTACTCTCTTGCCACCCTCTCGGATGTCTCCTACGCAGGCACGAAACAAATTTGAGCCAGATTCCGATGTCAGTCAGCGCCGACTGACGTTTATTAATTGAAAAAGATGATGTTACGGGTTGTGATTGATGGAAATCCATCATCTCGCCGTGGCCATCCCGAACCCTTGCGGGTCCGTTTTCGGTTCGGTTGACAGCCGTACGGTGGGAGGAAATCGACCGCAGAAGATCACGCCCCGTTCCCCGTCAGTCGGCTTTGCTGCGTGAAAGTAACGCGATCTTCGCCATTTTCTCCGGCACTCAGTCTCAAGGACAAACAGTGGACGATACCACCACGGGTGAGGTGCGGTGGGTGCAGTGAAACATTGGCGCCCTTTCGTGCGACCGGGCAAAAACTGATGGGCCGAGGCCGATCGCTAATTATTTCCACCTGCTCCAAGGGCTGCCCGATTCGCCGAACCCTCGATACGCTTTTCTTCGCCAAGCGAATTAAGCCGCATGCCGTTCCGGCATGTTCCACCCCTCAAGCTTCACCCCCCGATCGGGCCACGGCACAATGGAATGATTTTAATTAAAAATTGCCCACCACAGGTTCAAGCCGGAGCCAGGAAACAAATCCTCCGTTTGCGGGCGGCTCAGTTTCGGGTCATTATTTCGATTAAAGCATTGGCCTCTTTCTCTTTCGCTCTTTACTTCTTTTTGCCATCCCACCCCCCGGGGTTAGGATTAAGAAAGTCCCGCCGGTGAAGGCTAACCAAAAGATTTACCCACGATTTTTAATAGCACCGGCAAAGAGCCTCGTGAAAGGTCGCGCTCGCGAAGGCAAAACCAAACGGAAGTTGAATCTAATGCAATGTGGCACACCCTTCCCCCCACTTCCCCCCACGGCTGGCTGACCATTCATTTGGTTCGGTACTCGACGGGCCCGATGTTGGGCTTCATTAAGGTGGCCCAAATGAAATTTTTACCATTTTCCGCGGCTTGCCCCACTGTTGAGAGGAATTTTCCAACAAGAAAAAAAGCATTCCACTCCAACCGTTCGTGAGCCTCGACGAAACATTCCACCAGTAATAATTAGATACAAGCCTCCTCCAAAGTAACCGGGTGGGGATTATTTACTGGTGTTTCATTCGCCCGAAAAAGGTACCCAAACCGATGATGAGGAGCACCGACGGAGGATTATGTATATGTCCTCTCCTTATTAGCTAGCGAAATGAAGACCACCGATCATGTTCTGGTCGCCGCTAAACCTGCTTAGTGACGATCCACAAGCGAAGGAAAATGAAAGCGCGAGAGAGTAAAGAGATTTGGTGGGAGTTTTAGGAGACCGGTAGGTTAACGCTTTCGTGCTTCTTTAAGCATCGCCGGTCACGCAATGAACTCCGTAGCGGTGAGTTAGAACATTACTTCTCTGTCAGCCACTCCTCGATCGAAAATGTCTTTCAAGACGGCGTCGATGTAGCACGAATTTTATAGGTGTGAAAGCGTGCATGTCAAGGTTTACTTTCGAAACGAGCGTCTGACATTATGGGACGCACTTTGTCGACTCTTTATGGGAGTGTTAGAGCGTTGTTCGCGCACTGAACATCTTTAGATTACACATGTCGTGTCGTTTCTACGAATTAGTAGATTAGCTTTAAAATACCCATAGCAAACAAATACACCACTTGAAAAATATTAATGCACAATTGGTATAATTTAAATGGCCTACAGAGGAATCACGAGCGACAGTGTGTGCTATGAATAAAATTGATTCAAAATACTAAACTCAAGAAAGGCAGGCATCATTTGAAACAAGTTGAACTTTTTTATCGTTAGTGTAAATGCTCCTATAGTGGTGCTAGTACCAATAGTGGATGTAGTGTAATAAAACTCTAGCTCTACGACGAAATAAATACAGTGGAAATATGTGTTCTTCTATGAAATGTTCTTTGATCTTCTGCGAAGTGTCCAAAAGGTGAACCTTCTCATTCCGTAATAAAATAAGGCTCCAACATTAATATTTTCCGAACAGGTTGTACTAATATGCTGGATTTCTGAAGAATTGATCAGGTATGCCATGATTTCCTTAAGGCTATAAATCGCTGCAAAATGCATTGGTTTGCGAGAGGTCAATAAGGCTAATGCATTGGTCTATGACAAATACAATGCATTGGCCAATGAGTATTTTGGCCATTCTGTTTGAAATATGCTTTAAAAATAAGTCACATTCAAAATATATTCAGTCATTTCCATGTACTGCAACCACTATATGAGCAAGCAACTCGGAAGAAATATACGCTCTTTTTCGTGTATTTTTAATAGATGTTTTCCAGAAGAAAAGTCGTGTTTCGATCATAATTGGTTCAAATATGAAAAATATTGTGTTCTTAACATTTATAAATTACATCAGTTAGTTACGTTACTAAGTGCACCACTGTTGGTACCGTTACCCTATATGATAAGTGATAAAAGTTGTGCATATACCAGAATAAGGTTAATACTCTTCAATAAACCAGCTTCTGCATACGGCAAAAAAAAACTAACAGAACTAACAGAACTATAAGAATATGAATTCATCATCTCCACGACAAACCAAACAAATTCATCATACTTGACCAAACCAAACTTCTAATGATTTGAAGGTAGTACTTTTTTATTTTAATTTGTTATGCAACATTGGAATTATTTCACAATGTCGTCATTGTAAGACCGATTGCATGAAACTGCCGCTACTCACGTGTTTGATTGCTGTTTGTATTATTATTCAATTTATGAGCCTTCAAGCACTAAACAGACCACCCGACCGTGTTGACCCAAAAACCACTCATCATCATTCCTCGGCTTAGACTATCTCGTCAAATAAACCGTTCCCCCGCCGGTTCACCTCCTTCATGCTCAAAACTTGATAGCAACAGTCCCATCATCAAAAAAACAACCCGTCGTCCCAATGAATAAAATTCAATCTATTAAATATACTTAGTAGATTACTTTCGCGCAGAGTCGCGGTTAGCCATTCGCGCTACGCCGAGCCAATAATGAGCTCGACGCTCGACCACAACCCCTGACCTCCTCCCCAAACCCCAACACAAATCGCACCTTATGTTGACGATCATTGCCGCGATTTTATTGCAAAACCACTGTACCTCCCTTCCCGCGAATGAAACGGGAGGATTGGAACTGAACCCATCCGAACAACACTCACGCATTGCGGCATCGGAATCGTCTGTTGATCATCGCAGTTCAGCTTCATTGGAGGGTATGGGCGGGAACACGGCGGGCGAGGTGGAGGGTTAGTTCGCCCGCCGGCATAAAACGGTTGTCGTTGGTCAAAATTTATGACACTTTTCATCACCAGCCTGCCGGCTGCCACTAATTTATTGACACATTGTTTTTCGTCAATAAACCGTTTCGTCGTCTTATTGTGCAATAAATCTTCCGGCGGCGTCCTTTGCCACTGACAAGCGTGCGGTGTTTAGGTGTGTGGGTGTGCATTACATCTGCTGGTAGATGCATAACATTCAAGCGTCCCAGCGCACCCATTAGCATAAGAAAGCGCTTCTTCCGGTTCTGTGATTTCACGCCCTCAGCGCACGCAGACATGCGCTGCAAAAGCGCGACCTTCGGGCCGGCCGACCTTAAGGGCGACAAATCGCTAGCCAACTACACGGCGAGCTGTCATCCGCCAGGAATTCCACGCGAGCTGCGGACGAGCATCCTTCGAGTGCTATAAATCTTCATTCCTCAAGACCAGCGGCGGTCGGTTGTTGTTATGGAACGGGCAGCGAATCCGAGACGGGCTATAATCTACACACACACACACGCACATACCCCACCGGTAGTGCGCCTCGGTCTCTTAAATCTAAATTGCCCCAATTGTCAACCACTTCAAACCAGTCGCGGCGATAGTCCCCTCGTCCGGGCGTCTTTCTCCCTCCCCGGGTGAGTTCCTCATTTTCGGCTGATTTTGCCACTTGCCAGCTCGCGCTCACTTAGCGGCGAGACGCCCATCACAGCTTGTCACGGCGTGTCTAAGGTCAGCCCGCGAGGCCCCGGACACGGGGGATAGGTTGACCCGCTTGTTAGTGTTTTGTTTTTGCCAATTCCAAGCACCCTGCCCTCGTCACTTTCCTATTTACTTTTCTGATCCTGATCATTTCTTTCGCTGAGGGTGACTTCCGCTAGGCTCGTGTTGATGATTGTGCTGGTGGAAGGGAAGGCGACGAATTAAGACACGTTTAATGAGCTCCGACAAGGGTGACACATTGTCAGGTTGGGAGAGAAAAGTAATGTGTTATGTCGATTTGAATAAACCGCGGCTAAACCCAAATCCGCAGGCCAAGTGAAGCGAATCGCTCAATTGGCAAATTACCTTCTCCACACATAATTAACGAGAAGCTGATTATGTTACTAATCATTTACTTCAGACATTCGTGACATACAATGTGCGAACCGTTTTATGATAAATTTGTTGTGATTGTCTTAATTTGTGGCAGTTTTGTACTCAATATACTAAAAGTTCGTCTTTGTTTTTCTTCATCCTCTTTAACAGATTTACTTCCACTTCATCTTGACTAAACGATTCAAACATTTGAACACAAATATGCCCCTACACTTATTTTTTACCGTAAGAAAAATGCCATCACATTTTTTACCAACATGCACAAGCATGTACTTCCATCCTGACTTTGTGTCAGGATGTAATTCATCCTTTAGCGCATTACAATGTTGCTGCCGTATTTCTAAGCGATTCAAATCTCCTCCCATACCCCCAAATACATTCGCCAGAATGTTGGCCCCATTCCATGGTAAAGTGAAAGCGGTTCAACGGTTCTGCGTTGATTGCGATTTTTGGAACCATTCCAAGCGTTTTCCCATCGCGTTTTCGCAAACGGCGCTTCCCTCCGCTCAACTATCAGGCGGAACGGCAACCCGACGGAACCGGCAGACCGGACCAGACGCTACGCCTCACCAAGCGACCAACGAAAACCACAAAGTGACATTTCCGTCAAGGTTAGAGACAGTTCCTTCCACCGGGTAAGCAAATGTTCCCGCTTCTGGGGTCCACATTTTCCTCCGTCTCTCTCGCTTTCCATTGCGTGTCTGCTGCAGGTGACGCCGACATCACTTCGAAGAGGATCCGGAGGGACATATGAAGAACACTCGCATGCAACACAGTTCACCATTTTTGGAGAAACCCCAGCTGCCGGTCGGAGGTTTTCGGGTGGACGCTTTGGCCATTAATCAACTGCGGTATTACAAGGAGTTTCACTTTGTTCCACTTCGTCTCCGCATGCAAACGATATCCATTTAGTGCGCCTCACAATGCGTCTCCCCATGTGTTAGTTAATGCCTTCTATTCTTGAAGGGCATTGGGATGTGTGTTAAGGATATGGAGACAGTTTTTTTCCCCATACTTTACCCTACACGTCACCATAAAAAAGGAAGTGAAACAAAACCATGCTAAATGCGCATAGTACAGGAAAAATTAATGATATCCTGAAAGAAAGCGCCACAGATGAGTCGTTGCCATTGTTTATCTTTTGCTTTGCACGTTTCCGCAAAGCTTTTATTATTTTTTCCCGTATAACAACTATTTGGAAATTGAAATACACTTAAGAAATTATTAGGCAGGCAGATTCCATTTACTTCTCGTTCATTATAGAGATATACTTTCAAACAGGTATAGTGAGGACGCCTGACAATCGAAATGAATGTAAATTCTTGAACTTAGATTTAAATTAAACCAGTTGCTTTACATTTACATACAGACAAACACTTCAGTAGGACATGGTTTATGGCTTTTTATTTATTCAGTTTTAAAGTATGTAATCAGTCTGTTTATAAACAAAATGCTCCATCCAAATGAGCGCTGTTATCCTAAACAACATCATTCAAAAACGAAACCTGAACAAATGTTGTAAACCAATCCCCCAAATAATCCAATCGTTTATCTTCTGACATTGATTCTTCATTTAACGATGTAGAAATCGAACGTAAAATGTTCAAATTCACTTAGCGATGTTGATTTGAAATTGAAACTTCGACGAAACCAAGAATGCATTACTTTCTTTAGTCGTTTTTAAATTCAATTCCATCAACGCACCACTTCAAATGAAACTTTTCCACTTAAAACGCACACTTTGCAACAAAGTAAGGTTCCATTACTCCAATCCGGGCCGTAAAATCATCACCAACAAGGAAAAAAGCTTTACTTACATTCTTATGCTACTTTCGATGATTTTACAGCTTTTCGGAACAATTGGCTACTTGGCTTCCTGAAAGGCACTCAAGGGCTGGAACGGTAGGGGATTTCATTTATCCCCCAGTCTGCTGGGTGTGTGTGTGTGTGTCCGTGTGCGTGGAACAAACAAACCTCGGCCCGGGATGAAACTTTTCCTGCACACACCGCAGTAAGTAAGTTGAATGCTGGGTGGCTTAAAGTCTAAGAGCGTAAGCAAGTTGCACCAACACCACCACCACCACCACCACCACTAGACCAAAGTTGCCAATTGGGGACCGAAAGTTCTACCCAACGTCCTCCGAAAACTTGTCCAAGTGGCATTACGGGGAAAATTGAATCCGTACAGTGCTGAAACGATCGCCGTACACCGAATGCAATGCAAGCAAACGCGTGATGGAACTAACTTTGCACATCCTCGAGCTCGAGTGCAGGCGAAGTGACGCAGGACTTCGCAGCCAGCGTGGATGGGAGAAGATTGAAGAGTGGAAGGCTTAGAATGCAACGTACGGACCTTGGTAACCTTCCGCCCAAGAGCCTGTCGTCAAGATTGTGAGACCTTTTCTACTTCTTCCGAAGCCACGTTGAGGTCGTGGGGAAACTTTTAATCGCCGAGTTGAAGAACGGAACTCCTCTCGGAGCGGTCGTCAACAAATTCGTCGTTCCGTCAAGCTCTTGCCAAAAAACTCATCAGATGGATTTATTTAAGCTGCATCAATCAGTTGATGCAAACATTTCGAACTATAATATCTCTCGATAAACTATGGAAAAGCCCCAAATGTCAAATTAAAACGTCAGTTCCTTAGGTCAGTTGGTTTGGTTTCTCCAAGAAATTCCTTTTCTGCTACACACAATCTTTTCATTAATAATAAAACATTCACACTAAACCTTCCATGCGAATGTGGTAGAATTTCTGTGGAGACTAAACATAACCCCAGCACACTCGATAACCAATCCACCGAAACGGACGGGTTCAAGACGGCAGAGATAACGCCGTCTAATTTGCTAATGAAATGGCAAGCGAATGTCCTCCGAGGTTCAGCTTGGTTGGTGTCCGACTCGTGTCGTCCGACCCACCACTATCTGCCAGGCCCGGCGTGTGTCAATCGGATGATCAAATGAACGGTTATTTCCTGTCACCATTTAGCGCCGCGCGGGAGTCGGAGAAATTCCCCACCAGCAAACGCCGACCCCGGCCAATCGCAATCACCTCCACGGCGGACGTCAATCGAGCGCACATGAGGGCATAACATAATCACGATCTCATCGTTCACTGTCATCTCCACCTCTTTCTCCGCCAGCCGGTGAAATAAAGGCGAAGGCAAGGGGAGCGGTGCGGAGGGTGTGCGGTCAATGATGTCATCGAAGAAGCATTAGTCAACGGACGAGCTCCGTCCACTTATGCTTCGCCGAATGCTCCATTGGTGCCCGTAGTCAATTTCCTTCTGTCGCCTTCGAGATGGAGATCGATCCCGATCCATGGCAAGATGTGGTGGTGGAAAGGGGTGGAAGGAAGAAGGCGGAACCGGCACTTATCTGGTTGAAGGCGACACGAGTGGCATTGATCTCTGCATGAGAGGGCAACACTGATATGAGTAACGACGGGTCAGCCTGGTGTTGGCATTTGGAAGTGCTTTAATTTGTTAAAGTCAATGTAAAATGAATGTTTTTTGAGAACTTTTTAAACTTTTAGGAACGCATTATAAAACCATTCTGTTTCACCAACACCTGTAACGCATAGCCCATTGAAAAAAAAATTACAGCTGAGAACTAATCGAATCTCTTTTCGATTTCCTTTCCCTGCATGAAACATAACATCTTGTTTCTTTTATTATTACTGTTCATTAAATGAACAACTTCCAGGAATATCGCCTTAAAGCATAGTCCACGTTCATCTCAAGACGACCACGTCGTTGACGAAATACGTTCGCATGAGACCGAATGCCACTTGCCGAACGATTTCGTAAGCAAGTCATCACAGATGGTACGTGACTATACTTGCCATCGTAAAACGTGATGAAAGGTGGAAGGCTATGCGTCGAGACACGAGAATACGCGATAAGTAAAGGCCATACAACAGCCGGTCAGCGTCTGCGAATCTCGTTGCCTTTAGGTCAGAAAGTTTATAAAAACACAGCTGCAAGTTAAAACCACAGGTTTTGTAAAACAACCAAGAAATTACAATTGTGCGTAGTACAAATGGAATATTTTTAAAAAATTGTTGTGCCGAAAACAAACATTTATCATACCCAATCCGTGCTAAGTAGAAGAGCAATGTTCTAACTCTTTTTTAAATTTGGAATTTTCTAAATCTACACCAGTTCCAACAAAGTTTTTGGATAAACTTTTTTGGACAGTTGTTAACATAAAAAAACATAAATTTGCATATTTTTGTACAAATGATATTTAAATATTTTTGAACAAATTTACGAATGATATTTATTTGACATAGAAATCTTACTGGAAAATATGAGTTTCAACTAACAGGAACGCAGAAGCTGATACTGAAAAATAATAGTAAAACTAATTTCTGTGTTAAACACTATTCCTTCTTTTGAAACAAAGTTGATTGAGATCATCATGATTTTATTTATTTTCCGAGTTACCGATTATACAAACAGCACTGTAGAATAACTTGAAAATACTTTTTAATTTTTATTTTAATAAATCAACGATATATTTACTGCTCCCAAGACTTCAACTGATCTGAACCGACATATTTTCCACGTTCATGTGAGGTCATTTGGTGACACGAGACGAACCGAGACTATGCCGGGTCAGTCGCAATTGATATTAAACCACCATCATAACTGCCACTCACGAACCTGCCATCCATCCATACGTCGCGACATCTGGAAGGCGCCAGGTCACTGGCGAACCCGCCGGAACCGGGGTGGACTTCGCAACGTGACATAGACGTGAGACCACCGAATTCACTACTTGTTCCATGACCGCCCCGCACACGCGGATATTGCGCTCCGGGCAAAATGTCTCCAGAATGATTACGGCACCAGTTGGCCAACGGACCCGGGGGTTCATGGTTGGTAACCATGCCCCGTCCCTTCATCGGAGCTGCACACGGGAGCACGAAATAATCGATGTTTTATGATCGGTTGTTATGGTTGTTTAATTTAATAAAAACCCCGGGAACCATCAGGACGGCTTGTTATGAGAACCTTTGGCCAACCGAGGGTTGGGGTTTCAGGTTTTTTCTCTCGTTCCGAAATCTCCAACCACCGGAAGGAAACTCGGTCGGAGCAGATCGGTAATTGAGTCTTATAAACTCCCCCCGATCGAGGGGGAGGGGACACAGGGTCGATGTTTTATGGTGTTATTTTTGGCGAAATTGGTTCGTGTAGCTTTTATTCCCGTTCCCACCGTTCCATCCGTTTGTGTGCCATTTTCGCCACTTTTTTATTTCACTCCAAGGTTTTCCGTTTCCACGTATTACTTTTTTCCACCAGCAAACCTTCTCCCTCCCCCAAGCACGCCATCATCGGAGTCGGGGTGGTCGCAGGCAAGTTTGCTGTTGAGTCTACGCGTTTGCCAACGACACGCCAACCGCCACGGGTCCTTCGCCAACACTCCGTCGAGCGGTGGTCACGAACGAACGGTACTAAAAATTTAATTACTTTCCAACCCGACACTGGGGCGTCTGTAGTGCTACTGGTTTGTGGACGACCGGAAAATCGCTGCACAGTTAGGATTGGAACTTGTTTTCTTGTTTTTGTTTTTTCGTTTTTGCTCTGACCCTCTTGACAGACGACTGGCACGCACGATTTTGCTCCCGGAAAATATGCGACCGTGTAGAGTGCAGTCCTGAGTGGAATGGAGAAACATATGGAGCCAAGGGAGACTTTCGAGGTGTGCCAAATTTAGGGTCAAACTGATTGAATTGGACTGCGTCCACGAAGCAGATTTGAAATATACACAATTTAATTTACAAGCTATACATTTTTGACATCGATGTGTTAGGTTTTAGACCGGGGATTTCATTATAATTTTAAAACGTCGCTCATCACAAAGTATTACTTTTACAGTATTTATATTCAAACAGCAACGGTCGTTTATTTTTAATTAACAACCCAAACCATCCACACTTGAGTAACGCCATTTTGTTTGGGTAGTTCTTTTTCTCCATTTCACAACCCAGTTTATAAATACTTCGAGTCGAAAGGACCTCTTAGGGAGGAACATCCCAAGCACCCAGCAAAAAAACCCCAATAACTTACACCAATCCCGCGGGGCACAGGTATTACGGTTCGGGGCATAAAATATTAATCCTCCCAGCAAACATATCATAGCATAATCCGCCCGGTACGCGCGATGCAGAACCCGAACCGGACGTGTGCCCCGGGTGTGTATGCGGCGAAGGCTTAGCGAAACCGGAACCCCCATAAACAGCGCTTAAAGGCGCTAAGTTATAGGCAGGTTCCCCGTCCGGGGCCGGCAAATGTGTTTTCCCGAGTGCAATTGCGCTCGGTGGAATTATTTTCAGTGGAAAGAAGCTTCCCACTGTATCGACATATTCATAAAGGTCCCGTTTTTCGGTACTTTGTAGGTCGAATGGGGGAAAAAACGTACCTTGGCGGGTTTGGCCTATTTCTTTCCATGGGTGGACCGGATAAAGTTGAGTTAAGCTGATCGAATTTATTAATCGTTCGCCGATGGTTTAGTGCCGTACAGATTTATTGCGTTCTGTATCAGTAGTTCATCAGTCGTTCGATTTTTCAGTAAAATCAAGATTATTGTTAGACAGTAAAAGATGCATAACACAGTTTTCCTAAGCACAAGACGTTGCTCCGAACACACTTTCTTTCGAAGTACTCATATCAAATTGATTTTTTAATGTTCCCACCCACAAACCCCATCCCAGCGCAACTGAGCGGAAGGAAAAGCGTGCACGAAAATAGAGCGGGGGGGGAAAAGTTTTTAACAAGACATTCCAAAACATTCCACTGCGCACGAGAATGTCATGCTGCGAATGTCGGCTCCAACAATGGCTCCCCGGCCACAGCACATAAGTGGCCTACTAAAATATGGTACAGCTTTTATCAGCATAACCACACCATTAGAACCGACCTCCTCCCCTCCCCTCCCTCCCCCGCCTGCCACGCTTCCATCAAGGTGCCGGAGTGCCACTTCCCGGTTTGTGCGGCAAGTGTTTCCTTTTTCCATCAAACCGTGCAAGTGCATCTCGTGCCGGGGCCGGGAAAGTGAGTAGCTGGAAAAAGTTTAAAACACAAAAGTTCTCTCCCTCTTGCTCCCCTGAGCTGCTGGATGCGTCCGCTCCCTTGCCTTGCGACGGGCTGCTGTGGCCTGCTGCTTTTACTCCGATGCCTCCCTGGGCTTCCGTTCGGAAGTTGTGTGTTTGTGTGGGGCTTTTCGCTCGTGCAAGTGACTGACGGGAAAAGTGAGACGAATCCCACCGACAAACACACCAACCAGCCAACTAAGCTTCCTAGAACGCTACCAGAAAGCGACTCATTTAAGCGTACGAGAGCGTTGGATTAAACAGTTGCCGACATTGAACGTCGACGCCGCCGGAGATGAGCCTTCGACGACAATTACAGTGCGCAAAGTTTTTGATACCCCCAAAAAGTAAATAAAACTTCGGGCCAAAGGGGTGAGGAGGGTGAGGGAGGCTCCTTCCTACAACCCAGAAAAAAAGCTCTCCCCATATTCACCCCGTCTGCAAAAGGGTGTTCATTTCGTGGTGGAAAAACCGAAACGCCAAGCAACTAATTTCAGCCCCATCCCTTGGGTTTCAACCGTTTTTCCCTCCAGCTTAACGGGGTTTTCACCGTTGGGGCGAAGGACGTTTGCATTCCGGTGGGTAGGTCTTTGGTAGGAGATTAAGGATAATGCCGTTTGGGTGGGTGCAAAGTGTGGGTAAAACTAGCGCCAAACAAGCTGCACGAATTATACTCACATAAAGCCAATTTATTTTTCGATGGTGTTTATTGTCAGCGCGAGCGACAAATGTAACAATGGGTTTCCTTTTTTTATCCTGTTTGTGATACGGTTTTGTTGAAAATTCCACTATAAAAACAGATAAACAAACACTTTTAACAGCTTCTGTTGAACTGTTTTGAGTTTCATTTACGTTGCGAACAGGTACTTTTTCATTTGAGTTGTGTACAATTGCTTTGTAACGAGATTCAATATAAAATAAGATTTCCTGGGCAAACAAAAGCAGTTATAAATAAATGCTGGTTTTGTTTTGCAATGGAACTTGAATCCTGTTTCAATGGAACCTCGAGAATATGTATTAAAAAATTCCAAAAAACAGTACCGTGAACGAACTACCGGTTTTATCTAATTGATATTGTGCTGGGGTACATTGCGAACCTTGTTTCATAAAGGAAAGCTCTAAAGATCTTGTGAGAAAACTTTCCTCTTTCTTTTTTCTGCTACGAGCGACCGGGGTGATACGGGTTACAAACAAAGGGAACGAACAAAATCTGCACTTCAATTACAAGAAAATCAGCAGAACCATTCATACCACGTCTCATCCCCGGAAAGAAGCAGCAAAACCAGCAAATGAGGAAACGTATAACCAGACCGAACGGGCCACTGGCGTACAAACTTTCCATATACCCGACCAACTAATATTGCCTGCCGAGAAAAATTGCACCAGCAGCCGGGGGTTGGAGTTTTTCTTAAATATTTCATCAAACTTGCACAGGAAAACTATTCGTGCATTGTTTTCCGGCCACTGCCGTTGCGCAAGTATGACGTCCCATCGTTGGTGTCGGTGCAAGCGTACTTTCAGACCCGCCCAAGGCAGGAGCATTTTGAGATAAGCAGCGGGTTTTCTTTCCACGCAGTTTCTTGCGCACGAACAGGAAGCGAATTAAAGACACTAAACGACGAAAACTTACTTCCTCTATCAGTTGCAATTTATGTTTTTCCTCCGCCGTGGTTTTTTTTTCTAGAGCTTCGCTGGGTTTTGGTCGTGGAGGTTAAGATATCAGGGAACGTTACACTGGAGATCCAGCGTAAAGTGGACAAGAAAAAATTGTGGAAGAATCGGTTATGGAAGAAAAACCTAATTAAAACTTTCTTAATATCAATAATAACGCAGCCGTCGTCATGGGAACGAAACTCAACCACGCCACTATGAGTCGCGCAAATATTCCCCGCCATCCCAATGGGGATAGGTTTATTTAAATTATGTCCACAAAGCTCGTGACAGCAAGCGAATAATTATTTCGCCAGCAATCGACAGCAAACCCACGCAACTTTTACCGAAACCGTTGCTCAAATGGGAAAAACTGGCTGCTCCAATCTTTTCGCGCTCGCGTTCACCGAAAAGCCGATTAGCGTGACCTGGCAAAGAAGTATTGAAACTTCCGTGAATCTATTCCACCCACCGGGTGGAGGTTTTAATTGATGTCATCCGTGGGCAGCTGGCTACGTTCCCAGCGAGTTCGCTCCCGGAAGGTCGATATAAAACCAGCTGTCCATCGATCGCGCATCGTACAATCGCGAGGCTATTGATTTTGGAATTAGAAACTTTCGCCACCGAAAGGCAAACACACCCAAACCCATGGGAGCTGAGCAGAATTTCGCCGAAAAACCCAAGCGTCAAGGGTTTGGGGAGGGAAAGTTTGCCAGCGGTAAGGCACAGGCTTTTTCCAAAGTAAATATTGTGTTCGCGACGCCTCGGCCTCGGGTTGACGGTTAGCTGTAGGAGTCTTCGAGGAACACAGGATAAGGTTTTAGGCAGTGTATTTGTAACGGAACCGCAAGCTACGGTTGGATAAAAAAAACAAGCAGTAGATGGCAAACACACATTCACGTAAAGCAAATTTTCTTTTTAGAACGAACCAAAGCTACATTCCAACTGGGGTTTTTTAACGAACGTTTTGGAAACTTGAGAAAGTAAACAGAAATGGCGTGAAAGTAATGTGCACAAAAAAGTTTTCTTCGTGTTTAGCTTACGAAAATATCCAAACAACATCCGAAATCGCAGCTTTAATAGGAAATGCTTGCTATTAATTTGCTCAACCGTATAAAAACTTGACATTAGAATGATTAACATAACAAAAACATGCCAATTATCTCCCAAACATGTGTTATAATGCAACCATCAAGATGAAAAGAGATGATTTGATAAAGGTAGTTATCATTTTTATAGCTTTCATCCTTTAGTCGTTTGAAACACATCTCCCCTGCAAACATCTTTTTCCAGCTTTTCCCAATTTCACGATGGAACTTTTGAAAATTATCGTAAAACAGACAATTAAGCAGCGAAACTAATTGTTATTTCATCCGCCTAGGACATCTTACGAGGACCAAACAAAAAACACTTACCCGGTATGATTCGGCAGGATCGGCCCGGAATCCATGGCGAGCCGGACCGGTTTTCCAAGCCCCATCAGACCGACCGGCGGTCATTTTGTTTCCGAGCAAACAGATTATCCATGGCTCATTATTTTCCTACCCAAGGCCAACCAGGGGTCAGCCCAAGTCATTCGTCTTCCCGAAAAAGGATCCTCCCGGACGATCGGCCAGTCGTAACTTTTGGTCCGCAATGACCGTTAATGAAAGCTAACGGCCGGGACTGGCGGCAACTCAAAGCAACGCTATCACCTTAATCTAGTATCCTTCTACCGAGGCAACCGTCTGCTGGTGCTTCACCGGTGGGAAAATGGCAAGCGGTTGACCAGCTAAGCTGTACCCGAAACTTTCCCAATAAATGTCCAATCGCACTGCCCAGAATGAATGCGGGAGTGGAAACTTTTCTCATCTGGCCGATTCATCTTATGACAGCAGAACTAAAGCGTCCTGTCATTCGATTTTCTATCCCTGTTAAGATTTGTTTCATGATTGCTGTTTCGTATCGGTACGTTTACCTCAGTAAATCTTCCGTTATCGTTTCAAATAATCGTTATCAAATATCGGTCTGCCAAGGTTATCTTTTCCGTTCTTAGGCATTTATTAAATGTGATTTGGAAAAAATAGATCCAATCAGTTAAACAAGGGTCAACGTTTCGTCAAATTCGAAACATTACATTATCAAACTTGATAATTTTTTTTTAATATTTCCAGAACAGATTTGAACACTATATTTAACTTTTACTCGATCATTCAACTCCACAACAATATTACAAACGTGCCGCGTCAGGGAAAAACGAAACGTCAAATTTGAAATATGCACTGCGAGACAAGTGACGGGAAAAATAGAGAAAGCATCCATCGTAAGCGCAAGCAAAGTGCAAAATATTTCATGGAAAACGGCTACGAATCCCGACATTATTTTCTCTGCACTTTGGCACCACACTTTTGCTCCACACGGCGGTCTGCGGTCCGTCTGAGCCTTCGTTTCCTTTGCTGCACGGGACAGCTCAGCTCCAACACGGAGACGGGGTGGAGTGTGGGTTGGAAAATAAATGTCAGCAAAATTTAAAGCCAGCACCAGCAGCTTTTTCTACAAGTTTGTGAAAACCCCATTTTAGTCGCTGGTCGTTATCTTTCGATGCCCGGTGGCGTACTTCAGCGCACTGCAGGGCCGTCCGTGGGGAAAGAGAGTTTCCCCCGACCCGCCGGCCCGGGAGCCCTTTCATCGGAGCTTCACCGCAGAGCAGTCCCTTTCAGCTGCAGGACCGGTGAAACGGAGCGAAAGATATCCGCCCCTGTCCTCGAAGGAGATAGCAAAAAAATCGCACCGAGTGGAAATTTCGTTTCCCCCGTTTCACCCAAGCGATGTTTAAAATAGAGAGAGCGCATTTCCGAGGAAGCCCCGATGGGGTGGGAGAGTGGGAGATAAAAAAAGGTGAAGTAAAATAAAATAACAAAGACTCACGAAACCGTTGCTCAGCGTCTGGAAAAGCTTCTTACTTAATTTGATCACATTTTACCGTCGGAATGCGCTCGAATCACAACCGAGTCCTGGCGAGGACTTTTCATTATTTCATAATTTGTCGCCGGCACTCGGCGGAATGTGAAAAATTTTCAATCAAACTGAAACACCACAATGAAGACTTGAAATATCTCTTGAATCTATTTTATTACGAAATCAAACGGTGCGTTGAAACCATTACTTCACCTGCTTGTTACACAACTGTACGTTTTGAAATCTGAGATTACTTGGATGCATTTTTCTTCCATTAAAATGTTTCTCTTTTGAGCAAATTTAGTTTTTGTTTCAATATATTCATTCAAAGCAAACATGTGCGAGTTTGTTCAAATTAAATTAATAAACACATGATTAATAGTAGTGCACCACACACCAAGCCTTTTTTCTTTATGTGTTTATTTATACACCATTTTTGGTAAACTTTTTCGAACACAACAAGTGTCGCAATAACGACGGGCCATTAGCACACAATCGACGCTACACACACATCCACACAGCAATTCCACATCCACCAGTGTCGCATTGTTTGTCCCGAGCGATTATTGTGCAATTTTAATTTATAGCTTAGCGCAAAATGGCAGACGTTCTTTGTATTGTCGCGCCACTTTTCGAATCGGTCCAAGTATTTTTTTCCTCCAAAGTTCCCTGCATGCGACCATTGCGGACGAAAAGCGACCAAGACCGGTGGGACGGCTTTCAGTTTGTTTAATTAACTTTCGTTGAGCATTAAATAATGAAAATGGTTCCCTTAACGTAGGTGTGGTTGTGTTTTCATCTCTCGTGTGTTGTACTTTGTTTCGGTGCATCGACGTCCGCGAGCGGCACGTGTTCCCATTTATCGTGTGCTTTTTTTTACGGCCCTTCTTTGTTCTTGTTTGCGGTCGAAACAAGTGGCTGTTTTGGTGCACAGTGGTGAAGGTGACTGCAACGAATACAGGGTTCAATTGTCGGTGCATACATGGTACAATTTGTCATTAACATCGTTTGATCTTTTTATGGTGAATCTCAGATCATTCGAAAGATTATCTTAACCAATAAACAGATTCACTGATGAAGTTTAACAAATGTATTGTTTGACTTATATTTTAAAAGAAAATTACAGGCTCAATTCTGCATTTTCCATTAAAGTGCGCCCGGTTTTCCAAACACACTAACGAACGATATCAAGCAAAATGGAATCCCTTATTCAATATCCTGTTTATTAAGTTTGTCACCATTTCAGGCCACAAACACACTCACACCGTATTGCGCATCCACGGAAGCCATCATGAAACATCGCACGCTTGGCCATCCCAACCCAAAAACCCAAATGTCCTTGTCTCGATGTCAATGTCCGTGCCCATCAAACAAATGCTACCTCCCAATGCTATACCCTTCTCTTCCGGCATGCCGTTTTGTCGGTGCTCGCGAACCCATCGCATCACATACTCGAATTTATTATCAAATTATCGTACACTTTTGCTGATGGAGGTTATTGAATTAAAGCGAATCATAATGGACCGAGACAACGGAGGCCGAATCGCCCGAGGGTTGGCGTGTTTTACGCCGTGCGCCATTTGGTGATGATGATGAACCAAAGTGAACGTTCGCAAACAACGAAGTGGAAAAACAAAACCAGGCCCTGAAAACGGGTCCAGCTGAATGTAAGGTCAATACAGCGGCACAGATATGCCGGGTCTGGGAAAAAGAATTCGTGCTCCATCCAGATATGATGCAGGATAAATCTCAGCGTCCGACCAGAATTTTCGACGGCACGCAGCGGTGCTACGAAATCTCGAAGCGGATTTTGCACTATGCTCGTTGCGGAGAAGGTTCAATTTAAAATTTATGAAATCCCCACCACCGGGTCCCACGCCGTGTGCCCTCTTCCTGTGGGCCTCCAGGCAGAAACCGCCATTCCCATAACGCCATCCGACTTGGCGCTTGTGTCAGTGGAACAATTTATGAATCGCCAAAACGCTGCCATCAGCATTTAAGCTTAATCGTCGGGCCGCCACCGCCCGGTACGTGTCTGCCTCACCCACCTGGGGCGATGAATCCCGCGCCCTCGCGACCCTTATTTATTCCATTTCGGGAGCAAGGGCAAAAAGAAAGTTGAAAGAAAGGAAAAACGTCAGGTGGAAAAACGAAGGAAAAAACGTAACCCTGAGCCGTACCCCGAAGGATACTGAATGTTTGATAAATTTAATCGCACGCTGCACATCGATTACGGGCTGCCAAAACCTGCGAAGACGTGCGAACGGCACCTAAATGGACCGCCCGGCGAGCTCGATTCCGGGGAAAATCCAACCGAGACAAAAGGGCGACACCTTACCAGCAGGTGGGCCGGATTTTTCTGTGCCCCGGTCGTTTCGGTAACCGTGAAACATTACGCAGGAAATGCTACCCCGAACGGGACGTGATGAATCGATTCGTCCGCGCGCGGGTAGCGAATCCCAGAAAGGTTATGTTTATTGAGTAAATTGACCATTTTCGCTTTTTCGCACCTTTTAAGGGTAATGGGCGAAATGACAATTGACAGATTTATGGCGGAAACGTGGCGCCGACAGAAAATGATGCAAGGGAAATTGTAAGTGGCAATAATGGTTCGTATTGTATGTGACAATTTTGTTACATCAGATCCAAATCCGAAATAAAAATACTTTATCTCAAACGATACTAGCTTATACAGAAAAGCTACTCAAATCCAATTTTTTTTTGATTCACAAAAAATAGAATTAAAAAAGTTGTGGATTAAAACTTTTCCCAAACCAGACAATCACGGAAAGAAAGCAAAAAAGCTAACAAAAACATAACTTGATCTGGGAAAATCGTGTGGAATGAAAATAATGAAAATGCCACTCATCGCGACGCATGATTCGCTCGTGTTCATCCAATTCATTTATTTATTTATTTACCATTCAAATCCTTGAAGAGGAACGCAATCGGAACGAGTCAACCTGAAAGGAAATCGATGGGAAAGCCTTCTCCATGCCAGATGGGCTGGCTGGTAGCGGGCAGCTATTTTCATTCGCTGTCTGAACAGTTTTTCCATACGATTAATTTTCCAGCTGCAACCCCGAACCTCTGGCCCTACCACCAGGAAAACCCAACTCTCCAACGACTTACGAAAACTTGAGAACGGTTCGTTCATTGACTCATGACGAGCTCGATTTGGGGAACGGAAAAGCTCTCTCCCTCTCACTCTTACATGTTCCCATGTTTGAAAGGAAAACCAGCGTCTACTTTTCTTCCGTTATCGAAACCGCTTTTGCACGCGAGCAAGAAAAGATCCCAATCCAAAGGAGTCAACCCGAGCACAGAAGAAACGTTCACCGACGATTCTTTCCAATCAATCGAATATGCTAATCTTACGTCACGAGCCACCTTTCCCCTCGAGGTCCCGGGAAAGCGCTCCCTCGAGAGGGGTTTTATTTCCTACCTTCCACAAACGTAAATCATTCGTTGCCATTCAAGCGTTGACGAAAGCCATTTTTCTTCCCAGACTGAATGAAGTAATCAAGCCGAAGGATCAAACGTCGGACGGATCGTTGACGCTCGAGTCGCGTCTCTCCTCCGCTTGGGCCGCTCCCAGGTGGCCCCAGGAATTCCAACCAACACTAGCAAACCCGCCAGTCTGACGGAAAGGAAAGCCGAGCCTGGTTCGCACCACAGAAGAACGGATCCAATAATCATGAGCCATTCGAGTCGATTCCCTTCCGGCAAACCGATGTGCTTTCCCTCCCGTTGTCTCGGAGCCAATGGATTGAAAATTAAGGCTCGACAATAGGCTCAGCTCGTAGAGAGGCTACAAGTTCACGTTTGGGGTCGAACACTTTGACACTAGAACGTTCGCTAAAGCTCTCGATTTGATTGAACGTTTGATAGTGCCAAAATTAAATAAAGCTGCAATAAGGTTCGATAAACGATGCCGAGTAAACAAGTGTTAATTTATTCATCGACTCATCTGTACCGGCCACCATTATCATATTCAATTTGGTGTATGTTAAATTCATCTTTATCAGATGTAATATCAATTGATGCCAATTTGCTTTCAAAGATTAAACTTGATCGATGTATGAAATTTTTAAAATAACATTTCGTTATTATAATATGTTATGATTGAGTAATTCTCTTTTGATTTCTTTCTTTAATAAATTGAAAATAATATCCAAAAATCCCACGCCTCTCGCTTTTCGCAATCCATCAAACTAAGTTCGGCTTCAAACATCAACTTCGCCTCATTTCAACCGGAAAACTGACACCGATTTCGGTGGTCTATTTTTCCCCAAAAAAAATCAACCCTTTTGCCAAAAATACCGGAGCTGGCACACAAGCAGCAGCAACGTTTCTATTCAGTCCAAAAACTTGTGACCTCGAAAAGCAACTTTCTGCACAGCCTTCAGCAGCTCGCTGGGTTAAAAATAGTCCGCGCATCGATCGGTTCTCGTTTTGTGCATTTTGCAGCTCGTTTTGTAGCCACCGGAAGCAAATCGAGGGCTTGGATGGAAGGGCAAGGCTAGATCGGTTTGCTGTCCCACTTTTGCGTTTTGATGCGGCTGGACTGGGCACAAACGAAGAAAAAAGCTCCAAAACAAGCTCGATTCCACGGTGCGAGAACGATGTGGTTTGTAGCCAACTTTTATCAACGAATCGAGAACTTCCCTTTCACAACCGGAGCGAGTTCATCCTAAGAAAACATTCCGTTCACACTTCACTCGGTGGTTGTACTTCTAACGACAAGCAACACCTTCTGAATCGGTCGAGGATGCGTCGTGTATCGATTTGGTTCGTTCGCCTCACTTACCGTCGTTCTATTCCTTTTTTAGCACAAACGATCAATACATGATCCTTTTTCTCCAACCTCACGTGCTCCACCAACGAAGATCCAACGGTGTTTGCCTCCATAATTTACACCTTCCAAATCTTTGTGTAGGCGTTCCCATTGCATCAACTGCCAAACCGAATGTAACCATCCATCCATCGGCCAAACCACTCAACCGCAGTGGTGAACGATGTCCAGAGCGACAGGACACGGTCTTCGACGGTTCGCCCGTAGCTAATTAGACGTAAACCAATTAAAACTAATTAGTACAGCAACGCCGGGCCCGATACGGGTGGCCACCAGCGCTTTCCACTCGGATCCACACAATTTCCCACCACCGTGGGGCTCGTGTCAGTCTAGTGTGTCACTCTGGCCACCGCTCTGTCGATTCCTAACCTAGCATCGAACCACCTCTTTCCGCTCGGCACGTCTCGATTCCCAGAAGATGTCCACTTAGAAAACCGAACGGTAGTGCCTTCTGTTTTTTCTCTGTCCGAAATGAGCTCCTCGGCTGGATGGCGCTTAAGAAGGGTTGGTCCAGCCACTTTAGGTTGCCGTCAGCTTGATGAAACTGATGTTTCTTTCTTATGGCCTTCCCACCCAGTCACCTGATGCCACCAATGCGTCAGATACAAGGTTTCACTTTTCTTAGTTTAAATCCAGCTTCCAGCAGCTGCGGGCTTTTGCACATTAGCCATCGTTTTGCCATCCCTGCTGGGGGGAAAAAAAACCCCCCAGTGTCGAGAAGGCAGTGATTAGCCTTGGGATCTGGAACGTTCGCCACAACCACACCGGTCCATAACGATCGTCCACTTCTGCGGTACAGGCTACACGGTTGCAAGAACGGAAGAAAGGATTCACCTGCATCCCATAATAGCCGGGAGCAATTTCTTGGCTTCTCCCATTATTAATTGTTTCGACCATAAAGATACCTCCGACGTTAGCGCGCTTGCCAATAATGGTGCCGCTACCAGGTTCTCTTCGGGAGAGCTCTACGCTTGAGCAACCAGCAGCTACTGTCCGTCCGTACACCCGTCCCCCCCCAGGGTGTCGCTTGATGGTTATCGTGTCCCGTTAAAGATGATCCTGTTCACAAGCTTTCTCTTCTCTGCTTCGGCAACACTTTCCTTGCTTTCCCCATTCGGGACGCTCCGGTAAGGTTTGCGAACGATGCTTACGTCAACTGCTCCGTCGACTCTCGGCTAATGCGTTGGCAGCAGGTGCCGGGTATCTGGTACCTCCGATAAAATATTGACGCCCCAAAGGGATCGTTTGCTGGCTGGAGAGGCATATTAAATTCTTAACTATTACCCACGCTCGATAGCTTCATCGATCCTGCTCTTATCTTCCACCAGGTCGAAGGACAAGAACGACTGGAAAAAAGAACCCCAACTTAGACACAATTACCTGCAGCGGCTTTCGTCCTGGACGAAGGGGGGGAAACTTTGTGGCAGCAACGCCACACCACTCCACTGCCCTAACTGAAGTAAATGTTTTTCTGACACTCTCGGTAGCACTTGAACCTACCCCAGTAACCAGCTGATGGAAGTTCCAAGAGCGTTACTGTGCAACTTGCACCGGCTCGGGTAGTCGAAGATACGTGGTCTCTTCTAGTAAGTGGCGTCAAACCATCAATAAGGATTATCGGCTGCTACCGGAGCGGAAAATTGGAAATGATCGGGGTGTGGGAAAGTCTCAAATCCGAACCACAGCCACCGACGAGGATACGGCGAGGTGCCAAAGGAACAAATCTCATCAGACTGCCATTGAACACTCCCGATAGAGCACATGCTAGAGCTGGAGCCGCCTCCTCTGGAGCCTTTTCTTTTGATCCGTATTCATTTCGATGTTAGATTTATCTTTTAGAGCGTACCTCTCACATGGATTTACAAAGTGAACACCCGTTTTTCCCCGTTTTTCCACATCCGCGCTTCCAAACCGAGCTCCTCGACATGAATTGACGTAATTTGAATAAAGGGAAAAGCTGTTTTCGTCCACTATTTCTTTCCCAGCACCATCGTAAGACCGTTTTACATACGACTACGAGGAGCAAAGTGAACGTGTAAAGCTCGTCGTCCCGTGAACTCGATATCTTCACGCCTCCGAAGCAAGCACACCATGGGTTTGAAGAAAAATACGGAGCGATAGAACGCAAATGGCGAAGGAACCACTGAATCGAAACTAGGACACACACCAGGATGGCTCACATTTTTCGCTCCATTGTTTCTCCCTCATTCGTGTCTCGTTTTGGGTGGGAAAAAAGGCACGGAAAAGCTCCCCGTTTGTCGGAAGGGCTCGTGTTCTTAAGCCGCGAAGAAATAGGAAACCCGGACTGGAAAACGATGGGAAGAAAAACGAATGGAAATGGTGTCAAATCTTCACAACGACCATGTTGATGACGATGCTGATGATGTCCGTGATGATGTTGGCTCGTCCCAGCCGGCTAGCTGGAGTTGCTTTCACGGGGAAAATTATTCCCAACCACCAGATCCCGGGAGTTACTTCGGTGTTTGACCGACCCAACAAGGCACACTCTCGCAGGTTTATCCAGTGTTTTCCCCCCCTGGTGAAAGCCGTGCTGGACGCCCCTTCATTTTACTCGCATTTCAGGCAACCGGCGCAGGGAGGCGAAAAGTCATTATGATTGTGTCAATATTAGCAGTGCTTTAGCTAATTTGTTGCTCGTCGCTCGCTGACATGTAAGCCGGATTTCGGGCCACGGTCGCTTTGAGCTTAAGGCCGACTGCTGGGGCACGCTTTAGCCTGCGTGTTCGTCATGCTACATTGTTGTTCAAGCATAGCACTAGTCGTTGTGCCCGATGGTGTATTAGTTCACGGCGTTGGAATGTCGACTTTTACATGGACTGAAGTGAGTAAAAATTAGCTCCTTTTTGTAACCAAACAACCGGCAGACGTCTGGGTAAATAATTTGAGTATTTTTCCCATGTTTAATTTTCTGATACTTTAACAGAAAGTGTGCCTCATAAAATTTGACGGAGTCCGTACGCAAAACTAGTTCATCACTGTCCGTCAAAAACGTTGTTGTGTAGTAAAAAAAATACAAAAGTGCTATAATATTTTGCCTTAAAAGACTTTTAACCCACATTTTGACAAAGCATAACACTATCTTCACGTTCTTAAAAGTTCAAAACTGTGAGAATAGACACATCTTTCTGCGAAATGCTTCTTCAATTAAGCACGAAAATACTAAACGAAAACCTTACGCAGGTACTTAATGATAAAAAGTACCTATATAGTTCTTAATGAACTCCATTTCGCAAAAATAATCTTTTCGTTTTTCGTACGGAAGGAAATGGAATAAAATCTGAGAAAAAGAAGTGAGGATGCTGTTCAGCCGACTTTTCCAGAAGCAATTAACTTAGTATCTTAAGACACAAATTCCTACAACATGACAAAACAGATTATGCAACATGACAAAACGATTAAAAAATTATCGTTTTTGATAAATGAATGAGGCCACGAGATTGTTAAAGTGATGTACTATGTGATGCACATTTGTAAGATCATTACCCCTAGGAAGAATGAAGTATCAACAAACACATCAAAAACGAGCATTGTGTAATAATATTGATCTCAATTTTTACGTTAGTTTTAAATAGGGTGAACAACCGGGCTACGAATGCAAACACATTCCACGCCCCCGTTTGCTTTATTTCATCACACAAAAAAAACAAGGTATAAAACACTTGTTGATATCCCAACTTCGCCAGCAACGTACGCAAGCAACGACCGATGACTGCCTTCAATACTGTTCACCGATGTATCGCACGAAAATGCATCATTAATTTAAACGCTGGCCGTTCGTTCGGTTCGTGACACACTGTCGAATCACTTTACGAATTTCGGTTCGTTTGCGAATCGAATCGTCACACCACGGAAAACTCGCCGTAGAGCGCAATGAAACCCGTCATAAACTCGCTCATCCGGCCGTGATGGCCCTTCGGGCGATCCAAGCGCTTATTGGCATCTGTTTCATTAAATATTCAAATCAAGTCCATCGGCCCGCCACCTAACACCGTCGCTCTGGGAGGACATCTTCGTCGAGAACGGCATCCATTTCCGCCAGCAGCCACCCCATTCGCATTCCCCCCCCCCAACCTCCCCCCGTCTTCTCGCATGGCATCCCAATGCATTCCGGCTGTCGGTGAGGAAAATAATAAAACTAAAATGTCCTCACCCGACACCATGAATGAAATACGCTCCAGGTACGTGACTCTAAACACTCGGGCAGCTCGGAACGGAGTGGGTCACATTTTGGGTCGACGGAAAAAAAGGTCCTCCCCCTCGAAAGCATTAGAAAAGCAAACCCCTTAGCATAACAAACCTAAATAGGCATCCGAGACGTCAAAGGCAGGCATGCTCCAAGTCTTTAAATCTTCCCCGAGCGGTGACTATTAACGGTACATGATAATGTTCCAACATTGTGTCCTTGGTGGGGACGCAGTGGAGCAGTTTGCCAAGGACGCGTGAACATTCTCCTAGCCCTCGCCTACGAAAACCCACTCACATACACACAAATACGCTGGTCATGCATACTAACGGTTTAATTTTTGAAGCTTCCTTCGGGGTGTTTTCGGCTACAGCAGCTTCCCTCGGCGCACACTGGTCGAACCGCCAACCTGGGTGTCGCTTGCGTTGGGGCTTCTTCTCCTACTCTTCCTTCCTTGGCTTTCTTCCGGCCGAAAATAACTAGCACCGCCCGCTCCAAAAATGCCAATTTACCATTCCTTCACCAGAGCACGGCCCGAGAAAGGCCTGGTGTAATCTTTTGGCCCAAGGAAAAATCACTCGTCACCAACACCTTCGCCTTCGGTAGCGCCGCACTTAGACACCGCCTCAACCGCCCACAAACACGTAGGCACACAGCCGCACAAACACGTACACAAATACTTACACTACACCGTGCAGTGAACAGTGAACTTTCTTCTTCCTCCAATCGATCAGCACCGAAGAGCTAACAATGCGCACAACTGACACATTCGCGCGAAAATGACAAAAATCTAGCGTCACCGTACACTTTCCCAGCCTGTATTTTCTTCTATTTTCCTCGCGCGTACTACGATGTGCGCCCACCACACGAACCACCCGCCGCAGGCTTTCCTTTCACTCGAGTCAACCTCTAATTGTTACCCACCAGCGTGGACGTCTGAAGGACTTCGCGCACACACGACGTGTTTGACATTTTCCTGCCACCACGTTTCTACCCTCCGCGCCGAATCGGTACCACCGTGCGACGTTATTTTTACCACACTATCTGCATCCCTGGCCTTGCGGACGAACGCGCAAAACTGGAAAGTATTTCGATGGCACCCACAACAACGACGACAAAGGCTTCGAATGGGGCTGCTAGCTAGTGTCCTTGCAATGGGAGACCTGGTAGGACAGACCTGCACCAACTGCTGTGGTTGATAACTGCGGCAACAAATATCTTCCAGCAGAATGACCTTTGACCTTAGGATTTCGCGAGCTGCATTAGTAGTAAAATTCTTGGGCAGAACTATTCTATACTAGCGTATTCAATTAGTATTATTTCCTTTGAACTTCTTTGACAGAACACTGAACAGGTTTTAATTTTTCCGTACTGAAATTTTGACTACCTTCCCACACGGTTTTTCTCCACACTCTTCAACTCTACGATTATTTCTCGACTGCGAACCGAAAATCTATTACAGCAGCAACATTTGGCGCGCTTAGCGTCGTAAACCGCTTCACATAGCGAGGGCAGCTGTGGCACTTCGGTGCGCCCTGTCTGCGATGTCACACGGAACCATCTGATTGTTTTCCCAGCTTCCGGCTGGAAGGGCTGGGAAAGGATTCTTCTCCGCAACTCCCACCCAGTATCCTTTCCTCGCTAGGCCCACTTCAAAAACATGCTGCTCCAGACGGTCACATTGGTCTGCCCTTCGGTATCAACCGACACACACCAGCACACATAAGCACACCGAAACACTGGGATCGGACGTGGCTGGCAGCACGGTTTTTGCAGCACGACCGCTTCTTCACTGCACCGAGAACGGATAGCGCACGTACCCGGGTTCGAACGAGCGACAGAACCTACACGGAAAAACCCGTCCACGAGCAACGCGCCGTTCGTCGAGACTGAGCGACACTCGGACGGTGGGTCGTTTTCCAACCCCTTGCCAAGGCACGAAAGCCAACGGGGGGAAAATCTGTGCGGACCAGCGCGTGAAACGGGAAATCGGCTCTAGAACTGGCGATAACGAACGCGAGCACGGAGCGGGCACGGGCGAGATTTAGTACACGCCACTGCACGAGACGGTCGTCTACTACGATCGGCTGAGTCGAGTCTCGTACCGCTTCTCGCAGTCGCCGGAGATCCGACGCGACTCGGTCACTCACTCTCGCGGGTCCACGCGCGATTTCTCGCGGTTCTCGGAACCGAGCACGAACTTCTCCTCCGCTGTTGGCACTCACAGCGAGAGCTGTATTTGCTCACCGATGCTGCGAACGCCAACGCAAAACTGCAGAGGACACTACAACAGCTGGTTATGTTGCTCCGGTGCCATCAACTGATACTTCGGGAGCTTCGACTAGTAGATCGGTTCTCTCACTGGATGCTGCCCTTTGGAAATTCTCATCAGTAAAATTTGTGGAGTGTAGTCACTCGCATTCTCTCCTAGAGTACCGCTCGGGTCAAGCTGATTTTGGCGGTCATCCCTGTTTGGTCGACGGTACTACATCGCCAAAGCCCGGGACCGAGCCAGTCCCGAGTCATGAAGCCGTCTCCGTTCCGGGAGCCTCGGACGATGCAACGATATGCTGCCCAGGAGTTCACCGCGGATTCTGGCTTGAGCAAAACCCCGGGACTCAGGAATGCCTGGAGCTGGAAAAAATAACAAACCCATCAAGACATCGGCGAGCCATATTGACCGAGTGCCACACTGGGTTCAGCTCACCTGGATGGAACCGAGGGAGAGTCCTTTGGCGTTGGAACTGGTGGCCGCTGGTGTCAAGTATTTGAGATTTTTCAATTACGAAAGAAATCGTTTTGATAAGTCACTATGTAGTCCTTAAATAAAATGGTGGGATCTGTATTTTATTAAAACTAAACCAGGAGGTTAGTGTCATAAATATTTCATATTTTAAATGACTTTCGACGAAACCTTATCTATTTAAAAATAAAAATATTGAATATTTTACACGTATGTACGTTAACATCGTTCCACATAAGTGATAGTACTCCCAACTAATGACACCTAGATACGCTTCAGCATCATACGAGCTTCGAAAGTGTATCAAAAACAATTAGCCATCATTAGGTTACTTCTTGTTTCTGTACAAAACTTTGGGCACCGTACGACGAAGCACAACACTATCCACACACCACACATACAAGCACACGAACGCATCTGCAGAAGCTGTTCATTAGCGAGAAGCTGCAAGGAAATTCGATTGTTCGATACACATCACAGCGTGTCACGTATCGGTGCCGTTGCCATTGCCGTCTTCGCGCAAAGACTAATGAGCCAACGTGGCTCAAGATGAACAACAAATCCCCTCCCCCACACCCACCGCGCAACCAACCTAGGATATCCTTTGTGGATGCTTCCATCGGTTCCTCCGTTTTTGCCGTCTTAATCATGTGCTAATTCGGTTTCTTGTCAGCACTTTAGCAGCGACGCCAGCCAGAAGATAGAAGGCAAACGTCGAGAAAGTTGTCTCTCGCTTGGTATCGCTTCAGCTGCGAAGGAACGGTAAAAAAGCCGGCCCGAAACCTTCCTGCTGGAACGGTAAACTATTGGAATTTTTACCTCAGAACCGCAACTGCAGTACGTCGCTGGAATATGCACTTCTTGCCAGTGCAGGGCGCTAAACTTTTCCCAGCGGGGACTCCGTACACACACAACTTCTCGAGGGGCCAGTGCTGGCAAGTACCGGAAGTCAACTTATCTGTCTGCAGCCAGCTTGTGGGAGTACAAAGATTATTTTAATTTGATTTAGAATTTAAACCTATTAAGATATAAACAAAACGTGACTTGAAGAACTCCAATCAATGCAAGAAATATCTTACTTTAGTCTCTCTTAATTATAACCGTGTTGTTGAGTTCTAAAACAGACTCTTTAACTTATTTGTAATAACTCAAAAAGTTAAGTGAACTTTCTCTTCATTCTCATTTTGGTTTAACTAATATTTTTCTGAAATTGCTTGTTTGTTATACGAAACAATCTTTTAAACTTTACGACGCTATCAGTTTGATTGCATTTCGTGCTGCCGCTGCTCACTTTAAACGCTTTTCCGAAAGCGAACACCCCAAACATTACCACATAACTAACCCGAGCAGCGGAAGCAGCAGCTGGTTTCTGGAGAAAGTTAAACACTTCTAATTAATTACGATACTCACCGTTCGTTTCACGTTCGGGACGATCGGGACTGCATTCCGGTCAACCCTCCGCTTTGATGAATTTCCCACACCGAACCGAACCTACCATACGGGCACTGGCAGGCGGCACGGCGCAACGCCGATTCCGGAACGGTTCGGAACGGCCCGGATGAAGCGAGCAACTTTTTCCCAACGATGCCCTGCCCGCAAAAGCTTGCCAAATCCGGCACCCGGGAACCACTAACTCACACCGCGCGTGCTTCGTGCTAAAACTTTTACTACTTTCCATGCTCGTAAACTAATGCCAGCTGGTATGATGCGTGCGGCGTACGATATCCGGCCACTTCAACACTTGTACGCCGGCAAGTTTGGTTGGGTTCTCGAATCGACCCATCCGAACTGCGCGGTACAGCGGTTCCCAGTCCCCAGCCGAGCTCCCGTACGGGAGTTGAACCTTCGTTTGTGGAAACCGCTCCGGCGATGCTGGGCAAACGCGCGGCATGAATAAAACACGCCCAGCACAAATGCAATCAAATCAAAGAAAGTGACACGATGTTCGTCCCGTCGAAGCGTGGCGCGAATCGAGAGCGTCGGCAAAATGGCAGAAAGGCAGCACTCCGGAGCGGCACCGGAAACCGTGCAATCTGTCGTGAAAGTGAAAAGAAATTACTCACATCTCGCGACACGACAATGGAAAAGTGTACCCCGCAAGGTGGTAGATTGACACGTCAGTACAGGGCGTGAGATGGGCTGGTATAAAAATGACATTGTTGTGCACTTTAAGCACATACGCCTGCCGTAAACCATTTGAAAAGAAATTAAATACGATTGTCTGCGTTATCGTTGATGAATAAGTGTCGGTAAAAGATAGCAATAAAGATTAAATTGCCTTTTCTCTCACTCCGTGGCACATCCTAATCCTGGAAAATTTAATTGCTGCGCCAACCCGCTTTCAACAAATCTGCATCATCGTCATCTGTATCTTCGCTGCTTTTCCGAGGAAAACGTGCAAAAAGCAACCCGAGGTCGAAAACACCTGCCTATCCTGCTTAAAGAATGCACTAAAGCACGCTTCCCAGTAGGGCTAGCAAAAATGTAAGAAGTCGCGAAGCTTGAAATTATGAGTGAAAAGCCTTTTGAGCATCACAGCGATGCAAAAGACCGGTTTTTCCGTTAACCCAACCAAGACCCAGCGTTTGCGGCTGAGGCCCTGCAGCGTTGACTCACCAATGCCACGGAAGCTGATGAGCGCCGCAAGCCTTTTGGCGTCTGTATCTCTACTCCTACGTTAGAAGTATACCTCAACCCGATCCCGTACCGATCTGCCAACGGAGGAGGAACACAAACAGAATGGAAAATTCTCAAGGTCCCACTTTCGGCTCTCGAAAGGCATGTTTTTAGCATAGAAAGTCACCAAGGCGAAGGAAACCCAACGAGAAGGACACACAAACGACGCACGCCAGTGGGCTGCGTGTTGCATTAAAGAGCCGCATTCGGTTTCAAGGTTTCGCCTACATTTTTCCCCGTTTTCCACACAATCAACGGACGGCGCCTTGCCGTTTGCTTTCCCGCCAGCGTCCGAAACTACGATGGTAGGAAGGACAACTTTACTTGTTTCCACGCCAGGGTATTTTCCACCTCTTCGGTGGTATTCTTAAAGACATGCACATACCGTTCCCGGAGGGGATAGGAAAAATCACTTCCCCGCGCAGCCCCTCCCCATCCCATGTGCAAGATGCTGCTCCTTGATGATATCATCCGGAAAATTGGACTTTTCTGTCACCACTCAGCGCTCCGGTGGGCGACTTTCAGCTCGAGGGAGTGATGATTTGGAGGAAAACAAAGTCGTTCAAGAAAGATGGTAGTAGTGTGAAGTCAGGGTTGATGAGGGTGGAAGAGAGAAAAGTGTCCCGTAAATGACGCACACCGTCATGTGCGTGCGCGGTTTTACTTTCGATAGCGTGCTACGGAAGTTCATATTTTTCCGCCCGGCTTCGATAATTGACTCACTTTTAATCTAACAAAATTACCATCTCGTAGGAAAATGATACTATCGTGGAGGATTGTTTGGTGGATTAGTTTTGAAAACCAAATTTAAAAAAACTTCCCTCACTTTTACTTTTAGATTTGTAAATACTGCATTAACACGTTTGAAATTAATAAAATGTTAAATGGGGTGATGTGCCGAAATAGTTGCAATGTAATGTTTGTTATTGGCATTTATTTATTTGTCGAATCAATTGAGTCAATCTACATTCTAGTTTTATCGATACGACACCGTAATGCAGACATGAAGCTATATGTTTTCTAACCTTATCCACTTTATAATAGCATGTAAATATTCATGCAAATATATATTAACGGACACTAAAATACCCCAATGTTACCACGTGCCTTTAATCACGATCAACAATCGTTCTGATTAGTATTCCAACAGTCCAAAATAAATAGCTCCGCTTTAATGGCGTCGGCACAAATTTAAATGATTAAATTAGAAAACACTTTACACATAAATTATTTTTATTTATCCGTCACCATCACCATGGGTTTCATCCGATTTTTTTTTTTTTTGTCAACAGGATTTCCCAGAATCCTGACGCGCGGCTACGTCCAGGAAACCAGGTTCAATTAACGCACCTAATTTTCCACCAGAGATGAGCCGAAAATAATTTCCCGCATTTTAACTGTCCCGGGTGGAAACATCATTTTCACACTGACGTTTTTTTTGTGGTTTGTATTTCACATTGTGAGACTGTGTGTTAGTGTGTGTGTGAGAGAGAGAGAGAGAGTACTAGATGTTTTTTACTGTCTCTTCCCAAAACGACGGACGGCTGCCCGGTCCACCACTTAGCTAATAAACAAATTCACTCCGGAGTTTCGCTCGCACTCATCACATTTTCGTCCTTCTATTTACGACAAGGATGTGGGCTGTTTTTTACGTGGTGTCCTATTTTTCCCGAGTGTAGGCCAATTTTTCCTTCCTTCTGTGTGCTTCCACCGTTCGCACCTTTCTAACGCTCTCGGCGCTTCTGTCGCACCGCAGGATTTCTTTTAGTACTATTTTCGGTTTTTTTAATGAAGTCATTTGCGCCGAAAAGCCCACCTCGCGGGGACCGTATGCTGATGAGGATGTCACCGTTTTTCCTTTCACCCGGCCGCGCGTCCTCCAACTCCAGGCCTTTGGTGTCACGGTGGTTAATTTGAAAGGTTAAACACCCGGCCCGAAAAATACCAAACCGTAACCATCAAGCGTGTTGGTGGGAGCAAAGAATAAAAGATAAAGCTCGAAACGGAGCCAAACGAAAAAAGCACCAGCTGAGCGTGTAATTTAGAGCGTGTTAATACTTCCCTGCCGGGGAAACGGGTGCTGAATTACGATCGATCTATATTTCATCCCTTTGCAAATGATTCCAAGGGGTGGATTTTCCCACGCACGTTGCACGCATGTGGATAAAAACAATGACCACAACGCCGGAATGCAAAAATGAATTCAATATATTTGTAAAAGCTCGGTATTTTCAACCAAGCAACATTCCACGAATTGCTGAACGAATTCTCTGCTTTGATTTTTCTGTTTATTATGCTGAGCCTATCGTTTTCCAATTTGCATTTCGATTCGCGCTTGAACCTGGTACACTGATACATTGCCCCAGCTTTCCACCTCGATTTCCGCCTTCGTTTTCGTTTCCGGTGGCGTGCGGATGCTTATTTAAAATCATTCACCCGGTGCACTACATTGTAGGAAGCGATATACAGGACGCTCCTCGCTATCACGCTTCCCTCGAGATCTACTTTGTTTCACCATCCGTGTTTTTCCCCCGCCGAATGCATTCTGCTCGAAATGGCAATAATAATAATGCGCTGATGTGCAATTTTTCCGATGCCCGCGCAGCAACGGTTTGGGATATATTTCGTGCCACTCGTACGGGGGACCTCTCACCGAAAAAGTCAAGTACGATCTCTCAAGCCAAAGTACGATTGCATTCCGGGATGGAAGATCGAAAAAATTGCACCCATCCTTTGTTCGAGTGCACTCGGGTGGAATAACGAGCGTATTTTGAATGGATCGAACGATCCACTCGGAGAGGAAATAAATTGACCATTATTTGGCGATGAGGAGAGGGGATGGGGGAGGTGGAGATCGATCGAATGCATTTCATCAGGGAAAAACTTTCGGTGTGGACACACTTTCAACTGTGGTTGAAATCAAATTAAGGACAATGGGGATACCGCCGGTCGAAAGAAAGCCGACGAAAAACGTGGAGGATAAATGCAAAGGTTGAAAGGTTAATGGAACTGAACGCGATGATTATATCGATGGTGTGGAATACTCCGTTTGCTGTATTTTTAATTATTTATTGAATTGAAATATTGAAAAACCTCCAGCTCAATGTTGAAGTATAATTTGATTAAAATATCCCGCTCATTACATCCTGTTGGCATGGTTTACAATCGTTCATTGAACAAATATTTAAATTGTTGCATCGATTACAGGTAGTAGTTTCTGGAAAAAGGAAACTTTATCATCTTCAGGCCGCTATATATCAGGTGAAAACACTGCAGGCTTTTGCTGTTTACATGACATAATAAAAACAACAAATTATTAATAGGATTCCATACACCTGGTGCACTTGCGGAAAACAAATTACAAACAAAGCAACCTACCAACACCGGAAAAGTAACTGAGCAGAAAATATTGTAATCTAAATTAAATTGCAAACCATTTTATTTTCACCAAACAACAACATTGCACACAAACACACCCGAATGCGAAAAACTGAAGGGAAAAACATGCTCAAACAAAATTAGTGTGTGAAAGTCAACAGAGGCAGCGTTCGCATGGAGGATGGAAAAACAAACCCTAGCACCGGTATGTACCCGACGTACAACCCCATCGAGTGCCGAGACTGTTGCTTATCAGCAGCACATAAGCTTATCAAGAAGCAAAAGCTAGCAAGACGCCGATGGAACGATGTTTTTCTCGGCCTGCTGTGCCAATTTTCTCCACAGTGGAAAATCCATCCCGCTAATTGGTGGACCACTGGATGATGCTTGCTCCCGGTGTTTGTCCTTGAAATGCGCAAGTGTTTACCAAGGGTAGATACGGCAAATGGTTTGGGCTTGTGTTGATTTTCACTTCGATTCGTCTTTGGAAGCGCTTTGCTTTTTTACACTCCCAACGAGTAAGGTTGCCTTCGATACCGAACCGCAGGAAGAAGCGGCCATGAGCGACGGCACTCATCCTGCCGAAACGGTGGCCTGCCGATGTACTAATAAGCTGCCATTTTCACGGCCACTGCACCCTGGCTTGACTTAATATGGTTTTTCCTTTCCATTATGGTGCAAACGACACAATACGGGTGCACGTACGAAACGGCACACTTTTTCACTGCACGAAGGAATGCATAAAATGGGCACACTAACGGCGGTAGGCGGTGAGACCAGGGAACATAGGGGCTAGATGTGGTGAATGAGAATGTGAGGATATTTTTCCCCGTCGAGTAGCTGGCGGGCAATGAGCGGAAAATAAAGCTCCGGATCGTCGTAACAGCAGGGAGTTGGTTTATTTCTTCTGCATTATCTTTTTCACTCTTGTTTCACTCGTCCTTGTTCACACAAACACACGGCTGTTCGGGCACTGCGAGTGTGTATCTGTGTGGGTTTGAACGATAATTCCCACACCGCAGACTCTGGCACCGGGATAACTGGAAGACGGCGTTATTATTACCGATGTTTATTACGGCACGAACAGCGACAGTTTTCCTCGAGTGTAGTGATCATGGACTTTGTAAAGAGAATCATCAGGAAGATAACTTTACATGCAGGAGGTTCCTGGGACACTCTAATTACAATTTCAAACCAAGTCTTTCCCCTCTAGTTGCTTCATGGCGTGCAGTTCAATGTCTGTGTCCTTGGAGCTTAATCTTAATCTGTCCGTATGTATGGATACTCCGTGGGTCATCTGACCGGATGGGTTGAGGTAAAAGGAAAATTCCACCCCATTTGGCCACTTGGGCGAATGTAATTTAAAGCGGAGAAGGAAAATTACTTCAAGATGTGTACTCAACGGCGAGTAACGGCACGGTATGTAAATAGGGATCTTAATGTAATTGGATTTACGATTGGCCGCCACAAAGCGCCACGCCGTTGACATCCTTTCGAGCAGTTCGAGGCCGTCTCGGGCGCTGCCATGCTCTTGAGCATCGCTTCAGATAGCGCCCTTCGATAACGTCGCTCAATCTGGCTGAAGCACAACCAACAACCACAGTGTGCACATATGAACATCGTGCAGGCCGAAGCCCTGAAAAGAGAGCGGTGCGGTTTGAACGTTTGAGTTTTTGATTGGATTTATCAAACCACAAGAGCACCTCGATTGAACGGCGTCCCCGCAAACATCCTTCCCAAAGGATGATTCCCCGTTGGAAACGCTGCGTCAGCGGTCAAGAATACCATGGATCATACGCTACGAGAATGTAGAATCGACAAAGAATGTTGCCTTCAAAAGGAACGGAACAGTTTCAAACACCTCACGCAAACGAGTTGGCTCCGAAAAGGTTCGGAAAGAAGCAGAAGGTGAAGGAACGTAGAAAGCTAGTTCATTACCACTGCAGCTTGGGAGAAAATTACTTACCTCATGAACAATATTGATTGCAAGAAGTTTCGGAACGCAAAACAACCCTAGGATACGGCAGAAAGAGGCACTAACGAATGCTGACAAGAATGGGATGGGTATACAACAATATTGATCATGATACACTTCATCTTACCAAGATTGATCTGATGTTATCATGCAATTCATTTCAACTTTCATGGAATATTAAATCTGATCCACCAAGGTTGGAATTATTCTACAGAATTGAGAAAATTCCAAGTGTTTCTCGAAAGGCTTCTTGTACAAATGATTTGAGGAGAAGTGAAGTAATTATACTTATATTTAATCAATATTCTAACTAAAACATGCTATGCAATAACTTTAAAATAATTTCTCCTTAGTAAAGCTGGTTTTAAATAGCATCAAAGATGTACTAAAACAACTAACGTCGCCACAACAGTGCCTCAAGTACCATATGAAAGATTTCTGACGAATTGTGATAACCACAAATCCAACAAATTTTCTATAGGATTTCGAAGATAAATCCTTCCTCAAACACTACGTTCATGTTCATAACTTCAACAACTTGCGTGCATATTAAATTTGCTTTAACCGGCCCACGGCCATTCGAGGTCTTCTTGTGACCTCTCGGCAGAGCGCTCTGACAATCCGCATTTCCGCACTATCTAAGCCAATCATCAACTCACCGAGACACCATTGGGCTGCCACAGGGTTAACGCCTCTTCGATGGGGGAAACTTGCTCGAATTAGATTTATCCCGATTTCGTAGAACGCATCCATGTCCTGAAAGACATCGCTGGTGGATCCCTGATTCATCCCAGCTAAAGCTAACCATTATGAAGAAGGTAAGTGGACGATTGAAACCGGTTAGATCGACGGTAAGCTTTAATCCAGTCCTCCCTCCGTGGCTTAAAACGTGGCCGTCCATAGTTCGCTTCGGTTGACAATCGCACCCGGGTGCATCTATAATTTATTGACCATCAGATCTACACGGTGAAATTCAAACAAGATCCTAGCTCCAACGCTTGCACCATTCAATGGGCGAAGACACTCGTATGTCATCGGATGAAATCGGGCAAAGTTATCTAAAGCCATTATGCTTCGATGCGCAATACTTCGCACAAAGTGCTTGAGTAACACACTCACACACCTTCAAGGGCATAAGGTGGCAGTTCCCGACCGGTTGCCTTATAATAAATCCATAAAATGGTTCACCGGTAAATGTGGTTTATAAGTGTGTGAACTTTAGGAACCATATCAAATTTTCACCATTGAAGACATAAATTAACCGAATCATCTTCATAACTCGCATAGAAGCTTTAATAGTTTTTCATAAAATCAAACCGATCCATTTTGTAAAAAAAACCATTTGTAACAAAAGACTTTTGGTTTAGCAACATAATACCAAGGATTACATTATATATTTCCCATAACAATTCCAAATCTTAACCATCTTGGCAAGATTGTCTTTGCCGACAAATAATACAAAACACCCACAACCCCCCAACCCTCAAATGCACGCGATGTCCGGAAAAGGCATTTTCTACATAAACTTGCCCTCCCCTGCTACGACGCGGAGTTGAAAAGAACGATGTTTCCATTTTCGGGAAACTTTTAAATTAACTTTGGCAATATCACCAACCCTCGGCGGTTGTGTCGTACACACAGAACAAAAACAAAAAGGCAAAAATCAACAACTACGAGACAACAGCGGACAAAACTGCCATAGCACGAATCAAAGAAGAAAGAAAAGCGAGTCATACCGGGCGTGGAAGTGAGAGATCGGAAGGTGGAAAGTGGCTGGAACGAACGAGTCTAGCGATTATATCTCTAAATCTACTCCAAACCGTTGCGAAAACTGTCCTCAGCGGACCGGGCGGACGAGGGGCACATCATCACGCATTAAGAAATTTGAAAGTTTAATGATTTATTTACCTTGTTCTGGGGTTGCGGTTGGTCGCCCCAAGCTGATGCCGCCATTTGCCGTGAGTGAGCGTGTGGATGTAGGATTTGGAATGAAAAAGGACAATAGTATCGTTTAACAGTGTGGTGCACAACAAAGCACTTAAAAGGTTCGTAGAGACAAGGTAAAACAGTTATCAAAAATATAATTCAACAATGAAAAAGTCAAATCAATATTGAACCATAGTTTTAGTTTCATGAAGTATAAAAGATTGTAACATTAGATAAAAAAACACAGCTATGTTTTTCAAGCCGCATTGTTTTAAAATAATTCATCGTACAAAAGACCATGCGTCTCCATCCCACTAGATCCAAATGTTACTTCCAAATTGAGCGCTGATATGGATGTTCCTTCCACCGAGACACCATCATCCCTCCCAGCAGCACTCTTCCCCGCAACGAATGCCCTAGGGAAACAGGGAAGAAAGCATTGGAATAATTTATGAGCGGTTCATACTTTCCGAACCTTTTTACATATGGAAGCCCCCCCGAAAGAGATGGTAACATGAGGACGGGTGGACGGTTTTGTTTGCCATAATGGGTGCAGGACATTTTTATTCCCATTTCATGCTGATGGACGCCCGTGTTTCTGTCCATTGAGGTTGTTACGGGGGAACGAAGGCTAGGGAAGAGTGCTATAGGTAAAACTTCCTTGTAAAAACGAGATTGATGGAACAAACTCTTTACCCAGACCTGCGTTACACGAAGAAAGATTATGAAAATGGAGATTTATTTCGAGTGAGCTTAGAAAGTCTACCCTTCCATAAATCGATTCGACCTCTTCAGTGGGTCAATTAGTCCATGTTTTACATTTTTGTACCCTAATCTTTCTTATGTCCGCATTGGGGAATGACTGTATTATTTTAGAACTTGAAAATGAAGAAGCGTAACTGATCTTAAGAATCTGTGATCCGGATCCGAGTATATGTTCTTCACTCAAACGCTATAGAGAATGAATCAAAATCCGCAATGCCATCCATTCAACGTGTTCTACGGTTTGGTCAATTGAATAAATTATTCAATTTTATTCCGAGTGGGTTTACGAGTGGTTGAGTCATGACCAAAATTCATTTGGTGTGTTCTAGCTGCACTATTCTTTTGCCTATTGAACACTGCTCTGAAAATAGAATGTTTATTCACTTCCAATTTTAATAAATCTGTAAATCACTTTACTCTCTACAAGTTATCTGAAACATTTTTTGATAACTATAATATTATTGATGAAAGATAAATAATACATACTCGTAGTGTACTCCAGATATAGTTTTTAAAATTCAAACAAATAATTAGTGACAAACTTGTGCAATATCTGTATCTACATATTTTTTCTGCTGTGTATGACCATTATTTAATTTGAACCACCAGGCGCCTCCATTAGATTCCCTACCAAGAGTAAAGGTACTCACGCACACGTCGTAGATCCGAAAAGCGTCATAATCCTAGCTGAATGACCCGGCGTCCCGAAAAGTGTCTCATCCTTTCAACCTACCACGTGTGACGTAAAGGCCTCCCACCTGCTGGCAGGCTGCGGCGTACGCAAATGGACGTATATATTAATTAATGGACCCCGACGTAAGCCTTCTCTCTGCCGAGAAAACACCTTTGCCACTGGCACATTTTCCCTAATGAGGGTGACATCAACTTCGAGGCAGATTGCCTTTCTTCAACGTCACATAAGCATAGGTTGGGGTACGTTTAGCTGGAGTGCATTCCGGCCGGCATCCCGGTAGCGCCTCCAATAAATAATTCACCGAAGGCTGCGTCCGTCATCGTCCGGTTCTGGATCCCCTCCCGCCATCAAAGAAACCAAATTGGGCCATTCCTCGCTCGAGCATCGCACGCCTTTATCTTACGCTCTGTATGTATTTATCGCTCCGGTTTATTTATTTGCCTGTCAGAAGAACCGTCCTTCACCGAGTCTATCGAGCCTGTCTATCTTGTTTGGTGGGAAATCTTCTCTTGGCCCAAAATTGCCACACACCACAGACTGATTGATTCTGTTTGCTTTATGTTGGCGGCACCGGAGTTTCGCCAAAAGGAACCGATGTTTAGAAAACCGGTGTGATCCTTCCACTGAATTTGGTGAACGACGGAACGCACCTTCGGTTTATGTTTTGGAATTCGGTAAATTTGAAACAAACACATTTTATCGTAGAATCTGAGAGCATAGTATATTTGAGATTGATTCCTAAAAAGTTCTTCTTCACAAATATTTGTTCTATTTTACAAGGTAAAATCATTGGCAAACCCATATTTTATTTGAATTGTTTTTCATTTAAACATTACCTCACTCATACACACATATAAAACCTCATGTTACGAATGCTTCACATAATGTGAAATATCTTTCGATAGCGTAATGTTCCGAAAAAAGGCCAAATCGTTCAACTTTGGCAACGCTTCAGGTTTGTGCCATCAAATCCACGATTCAAACGATAATCCAATGGCCCCCGAATCAATCCCAGATTACATTCTGCTCTTTGTGCCGCCCGCCTAAGTCACAGTCTACACCCACAATTGAAATTCAACCGAGCGAAACAACAACCACCAACATAGAAACAAAAAAAAAGTGGTACACTTTACAGCATCGTTCAATGGAATCGTCTGGTGGAAGTCGTTTTATGTGAGAAAATGCCAACGCCAAAACAATGGATGACAGAAAATCTGTAAGAATCTCCTCCTAAGGGCGCGAAATGGAGGAAAAATGGAAATTTTTTCCACCACAAAAAATGGCACGGGTTGGGGAAGACGAAGGAGAGGGCAAGTCAAAACTTACAATTTACGACCGTGAGCGAAGACATTTCGCTCAAGGTGTGAAACAAAAGCCCCCGTCCAACCCCACCACGAAGTGACGAAGGGCATTCGCAGGCATCGTCGTACGACGTGGCACTCGGCAGCGTCATGCGTTTTTCTTTTCGTTTTTCCCCCACCTTGCCGGAAAACCCGAGAAAGCTTTTAAGCCGCTTAGGCGCTGCGAAGATTTTGTACTGTGTCCCTCGCGCGTCGTTTGAGGCGTTTAAAATGCAGGACGACAAGTAACAGCCGACGAATACTCACGCGCCCTCGCGCACTTTCCACAAGGTGGCTAAAAGTTGAAGAACGCTGTGAAGATCCGAAAGGGTGTAAATCATCTCTAAATATATTTTGGGGGTCTGTTTTCTGCCCCACCGGCATTAGTTTCCAACTACTTTCACCGGAATCATCTGCACCGAAATCAAAATATCCGTGTTAGGAGAAAACGAGCGAGAAAAAAGAAGCACCACGCAAACAAGGGGGAAGAGATGCGAGAGGCAAGTGTATTTTAATGTTTTATCCAAAACTTTTCAAATTAAATACACCCTCTATCACGCCTAACCGGCCAGAAAAGCATGACATTGCTGTGTGCCCGGTTTCCGTGCTCCGTCGTTCCGTGCCCGGTGCTTCTTCAATTTCCCCGAATTTCCCACCGACTGCGTGCTGGGAACACGTGTTCGGACGCTCCAAGCTGCGTCGGGTTGGTGAGTGAAAGCCACCAGACAGTGCGTGGTTGGGCCGGGAAAGGGACACTACCAGCACACGGCTGCATACGTCGAAGGTGGCAAGCGAGAACGGAAAGATGACAAAACCCAACCACAAACTGAGAGCTTTGTGCTGTTCCACTCCGACCGATGGAACCGATCATCAACAGCGGACGGATGGGTGGACGGACGAGGGCCGTGTCATTTCTGAGCCGGGACAGCTTGCGGTCGTCGGGCTGACATTCGGCAACGGGATGGATTGGAAATTCATGTTCACCAACTGGACCGTTCCAAACGGGGGCTAAGTGGCCCGACGATTGGTTGATGTTCGTTTCGCTGGCCATCCGGTTGGGATGCAGATTTTCCCAGCCACAACCGCACGGTGCAAGGGACCAAGCCGATGGACAATGGTTTAACAGAAAAAGCGTCGTAAGCTTCAACTTTGTTCCAAATTTTCAACGATATTATTAACCTAAGATGGTATTACTCTGCAGCTTACATACACGTGCACGTCCATAGTGTTGTAGCACATGAATTTATGGAGTAGATAGTTATATGAAGTCGATACCTACTCGTTTTGAAATATTTACAAATCCAACGACAGTTTTACAGTTTTAAATTGTTTTCTAAACTAGTTCATGGGTTTTCTGTTGATAAAAATCAATTCACGCCTGGTACGATCATTTGAAAAAGCTACATTTTGCTGAAATCAAACTTGTTTCCGTTTTGTCGAAAAACAGTAAATCAAAAGTTTTCGTGTCTCATGAATTCATTCGACCAAATAATGCATTATTGCTTAATTTAATGCTCGTTGTAATTGTTTCATTTTGAATTTCCCTTCTCTAAATTAAAAAAATACTTTTTCCGCCCAACGCATCCTTCTACATGCTACCAAGTTTGTATAAAATAAACCAAATCAAACAGATAACCAATAATGTGCTACACGCAAGAATCTATCGAAAAAGAATGAAGTCAGAAAAAAGGTTCCCCCGCCTGCCGAAGCCAACGGCAACGATTTTATTGCGAAAACGCTCACCATCACGCGGCGCTTCACTTGAGCCCAATAGTTCCGGTCGCTCATGCGGACGATTCCGTCCGGTTTTCCCGTTTCTAGGATCCGTTTTCGCAACGCAAACAATGCAATTGCTGGATGCTGGTGGCCTACCGGAATACCAATTGGCACCTACATCGGCGAGGTTTTGCCGTGCAAAATGCATTCTGCCCAGCCGAGTGCGATTTTGTGCCACGGCCAGTCCAAAGGAAAATCCCGAAACGGGCCGAATGCGGCGCACAACAATAAACGCGAACGAGCGGAACTGATTAAGGAGCAGTGGAGGGGAAAAAAGCAACGCCCGACGCAGCGCTCATTTGGAAATGCTTTATTTTCGATGCATTCGTCCAAGAGTTGGGCCGTTTCCCTCCGCTCTTGGTGTCCCATAGTTTACTAATCCTTCTGTTTTTCTATTTCGAGCACTTTGCCGGTGAATGTACCATCCCCCCGCCACCCAAAAGGGCATTTCCACGGGCAAATGGAAAATGAACGAATGCGCCAGCCAAAGGCAAAGGCTGAACGCTGAATAAAAACAATACGATTGCATGTAATCGCGATTCGGTTGCCAGGCTGTCGATCGTATCGAAAATCTGGGTCAATGCAAAAATAGGATCTACCGGATTTGTGTTGGATTTCGTTCCATGGAAATTTCCCTAGCTACGGTCAAAAACAGAGTGAAAGGTTGAACCCCGAAACAAAAACTCCGATGGCATCCATTTTCCACGCTCCCAGTTCCGGATTTTATTATTCTATCAATTATTGCGACTGCTGGTGCAGCGCGTAAAACGACGCTGTTTTCCTCCCATTTGCGAGCCCTCAGAATAAAATCAATTTTATTCGAAAAAGGGTAAAGAGCAGCACAAAAATCACTGCTTCCAGCGATGGCCAGCCCGAGCCATCCAATTAGCTAACAACGTCGTTTATTTAGTTTTATTTGCCGAACCGTACGGTACTTCAGGGAAACCGGCAAATACTCATCGGGAAGCCAAGTACGCAAATCGGGGCAGCCACTGGCAGCCCTCGCAAAGATTTGTCACTGAAACTCATAAAACGGAACATGGTGAATCCTTTTCTTTTTACAGCACTCGCTGCAAAAACAGCTTCGAGCTCGAGCGAACAAAAAAAACAAATCGGTAAGAAAAACAGCTTGGCAAGGCTTTGGGGAAATCGCAGAAAATTGTTTACTTAGGACTACCAATAAAATTTCTTGCAAGTCGCAGTCCAACGCCAAAGAAAGGCAAACGGTTTCCGTCAAGGATGCGTTCTTAAGCGATTTGAGTGTGTTTTCCCTTAATTTTTTTTTTTGCCATCTCCTTTGCTACCCAGCCGTCCGAGGAATTGAAAATTCATCTCACCCGAAGCTGCAAAGAATAGCGCGAAAGACAACACGTTAAAGGAAACATCGCTCCCTTTCAGGTGCACCACCGAATATGGGCGAAATCGAAACGTGCCCAGGGTCGGAAAAGATGGCGAGAACGCGGCCGGAACTGATATTGAAATCTAGTTTCCAAATGTTTTCGCCGCCTTTCTCACCGAACTGTCACCGGCCAGCAACGCAAATAAAAGAACGAAAACGAAGGGAAATGGGAAAAGAACGAGAAAAGATGAATAATTCATGAGTATCATCGGGTAGCGGCCGATAACACTTTGTTTGCGGAAGATAGGTTACAAAACACGCTCGCCGCAAATCGACCAGCATCGGCCAAGATAAGCCACCCTGAAGAGGTGAAGAAGCTTAGGGTGCTTTAAAAAGATAATGCCCGACAATCCTTCGTTCGTGGAAGGCTTAGCCGGGGCTTCTCGAAAACGTTCCCCCAAGTGACCATCGAAAGCGGCGAAGTTTTGCAACCAATCGCTGTCCAGCTGCATTTTCAATGTTTTGACAGCAAGACTTTTCGGCAGAAGTTTCTCTTCCCAAGGACATTCGTTTTAAAGTTCAATTATGTGAAAATGCTTCAATATTATAAATTCCTACAGCTGTAGGTCGTAAATAATATTTTCGTTTCGCTACATTGACCGCAAAAAGGTAAACATCCTTGTCACTCTATAATTTAGTTGTGCTGTTAAAAGCAGCAACTCTTTTGAAACATCCTGTGGCAGAACATTGCGACTCATTTGCGAGGCACAAAAACCGCAAGCATTCATAAAACTCCGACCAAATTAACCACAGCTTATGGCTTGATGCTTCCAGGATCGCGTCAGCAACTCGTCGTAAATGACCGAGGCAACCAATTGCAAGTATAAATTATGCACTCAACACGTAATCGTGCAGCCGGCTGGAACGAGACCACGCAGACAGGTTGGTTATTTTATCTTTCCATATTCGCCGGGGTTTTTGTTTCTGACGGGTTTTACTAAACTTTTGACTAAGCGCTAAATGAAGAGCCGTCACCATCCCAGATGCGACAGCAATGGGGTCATAAAGAATGCCACTTGATCGTTGTTTTTTTTTCCCTTGCATAAGGGAATTCCTTTGCAAAAGGTATGCTAACTTCTGCCGTCCGAAGGGTTACCGTCGGCGATAAACAATTTATGAATTGTAAATATTTAATGGAGAATTAAAAGAGTGATGGTGGCCTGCACGGCGGTCCCACCAGACCGACGAGCCCACAACCACTCCCAAACCACTGCCGGCGAAGATGTTAGTCTGCTTTTATATCGAACCCTTTTTGCAAGGAGTTTACTCATTTCGAAGACTCATCGGTGGGCAGGTGTTCATTTTCTAGTCTAGTCTCTAAGTCTTCTTCTTTCTTAGTAATATTTTATGGTTTAAACAAATTTGATCCAAATTTTATGTAACTATTATTCAAACTATGCCCACACAACAATGTGTAAGGACAAACATTTCCTATCTGGTAAAGTTTTCCCAGATCGATAGAGTTACCGCATGCTGTGCGCTTCTCATGAGGAAGTAGATACAGAAATATAAACCATCCATTCTGGTGTAGCATTATCATGACCAACCCTGGTTCCCGTTCGGTAATCGATAGTACCAATTTGGTGATTCTCTGGAAAGGAAAGAAACATACAGAGGAAGCGGGAACAATGAAGCATGCGGGGATTGTGAGGGAAGAAAATATAGGGCAACAAATCCATCGACGTTACGGGGTCAGAAATGAAGGGTAGCAAGCCACATAAATCTACTCATGAAAGCAATCTCGCACCATGACGTGATTGTTGGAGCAATGTGAAATGTGAATAAAATGGATCAATATTTCATTTATTGTATGATTTTTACAATAAAACAAAGGGTGTTGAAAGATTATAGTATTGCAAAAGATTATTTTATAAGTTTAATAATGGTTCTAGCTTTGCATATCCCAGCCTTACCATTCTAGAACAGCTCCTAACAAGAGTTCATACCATAAAAAGCATAATACATAGCGCCGATTACGGTTTTAAAAATTGAATCATCGACTACCAGATTCAATTAACAATCCTCAGAAAGTCCCCTTACGAGTATTCAATACTCTTTCCAGAATAGACGACACCCCCAGGTCGATGATTGGATGCAATATAAATGTTTTGCTTTTATCGGTTTATTTTCCCTGAACACTTCTTTCAAATCAAGCTGGTTGGGGTTCCAAATTCTTCGAATTTAAATTACGTTCATCAAAAGGGTACTTCTACGTTCCTACGGGTGGGGAAACATCGAAATAGAAGAGTTCCAATCAGCTGAAAGACTCACTTACGACCCCCGGGCATAGTTGGTGGCTGTGCACCGCAAACCAAAAACCGAACCAACTTTTCAAGTTGTTTTCGTTGGTTGAAAAGATATTGCGGAACTGAGGAAAATGCAGGATCCGGTACGCTCAAAAGGAAGAACCAGCAGGAAAGGGAACTGAAAGAAAATAACGTTACGAAAATTTCAACTTTTCGCGATCAATCAGAAGAGTACAGTTTACCGTTCGCATTCCGGAATGAAAACCCTTGCAAAAAAAAAACTTCGGTAAAAAAATACCATCAGTGCTTAGAGTAACATGAAAGTAAAAGAGAAACCGTTGTAATCGAAACACGACTGGCCTCCCTCCAAAAAGGAACCCACCGGGAGAGGTAATACGAAAAATCCTTAAATAAAAATAGAATCTTCCATGCGGACCAACAACGGCGCGGATTAAAATTCCCAAAACATCCACACACACATCGGCGTAAAGATGAGGATATGCTGTACCAAAGACAACCACACGGTATATTTTCATTTCGACCACTTCGGCAGAGGCTTCGGCCCTTCAGGGGAGAGAAAGTTTGCTTCCACTTCAACTTCAACTTGTTGTTCCTTCAACTTTCACCGGTACGTGCATGGCTGGTACAAGCAAGTTTGAACAATTTGCGTCATGTTTTCTTTGCACCGAAACAAGAAGAAAATTCATTTTATTTGTTCACCGAATGGCTGTACTTTGAATGACCATCCAGAGAGGCACAACAACAGCGATGGCATTCCGTGAAACATTTTCCAATGGCAAAAACTTTACCCCGAGGTGATCCACCTTCAAATTTGCACCGATTCTACAAAGTGTCATCTACGCCAAGACACCAAAAAGAAGCCACCTTCTCCCCTTTCTCCTCTCCCGTGACATGTCTAAGGTCAAACAGTGACAGAGCACGCGGAGAAATGTAAATGCCGGGCGAACTTCGCCACCGACCCTTCCATCACAAGACAACCAACCGTCACAAGAAGAAAAAGTGAAGAACCATTACCCGCAGTCTCACTTCGGAAAGCTAGGGCCATAAATTCTTTCCGACCCTCCTTTCGCTGCCCACTTCCGACCCTTCGCTGGCTCGCTTCTCCGGCAACTTTTGACAGCTGGTGTTTGATGGAAAGGTGGATCGTCGGTCGGGTAACTGATGTCTGTCAGACCCGGCTGTAAGGCGTTCCGATTGCTGTCAGTCCGTACCTTGATGGCTACATCACCTGAGCCTACCGAGCTGCCCCACACACCCATACTCCCTCAGCTAGATCGATTTCAAATCTTGTGTAACATCCACATTTGAATAATGGCAAAATTCGACAGATGGTCTGGGTGCAGTTTTATCATTCTTAGATCGTTTCGCTTGACCTTTCGAAAACCCAGAATGAAGAAACTCCCACATTAACATGCAGCTCCTGTTCGTCAATCTTCTTTTTCCCGATCGTGGGTTTCCCAATTAGCCAAACCCTTCGCCGATCGGCATGTTAAGTGGCGTACCGAGACGAGGGCTATAACTAACTTCGCGATAGCCTCTTCATCAGTCGACACAATCTTCCCTTCCGTACAAACAACTAAAAGACCCACACCCACCGGGCAGGAAACGGAAACGATGGTGATAAACTCGGAACCTTATCTTCCGATACCCTTCACCACCGAAGACGCCAACCCGAGAACGGCGGAAACTTTTCTGTTCGCTTTCCGATTTGGTTGTAAAACAATTTTATGACCGTTCGTGCCCGAACCGGACACACCTGGGGGCTCGCTACAAATCGGCTGCGTGCCACAAAGGGATGCCAGGCGTAGAGTGTCCTTCGACAAACCGCTTTTTCTTCCTCTACCCCTCTCTCTCTCTCTCTCTCTCTCTCGCTCTCTCTTCAGATTTGCGGCATGTTGACAGTGGAGTGAAATTTCGCAGAATGGTCCGATAATTTCAAGCTGGTTCGAAAAACCGGTCCAGTTACCCGCCGCTGGTAGCAGCTCCATTTATGCCGAGCGCCATAAAGCGAGGTTTGATTAAGTAGTGACATAGACGATAATCGTAAAAGTCCGTCCCTAAGAATTTCTTCGCGGAATGTTGGACGCGCAAGGTGCCAGAAAAGGTGACAGAAAAAATGACAGAATAAAATGCAGATTTTTGTGGCTTTCGGATAGGAAAAGCGTTATTGGAAAGGTGGATCTTGGAAAGCAAAAATAAAATACAAATGAGCGTCAACCAAACCGTTTTCATTATTTAGTATCTTTTTCATTATACTTTTAATAATTTGAGATAGATTGAAATGTGTACCACTAAAATAATGTTGAATTGATGATTGTATACTGCAATTCAATTTTCGCTTTTCTATTTTTCGGAATTTGTTAGCGCGATATTGAAGTTGCTAAAAATAAGCTATGAATTGTTCAATTTTTATATACGACAGGATTTCTAACAAAATTAAATTACAAGTGTGAAACTTCAATAATCAAATTATTAAAACATCCATGAAGAAAATATTGCTCATATGATATTTTTATCTTACGTAATTTGAAACTCAATTTCGCAGAAGAAGTTACATAAAATTATACTTAGTTTCAAATACAATTAAAAATTGTCTCACACTTTTTGAAAACCAACTTTTCAAATTACGATGATGCCACTTTTAGTGAAAGTGAGAAAAACAACGATGCTATCACACGTAGTCATGAAACCATGTGCAATATATTGGTTTAAACACTGCACTTGAAAAGAAACCGGTTATCTCCCAAAGCCGGTCAGCCTCGGGGCAATGCTTGTCATCTTCTTATCGTACGATCCTCTTAAAACCTTGCGCACACTTACGTCGAGGTCGTTGTTGATGGTGCTTTTCTTTTAATATGCCCTTCCCGCAGCAGCACAAGATCGCCCATTTCCCTTGACCTCGGTGCACAGCCCGACGATTGGTTGGGCTGGTTTTCCGCAAGATATGTACATAGCCCGGGCCTGCCAAGGGCTACGAGCAGGTACTCACGCTGGATCACGCCGAAACCGTATCTATCATCGCTACAATCTGCCTTATCTGCCCGGCCATGCCCGTCGTGTCACCCTATCGGGATCGTGTCGGAATGCTCGCAGGCATATTTTAACACCGAGCACACCGAGTTTTGTGATAAAACTTTTACACAGCACAGCAACCACGCTTCCCTTCCGCTCATTACAAGCCCCTTGCCACCCCCACCCCTGGGGTCACGGTCTGGAACGCATCGTCGGGCGGAAATGATGTCGTGTCGTCCTCACCGTTTACCAACCAACGCTATAGAGAGCAAAAGCACACACACACATATGTACACACATTGCTGCATTTTCCCATAGCAAAACCGGCCCCGGATTGCTTCAACCGGCTCGTCCTAGATCGACCAAATCGATATTTCAATACCCCAGTCTCAAGCTCGACTGTAGAGAACGTTCAAGCTGAAACGAACGGGGTTTTCCCAGTTTCCGTCCCGTGCCAACCCAACTCGGATGCTAAACGACGAGCCGGAACGAGCTGAAAAATGTAGAATGTGGTTTTAAAGCGGGCACGGTGGAAATATTCTCGTCGCAAAACGGAAAGCTTAGGTGTCTTCTTTGGGATCCATTCACACGCCGCATGCGACCATCTATGACCGGCTTGGTAGCGCGGCAGCTAAGGAAAAGCCACGACACATCGGTTTGAAGTCTCACGTTAAAGCCCCCAAGGGGTGCCGGACGAAAAAAAGGCAACAAAACCTAAATGTGAAAGTCAAACGCACCACGTATCCAAAAACGGAAGGCCATTTTCTTTGCCACAAACATTCGCAGCACACGAAGAAAATATCTCGGAAACCCTCGGGCGTTCTTCGGCTTCGGCTAGACTAACTTTAAATAATTCTATTTGGCTGGCGAAAACTCAACGAAGGCTCAATTCCCAACGGTGAAGCCTATTTGCGCTTCAAATGGCCCTGGACGGAAACAGAAAATAAATGAGAAAAACCTTTCATTCACTCGGGAGAAATAAATGAACCATTCCTAGGGCTGCTGCTGAAAACGTACACTTCACATCGTACGTTTAATCTTAAAATGGATTGTTTGGAAATGAAGACCCTGGGGGAGCGGGAAGGGAAGAAGGAAGTGAGGAGGAACCAAACCGAGCGTTATGAAAAGCACAAAACTATCATGAAACAACCATGCACTCTTGACAGTCTTGACCGTTGGCGTATCTCTTTTTGTTTAACCTTTTGCCTACATTTACTTTTCATTAGTTTATGACCTAAAACCCTGCTGGGATGGTTGGGGGGTGGAGGGGGGAACTACCGAGGAACACCTTCCGGAATTTTGGTTGAACAAAGCAGAAAAAAAAACACACGAAACCCAATAAACCCCGTTGCAGTGCTTTCAATTAACCTACGAACCGGACAAAGTTCAACCAGTCTCTTTTTTCTGGCGTTGGTCTGAAATAATGATGTCTCACATAACTCTACCGTGTGAGCAACTACGAAACCAATGCTGCTGCACAATTCGGTGTGTGGTTAGGCAAAAGACGAAGAAAAACCAGGAACCCTGAACAAGCAACAGGGAGTCGTTTCGTTTCTGGAGAAAAAAAGCGAACCCGGTTCGGGAAGGTCCTGTTGTGCCGAAAAACATCGTACCCACATGAGCATAGTGGCGCGCGTAAAGGAAACACCCCTTTGGGAAGAGAAGGCGTGCCGAGGTTTCGAATCCCAGGTACCAGAACACTGGTCTCCTGGCCTACCTACCCCCTGTTTCCCCTTCCTTCCCGGCAACATTTCACTCGACAGAATTTTTGGTCAAAACTTTGCCACCCTTTCAGCTGCATTGGTGCCACATCCCGGTGAGGGTAATGGGCCCCTGGAGTTCGTCAGCGTGGCAGCAGGATTTGCAGCCGGCGACAACTGTACACGATCGGATGGACGGAACATTTCGAAAGCAAGTTCCAGAGGGCGATGAAAAGTTGCCCGCACGGCACGTTTTGTACGATGCGTTGTATTTGCCTTTTGGGAGATTGCGTTTTTCACATTCCATTATGAGGAAAACCAGACTGGTCGGTTCTGTACAATGTCCGTGGGTTGGCGATGGGAAGAATCGATTCAGATTGCAATCGAAAGAAAATTGTGTTACCAATTCTGACAGCTGAAAAGCACCCGAAGTAGGGAAGCTTGTTATTTAACTATTATGTGTTCCACTTCATGCACAGTTAGGTAGTTTTTCGCCTTTGAAATGTTGCAAAAACCATCTTTCCATCGCATACAGGTTATGCTTGCGGTTAAGCAATTTACATCACTATGATTTCATGGAACAAAATCCAATTAAGAACCAATCGAATGCCGTTCGAAAACGAGGCTGGCTAGAATGTCGGACATCTGGGCATCACCCTCAAACGTCACTGGTTGCTCCCCAGCCCGTTCACATCTCTATGTGACATTCATTTACATTCATTGCAGCGTTCCGACCGATGCTTGCAGGAACGAAATTAACATCGTTACGATGCATTCAGTCTTCGGTTTGCATTTCCATCGACAAGTTGGCAAGTATGGACGGAACATAAACTACACTCAGACGTCACCGAACTTTCCGTTACCACATGGGTTGAATTTCTTCCGGGTAATAGTGTTCCATTACGTTTCCTTTCATGTTGGGAAGCCCTCTAAGCAGAAGGCAAGGATATGTGGCCCGAGTAAAACAAGAACCTGAACCCTCCGAGCGGGGTGGAACAATTATTTACTCGAAAAATTGGTTTCATTTAGCGTAATCACTTTCCCGGCTTCCGCAGGCCTCCCCACATCCACGCCGGCGGCTCTCCACTCCGGCACACTGTTTACCTTCATAAATAACGAAAGATTAGATTGTAAATCATCCGTCTTCTCCCGTTCATCTGGCCAAGATGAGGCTGCGCCCGGGTGGCTTCGGCACGGAAACCGGATCCTTTCCCGAAAAACCAAACGCACTACTCCCATTTCCCGACGGAACGGTGACTTGTTTCCTTTGCTTGATGCTTTTCCCCTCGGTGAGTATCGGCATTTCGGGGTACGGCCGGCAGGCACTGCGGGTGAATTATTTGATCCAATTAATTATGTTTAGTGAGTGTGAACGTTCGCGCACTCATATCAACAGCAGTGGGTTGGAGGGGAGGGTAGGTGGCAGGGGCACCAACACCGAACGGCGCCCTCGCTCTAATAAAGTACGCTTTTAATCAGCACCTTGTTCGACGCCTTGAGGGCCTCCCGTAGGATGGGGGAAAGTTCCGGGCGGGCAAGAACTCGCCCGTTGCACCTTCTATCGGGCTTCCAATCCGTGCGAGAACCTCTTTTCAGCCGGAAAAGCGAGCGACTTGGGCTCATTACTCCCGGTTCTTGGGCTTTTAATTAGGCACCGCATTGCCGGAACACGGGAGTTGACAGTTGTTTCATTCTGTTGCCCCAACAATGAAACCACCAGTTCCTCCCAACTTGTTGAAAGCGCATTGTTCGCTGAATGCCATTACGGGGAAAGGGATGGAGCAATGGTGGGCGGTATTTGGTTTTATGTAACAGTGAAGAGACTGGTGAAAAGCTGAACAACAACAAATCAATTGCTTTTGTGTAAAGACGGACATTTGTTTTACATTCTGAAACCAAAAACAGACAATTTTTTTAAGCAAACTAGACTATAGAGTTATACTCATCAATCTTGAAATATAAAAAAAAATTGAGAATTGTTTTTTATTCTTTTAGAAAGAAAGATTTAAAGACGACGCCTTTCAATATAAAACTACTCCCAAAGATTTCATGGAATTGGGGGACCGGAAAATGTTTCTACTTGTTTAATTTTATTATGTTTTTCAACGTATTTTGTTAAGAAAGCGATATTATTGTTTGTTTTTTTTTACAAGAAGTTATGTATAAAGGTTTTAAAATCAATTTAAAATAAACGCCGCATTTCCGGCCGCATCACAAATTTCGGAATTCCGGATTCATAAAAGTGATAAGTAATTTAAGAAAATAATATCGAATGTAAAATCATCATTACTCTATTTATTTTTTAGTTTTTTATTATGATACAACGCACTTTGCTTACTGTTAGACCCAATATGCTCTAGCAGACATTTTGATTTTAGGGGCATTTCCTCCCTGAATCGTCTCTTTAATGAAGGAGAAAAAATCCACATTATCATTCATCGTTTCAGAGAAAAAAAGAAAGCGTATTCCAATCGAGGTTGAACTGGTAAACTTTAAAACCGTTGGTGGCATTAGAAAACCATGGCCTTTTTTAGAAAAAAAGGTTGCCGAAGCTGGTTTATAAATCGTACCAAGAATCGATGGCTCGAGGCAACAATGTTTTCCGCTTAATGTAACCTCATTTTACAATGCTCATAATCTCAGGGTTTTTCCTTTTTTTTACAGCCGCTCAAACCAACGCCTCATAATGTTTCTCCCAACTGTGCAGGATCAAATATAATTCCGCCGCATCGGTTCCCTCACCCAAAAGGTTCCCAAGGAAGCGATCCGTGCGAGAACCGAATCTGCGGCACGATCGTAACCGCCGTAATTTCAGTCCCGGTGTGATGATTTCCGAAAAAGCAAATTACGCCAAAATCAGGGTCAGGCGGACGGAAAACATTTTGCCCTAATCAATTAAATCATCCCTCCCGCTGGCTAATGTCATAATCCCGAGCCCCATAAAACCATTACCCACCCCGTGGCTAATGCAGGCCGCCCATGAGTTAATAGAATTTAAGCGATCCCCAAACTCTCGATACCGCCAAACCGCTCTCTCCTACTTACATTTTGCCCGCACTGGGCTGGGATTTGTTTGCTTCTTGTTGGCTGTGTACAAAACATGACTCGAATTTTGTTCCAGGTTTCCTTCGCAAAGACGGGTGCAACTGTGGTGACGGCGGTTACGGTTACGGAATGGGGTGGGGTGGAGGAAAAGAAATGTTAACATAATGTCCGGCTTGTGCCGACGGCTAAAACACGTTTGATGTTTTTTTCAGCTTCACCCCGAGAAGAAAAAAAACTCATACATTCCGCTACATGTACATTTAGATAAGCTTAAATGTGGTTTTTATTTCACTCCCGGGAGACGCTTTCCTTCCCCTTTTCGATCACATTTGGGGGGGGAGATTTTCCACCCGCCGAGGGTCACAAAAGAGAGCGCATAGATCAACCCCGTAAGCCCATAAAAACGTTCCACCAATTGAATACGGCTAGAGACCTCGTAAGGCCTCGCCTTTCCATTGGGGAAGCAATTTCGGCCCGTCCACTGCTTCTCAGACTGGCTAAAGGCCGGTCCACCTCCTAACTGGCGATTGATGATGCCTGCCAAAAAGGGGATTTATAGCCGTAAGCCCACTTAACGCGAGCCTCCGAGAAAGGTCCGGTGTGGTCGGTTCCTTAGAGAGAGCGAGAGGGAGAGAGAGAGCGTGCCATGAATCATCATCCACGGGCAGGACGCACTTCTATCTACGCTCGTTAAAGCTGCAGCTCGGGAAGCGATGGTCCATTCTTTCCCGAGCATTACGCAACACCCTTAATTACCGTTTACCGCGGAGGACACATCTTCTCCTCTACGCATTTTTTCGCCACATCCATCTTCTGCCTCGCCTCCAATCTCCATCGTTCGCCGGTGTCCTTACAAGGCCTTTAAAAATGATGGAACCTCTTAACGTATTCCGGTCAGCAGCTGGCAACTGGATCAGGTTGTGGTCATAAATTCCTTTTAGAAGAACTTTCTTCCCTCGTTCCTCCCCGCTTAAGTGGCATGAGAAAATTGTCCCCAGTCTGACGCAGCCTGAAGGACGTCCGAAGGCGCGCGCCTTAATATCATCCGGAGACAACGGTGACCATGAATCATTTGCTGCGAAAAGTCGAGCACATCAACCACCAATCCATCCACCGGAACGACATTGAAGCGTCAAACACACGGGCACACTGTGAGAGTGTGTGTGTGAAAAGAAAATGAGTGTCGTTCCCGGGGGCCAATAATCGCCCGTAATAAATGATGGTACAATATTAATAAACGTGCAAGCATAAAATGTTATTAAACAAAGCGCTCCTTAGCCCCACACGTTCCACAAACTATCGAGGGGTTGCACTGACAACGTATCATCCGCGTCACTTCATTTATGTGATTTTCTTAGCCGGAGTTTTCTCCTTCAAACGAAGTCATTTTTCCGAAACACAAACACTTTCATTGACGGTGGAGCGCTCGCCTGGGTTAACTAATCGGACGATAATCTCCATTAAAGCTGCCAAAAGCTGGCGCTGAACCAGCAGGCAAAGACGCGTGTGGTCTACCGACGATATTGAACCGCAAAGCGTTAAAGTGTGATTGCAAGTTGGCAGTTATCGATTGTACGCTTTATGGCACTAGCACGTTATTGAAATGGAGTACCATTAGTGAAATAGGATGGAAAGCGATGGAGACTTAACCGAAGTGGCATGTTTAATGTACCATAAACGCTGATGTTGTTAATTAAATTATAATTAAATTATTAAATTTTTATCCGTTCTCATTACCGTTATCTCGTTCCCAACTAAAACAGGCAGGACAAAAACTATTTTAAGCAGGACAAAAACTATTTAATAAGCGTTTCAAAACACATCTTTAAGGTATTTACAAACAACATGGAATCGGTAATGCTACCACATTCATACAAACCCTTAACTGTTATTGAATTAGATCCGAGCGAACAGAATGTAGCAAATATCGCATACCTTCGAAAATTCCCCTTCGAACCAGCTACAACAACGTGCCGTCGTAACATTGCCAAAACTTTTCGTTCCTTCACAATTGATAATGATCGCAATCCACGCGTGAACCACCAGGCGCCTCCATCGAAACGCACGGCGCAACCGGGCGCCTCCATCGAGGCACCGGTTTAGCATTCTAATTTGCCGGCGAACGGATCCATCCGTCGTTTTTCCTGCCTAGGCACACAGCAACCACGCCACGGTGCGTATACATCAAAGTCTTCCATAATTAATGTGATTAAAGGTTTAATTTAAAATCCAAACAAGGTCGGCAGGCCAACGGGGGAGCCCTGAAATGTTCCATCCGCCCAGGGCAAAGGGCACCCATTAAAGCCGTTGGGCCAAACTAAAATGAAGAGTGAAATCCACCAGTTATCATTCCTCACGGCGCAAGATGCGAATTGCGAGCCCGGTTTTGGTCCATTCCTCCTGACATTCCTGGGCGCGAAGCGAAAATGCGTCAGTATAAAAGTCTCTGTCTATCGCATCGACAAACGATGGAATTTTCTCTCCCTCTGCTGATGATATTACATTCGGCATTCGGCAGGTACGCAGACGTTCGCGGACGGCCGTTCGTCGGCACGTCGAGCATCAGCATCGCAGCGGGGAATGCCCTCGAGCTCGAGTCGGTTGGTTTGGAATAAAACCACAAACAAACCCACCCAGCGAGCGTCAGGAGTCGAAATTGCTCGCGCACTTTTGGGCCTCCAGCCGAGGGTGAATTTTTGCGATTAAAATGTAAATTATTGCACCCACGGAGCGGAAATGAATTTTCAACCGGCAAACGACGACGTTTTTCAATCGAAACTTCGCGGCGCAATGCACTGCGAGTTTCCACCTTTCAAAAGCCCCCGCTTTTTGGTCTGGTTCGAGAAGTTAAACAACCTCCCCTCCTCCCTCCCCTTCGCTTGCATCCGGGAACACCGGAAGCGGATGTGTGAGTGGTGATGTAGATTTACAAGCGAGACGGAACACGGAAATAGTTCCGCAGAGCTTTGCCTTTGGAAAGGGTTAGTTCATTCGATTTAGTCGAAAATTTGAACCATTTGTGAGAAAAAGCGCCAACTCTCTCTCACACACACACACACACACAATTACAAACACAGTCTGCGCCGTATGGCGTTCGGGTCTTTAAACCGCTCAATCTCTTCGCCTCCTTCCGCTGGCGGAAGCGGCGGTTTTGAGGTTAGTTCTCGTAATGAAGCCCTAAATAAAGGCAAATGATTCATGTCAATGGTCAGTTTAGCATGTGGATGTTATGCGCCATTGGGCATCCAATGCTTGGGCCCGACCGAGTCAGAGAGTCAACTTAGTCCCGCGTGAGGTCGAGTTTTGGCCCATTCTATAAAAGGATTGTAAAACCTACTTTCCCGGTGCACGGTTTCTAACCAACGATGACCCATCAGAAAGAACGGTCGTTTGCCACAAATGTTTAAACTGGATTCCATTTTTGCATGGATTTGTTTTTTTTATTCGTTCAACTACCGAAGGGATATTTTCCTTTGTCCAATCACCTAGGGTTGGCCCTTTTTTTGTGTGAACTTCCTGTTACTAACGGTCCCGAGACGAGAAACATTCAGCGGCACATGTCAGCACAGGGAACACCGATGGGAAATAGTTCAGTAGAGGAAAAAGTTGCTCCAGCCATGTTCCTTCCTTGGGCATTGAATTTACGGTACAATGTGGTGCACAGTGTGCTTTTCTCTTCTCTGCTTGTGCTTTCCTTTCTTTTTCTGGTTTGTTTTTCATTTTCAAACGAGCTTCGTCCAATTTGTTGCGGAAAACAAATTTGAAACATTTAAAACGCGAAGAAAAACATTTGTCAGTCTCGGGGCAACATCATTTCAACACAAAAAACTCAACGCAATGGGAAAACTAAAATTGCCACAAGCACTTTTTAAAATAGGGAAATATAGTAAACGGTGGGAGAAACAGTATAATTTACAGAAATGAATAGCCATTCAATGGAAGAATAAAGATGGTAAAACATATTGTTAGGGTTATTAATCAGTGCGTGTTCTTATTAAATACGCACTAACCCGATAAATAAAATAAACACCATACTGAATAAGCACGAAGAAAAAATGAGACAACCCACGCGTTAATCAAACAAAATCAATTCAGCAACAATAATATATTGCAGTGGAAAACAAAACACAAGAACTGCTCAAAAACATGCTATAAAGTAAAGAGCAACTGTTCTGATAATTATATAAGCTAATAAAATTTGAACATTTGCTTTTTACTTTAAGTATGTATTTAAAACCCAGGTATAAGTACTATCTAAAAAAATAGAAGTATCGTTGTCGTATGTTACACCGTTTAAATTTTCCAGCTGCAAAAAGTCGTACCTTTTCAAATGTGTTCGTCGTACATTTTCTGCTGTTCTCGTAACTCAATTCCTAAAAACAGACCGTGAGCCATTTTTCCAACGATTTTTCGCTTCAACGGAAGTTAATAAGAATGACATCACTTCACGAGCAACGACATATTTGAGCGGGGCAAAAAACTATTACACTCGCGGAAATGTGTCTCCCCGGAAGTGCTTAAACTGAGACCAGTCAAAACAAAAACCACGACCCGCCACGCAAATCAATCAACGTGTCGTGCAGAGAAAGCTGACCACCGCTTTGTCGTTATTGAGCTTACTGTACGGTCTGGTCTGGTTCTGAAAACCTTCGGATGTGCTGGACGGGTCCTTGCCATAACCCTGCACGCGTCGCTTGTCATGAATAATGTAAGCAAAGTCGGTCCGTAACTGTCAAAATCCCTCCCTTGGAGGCGCGGTTGCTCGACTCACCCGGTGCTCCGTGCTTCCGGTGGAATTCCTACGGCATGTGAATGTTGTTGGCGAGCTCAAAGAAATATAATTCCGTTCTCAGACATAATAAACGTGAGCCAAGAATAGCAGACATGCACCATGAACAGGGGGCAAGATCGATAAAACTGAACAAAAACAAATTTCAATTACACTAAAAAGAAAAACACTCTTTCTCTCCCAGACCCGAATCACCTTGATTAACGGGCCCGTTTTCGCGGTAATCCCTGGCCCAGCGAACGGGCAAGGACCCAAAAACTTTGACCCGAACCGGGGATCGGAAAAAACGAAACCGGCACAAAAGATGAAAGATAAAACCAAGAATAAAGCTCCCAAGCTTCGGGAGGGAGAACAGAAAATAACTCTATAAAATAAAAAATAAAGAAGCAACGGGTCAATGCCACGGCCATCGGTCCGTTTGGGGCAGATTATTCTAAAAATAACAAACAGCAGGCCAAACTCACCGAATGGCGGAGGAGATGGTCGAGATATCGAGCTTTGAATATTTATAAACAACAGGTCCAACTGAACTGTGCTTCCAAGCAATTGGACACGATCGGAACGCACTGACGCCAGATTTATGGTTCATTTAAAGCTTGCCAAAGTTAGCGGGGCTATTTACTTATTCAAAACAAACACAAAAACAACCGCCTCGAAACAAAGCCCTCGGTATAAAAACGCCGAATCAGAATGTCCTCTGACATAGACTGCATGGGAAATTGAGAATAGGATGCGATAAGGAAAATTGAACGACTAGGTTTCGTGGATAACGGATGGTTGTGATAAAAAAAAATAGGATACTTCGTGCAACAATGACGACAACAACAGGCAAAAAAGCCCCCCGAAAAAGACAACCCAAAATCGTATTGGACCTTTCCACGCGGATACAATGGCTTTTTACTCCTGTACCGCCATATATCATCTTCCAAACGACGTTGGGTTGTTGGGCAGACGCCCAACGAGCCCAAGGGTGGCAAATACCGGGGTATGCTGGTAGAGGATTTTCCGATCAACCGAGTCCATCCCGATTTCTGGCAACCGATAAAGCACAAAATTCACCACCCAAATCTTCCCGCTCACCCACGTCCGGTAGCTACGGAAGTGGTTACGTTGAAAGGCTATTGTTTTTCCCATTACAGATTTCTTTCGGCCCCTGCCTTTTTAAAAAGTTTTCTTGCATTCACCTCCCGGATGTCGCAAAAATTGAATCGGACAGAGATAAAAGATAGGAGATCAGTAATGAAAGAGTGTGCTAGCAACACCCGCATATTTCGCTCCCAGATTATGACCGTGCGTTGGCGATCCCGTTCTGGCCCACTTGAACAGATAGCGTGCTGGTCTCCTTCAGCAGCTCTCCCAGAAGAGCGCTGTGTGACATTGAGAGATCGCTTGTTGTGTTCTCTCGCAGCAGTGCTGAAGAACGGGAGCACTTCCTCAGTGCTCATAGCAAACGTCAAAACAGAATGCAGCACTGCTCTTACTCCTTGATAATTCGTACTCGGACATCGCGATCCTGTTCACAGCAAAGCAAAACGAGTTGCGCCAGATTCTGCAGTAACAGGCAGTGGATTTCTAGTCGTTCCTTAAGTACACTCCGACTCAACTAACTTAATGACAATTTTCATATAAAAGAATAAATCCTGTTTTCTCTGTTCATGTAATACGTAAAAGTATAAAATAAATTAAATGAAAAAATAAATTTTCAAAATAAAAATTTTTCCCTAAACGTACTAAAAAATAAAAAATAATGTAAGTTAAATGACATATGTATTTGTGTATCAGTTTTTCGTGTTTATTGTTATTCGCATTGCATCGAGATTGTTCTCTCAGTTCGATCGCCATCTACGATGCTATGCGAATAATGACGATGCGATGCGAATAATAGAATATTGCTTTACGTATAAATCTGGCAAACTTGAGCTTTGGAGGTTCGAGTCCCCCCGCGACCGCTCAGTCCGCTCACCGTTAAATCCACCACTGAGCACCACTGTTGTGAGATTCTAAGGACGGAAGTAAATTGCTACACCTAAAAGAGTTGCGGATTATTAACTTCAATTAAACAATTGATTATTTCAGTAAGTACTCGCCTGGTCTTTAATAAAACTCGTTCATCTTTCGAAAGCCCACGGAAGTGCTCCTCAGAAGATCTAGTAAAGGGTTCAAAGCATGATCAGGTTGTCCTGTCACCAGAGCCCAATGACGAAATATGTTTTTAAAGACTCTTCCTTGATCTTCAAGTTAGCAGCAGTTAGTTTCTTCATCGGTGTTATCCGATTTACGCTTGTGCCCAGCATCTTCTCCTGTCACGTCAGAAACATGTTCCTGAAAAGATTAACGGTACCAATAGTGGCGCAGTTAGTCATGTATCTAACAGTTTGATGTAACTTATAAGTGTCAAGAACACAACATTTTTCATAATTATTCCAATTATGATCGAAAAACGATCGATTTTCACCGTAAACAATAAAAAATGCACGAAAAAAGCTTTTTTTTATTCATAGATAAATGTTTCTACAATGGTGGCACGCTTCCTATATGTAGTTGTGGTATCGTGTACATATAGTGGTGGTGGTATAGAAAACTTGGAAAAGACTGATTATATTTTGAGTGTAACTTATTTTTGAAGCATATTTCATACCGACCGGCAAAATTACTCATAGATCAATGCATTGGCCTCATAGACCTCTCATAAACCAATGCATTTTGCAGTTATTTATCCTTAAGGAAATCATGGTATATCTGATAAATTCATAAGAAATCCAGTATATTAGCACAACATGTTGGGATAATAATAATTTTGGAACCTTAATTTATCATGGAATGGGAAGGTTTATCTTTGAAAAACTCCTAAGAAGATCAAAGAACATTTCATAGAAGAACAAATATCTCCATTGTATTTATTTCGTCCCAGAGCTAGAATTTGATTCCACTGCAACTATGTACTAGCACCACTATGGGAGCACTTACCCTGGCGATTACAAGAATAGGATGGTTTGCTAAATGATGTTTTCGGCATTTTGAGAAGAGAAAAACATAAGCAAAACACCAATGTGAGATGCGCTGAGAAAGTTAACTAACAAAACACTAACCTGTAACTCGCAAGAAATTAAAATAAACAAAACGGAAATTGAGCTCGAATACTTCGTTTTCAAACAACCAGCATCGTTCGTATCAAACACGGGCTATTTGACGTGCCTGTTTTGAGTGTAAATAGTAAAACGATAAAGACGGAACGAAAATGACTGACCGCGTTCCATCGGACCTAGGTGAATAAGCTGTCAAAAGTTCGTTTGGTAGTAAGATTTTGTCATGAAATTTTTTATTTTATTGCAAAATCCTTTTCCTACGATTTTTTTCACAACATGCTTTCTGATTTGAAGCCTTGCTAATGATCCAGGATCGACCGGCTCCTGAGCTCTAAATGCATACTGTGACTACTCGTGGGCTAACAAATGCTTGTAAAGGAAATAATCTGGCAGCAATAGATATTCTCCAAGTAAAATAAAAAGAAATATTAGACATTTTTAATGAAAAATAGAAATGATTGTCACAATATGGTGATAAGGTACACGTTCTAGAAACAGATGTTAACAACTCGATCAGTTGAGCTATGATGGGAGAAGACCGGATATGTCCTTCCGACCGGATATGACCGGATACGGCGCGTGGCGAACCGAAACACTGCATGGGGAATGCAACGACAGAAACATTGAAATTCCCCCAGTGTTAGTTCTAGTGTTTTATTTGTTTTTTTTTCTGTAGAATGCTTTAAAATTGAACAACAGATATAGTGTTCGATGAATAATGTCATGATAAAAAAACATTACACTTCAAAAACATTCCTACAACACCTCACGTCAAAGTCAATTTTTTATCAATTTTTAAAATAAGTCACAATGGATTTCATACTGCACTAGCCCTTCATTTGGTATAAGCACTTCCGAAACAAGCCATACCGTTGACAAAGCATCAGCACATCGATGAACATTTGTAAACTCAATTTTATACGTGGTTCAGGCAGAGGCTCCAAAAATCTGGCTTAAAAACTTAACTGTTCACTAATTGGCATCTAAACGGGTACTGACAAAAATGCTCCTCGTTCTGATTCAAACCTGATCGTTCGTCTACCTCGACGTCAATGCTCCACGTATAGGCTTCACGGCTCGACCAGTTGTTTGTTGAGTCTGTGGGGTTGCAAGAAGATTCCAACATACTCAAACCCATACTAAAGCATGTTTAAATATTTAACCAGATTGATGAGATTGACGCATGAGAGGCGAGTTTTAGAAAACCGCGTAGAACTGAAGAAAACTCCGTCCTCGTAGAGGACAATTTCCATATGACCTATTTCAATATGCAATATGACACGATTGACGTATATGGAAAAGAAATTAGATGGATCTTGCAGACAACCGCTTCTTTATCGAATATATGAAACAGTTAATTCTATAAAATACGAATTAAATTTATGTTTTTACATTAGTTAAAATGGATCAGGTTGAGGTTGTGCAATCGTCGTTGTTCATGGCACCTGAAATTAATGCCGAATAATGTACAGTATCGAAGCTGTGAACATCGAACGAATCGACTAAGTGATACAGTTTTCGTCAGCATTTGGTTGTTTGTCTTCGTTTTGCGACGTAGCTTACTTTATTTGAACAGCCTGCACCTCGCCAAGGAACAATGTTTTTTTTTAAGGCGTGCTTTGCTTACGGTTGGCTCAAGACACAATTCTACGAATCTATACAGTTTGTCATCGTTTTGCTTACTTTATGTTGACAGACAATACTTTTCCAAGAAACCATTCTGTTTTTCAAAAACAGAGGGGCGTGCGCAGTTTACGGTTGGATCCAGAAAACTCCTACGTGGCCTTGGTACAAAAAACCACGCAGAAGCAAATTTCCATATTTCAACGGTATAAAAAGCACACGTTTCGAGAGGTAGTTAGAGAAACAGTGCCATTCTCGTCAGTGCTGGTTGTGTTTCGATCGAACGGTCCTTTAGAGCGCCAGTAGGATGGATAAATTAGTGTTCTGTAAGTATGGATTGTGGATGGGTTCGAATCCTAACCGAGACCGGACCCTCCCCAGTACGAGAGGACTGACTATCCACGTACACATAGGGTAAAAGTCTCGTAAGCACTTAACGAGCAGGCAGGTCGTTACGACAAGAAGAAGAAGTATGGATTGTTTCCTTTGTCTTTTGAAAGTGAACTTATTGCTGATCATTTTCTCTCGTTCATCGATTTCTTTCACAGCATGTTTTCTTCTTGGAGGACTTACACCTGATCCAGGTCCGACGGACTCCTGTGCTCTGAATGCCTACTGTGCTACGGGGCTTACGAATGTCGGATGCAACCCTCCTCCAATCACTGGAGGATCAGCTTGCGATGGACTAAATCTACAAGTAATACCGCTTCTCGAAGCAGATCAAAATCAGATCTTGATACTTATGAATCAGGAACGCAATGCATTTTCCTCGGGAGCATCTGGAAATACGCCAGCTAAACGAATGTTTAAGCTACAGTGGGACGCGAACTTAGCCACACAGGCTGGTCACAATGCACGTTCTTGTGTCGTTGCGAGAGATGCTTGTCGGAATACTGCAGATTACGCCAACGTAGGACAACTGATATCTTCTTACCCTATCTCGATTAGGGATATGAGTGTAATTTCCACTAGAGACAAAATTAATAACATTCATTATGGTAATTTACTTTTCTACAAGTATTCTGGGAATGGATCATTAAGCAGTTACTCGGCAACGTAAGTATTTTGAATTTGAAGATACAATTATGTTCTAATGAACACTCATGACCTTTTTTCTTTTACAATTCAGTACCAACACAGAAAACGAGGCAAATGTTTTGAACGATCGTTCAACAAAGGTGGGATGTGCTCTAGTGCAGTGGAACGACGCAAGCAGGGGAACCATCTACATGGTGTGCGACTTCTCAGCCAACGTCATTGTAGGCCAACCAATTTTCACAACTGCAGCTTCTGCAGGCGAAGGATGTGCAACGAAAGACATGACATACGCATCGCTTTGCGCCGCCTAACATTGTCACGCGTCTACACGTTAATTGCTCAACCGAAAAGTGGTCAGTACTTGACGCATGCTATTTCTCGACATTCGTCTAATCACGATGATGAGTAATTGAAATAAAAGCAATCACCCTGAAAGTGAAAAATTATATACCAGTTTTCAGAAGATGTATGATGGTGTCCTTGTGGTGCGAGCAAACCAAACACTTTGGACTTCAGTTAGCTACTGTTTATTAACACCTTGTCGTCCGGAGTCTCCACTGTGGAGACGTGGAAAACGTACTGACTGACTACCAATCACTCTATATTCGGGTGATGACAGTTCTGAGGGCATCGTTAATAAGTGTCGTTAATTCTGCTGACGGAAAGTAATGAAACAACGATCACTACCGAACAAACCCTCCGGTATGAACAGTAAATTTAAATTTTGGACGTTATCATGGTATAATATAAGAAATATATAAAATTCTTGTGCCACGGTGTTAGTGGTTAAACTCCTCCTAAACGGCTGAACCATTTTTAGTAAAGCTTTGCACACATGTTCTTTTGGCATGAGAATAGGCTTTTAGCGATAGCTCATGTCTGGAAAATTTATATTTTAATGTAAAAATAATGTAAGTTAAATGACATATGTATTTGTGTATCAGTTTTTCGTGTTTATTGTTATTCGCATTGCATCGAGATTGCTCTCAGTTCGATCGCCATCTACGATGCTATGCGAATAATGACAAAAACAAAAGAACTGATACATAAATACATATGTCATTTAACTTACATTATTTTTTATTTTTTAGTACGTTTAGGCAAAAACTTTTGTTTTGAAAATTTATTTTTTCATTTAATTTATTCCTCTTTCGTTCAAATTCTTAGGAGTGGTCGCTTTGTGGAACGGTTAGTTGGGGGGGGTAAAAGAAACCCCAAAAACCCTCAAAAGAATGGCAGAACCCCAAATTTCCCGACCACACCCCGGTCAGTCGTTGGCTGCCATCTTTTTGTCTTTGGCCCGGGCTGGCCGCGGGATGGTGGCTTCGATTTTCCATTTCCATTTCGATTATTTCTTTACCAACCTCATAAAACTCGATTCCATTACGGGCGAACGGTGGCGGGCCGAAACGGGGTGGGAAAAAAGCCACAAAACCGAATGGGAAAGTGTCAACTTTTGGTAGACAACGGTCGGGAAGAGGGAAGTAGGCCCGAGGCACCAAATCAAAAGTAAACCAAATTTTTGTTTATAGCAAATGACTTCAAATTGATTCGGCGTGTTCATCATTGAGCGGATTTTTTCGGGCGGTTATCGTGCTAGGAAAATGAACTGTCCTTTAAAAAGGAACGTTCTACGGAGACGAAGAGCCTCAAAGCACAATCAACAAGCAGAATAACTTAAGTTAAGCTTAGCTTACAGAGAAACAAAAACAAACCTGTCACCTCGCGATTGTACGATTTAAATAACACTCAATAAACAAAACGTCTCGGATTCGCGAAAAGCGACATGCTGGCGCAACATAAATCATGCAAGCGGGACTGTTGGAGAAAAAAGGATGGAAAACCGGAACGAAGAATGAGGTAATGGACAGGGCTTCCCTCCGTACGCCGGCAGCACAAATAAAGTATTCGATTTATTAGCAGCTGTTATGGCCACGCGAGGCATAAGCTTATGCTCGCGGAAAACCGATGAAACGGATGTTTTCAGTAGGGCTTTCATAAATAACGTTTGCTGGAAAGCCGACCGTGGCATGGTAGGGAAAATCCAAGGCCAATCTTCGCGACTACAAGAACGCTGAAGAGATTGTTAACGTCTCGACTTTTGATCAGACTGGTGGAACGAGATTTATCACCGTTGGTGGAGTTCTGTTGAAGGAACTTCTTATCTTAAAGGATTTACAAGCAGCACATTACAAATTGTTTATTTTTTCTTGGGAAGTTTTTTTTTTAAAGAAACACTTTAAATGGCATCCTATTCAAAAAACTTCCTTTAGCAATACAGCAGTACAAAATGACTAGCAAAGCATGATAAGACATTTTGTTCAGGGATAAGTTATAAAGAATTATCCATTTATTATCCACCCCAGGTTTGGATGGAAACTTTTTGTTTAATTTGACGATAAAATTGATCTCCATGACGCCATTAGGCACGAAAGTCAAGCTCAATCACCGGGAAAAACGTGACCGAGCGGTCGGAAAACTTTGCCTCCTCCTCCGACGGCAACCGCACCAACGTTCAACCTCAACGCTAACTTCCTAACGAACCCACTAATTTGGTGTCAGACAGTCAGTGTTTGGGGAGACTAGGATACTGAGAGACCGGAGCTTATACGTCGAAGACCAGAACAAGGAGCGAAGGAAAGCGGTTAGCTGGGGCTTTATTGGTGTTTTTTCTCGGAAGCAATCGATCAGGCTAAGGCATAGTTAGCAACTAGCGCGAGAGGATGAAGATCGTACGAATTTGTACGAACAACCCAAAACAAGTTCAATTGTCACATGGGATGAGACAATTTCTTATGGAACTAATTTCCGGGAAAGCTTTCACGAATGTTCATGATATATTGCTCATCGCATTATGCTCATCGTAATGTAAGGAATTATTTAATAATGTTCATTAAGGAATAGGTCGTTAAATGAAGTATTCATCTTAAACTAACCATCTCTTGAAGTCGTATTCATCATACGCACAACGCTCATCTCATATTCATTTTACAGCAACACACTTTTCATTTGCCTCAAAATCAACTCGGACCCATCATGTGGATTCTTTCAATCTTCTCATCCATTCACTACCTTTCCCACGCAAACCTCAGCGGGCCTTTTGTATCCGTAGACTTTCTCGATTAGCTCGCCGTGCGGCGGACGAAATTTGTTGATGAAAAGGTACATCGTTTAATTTAATATCCGTTACAAATATGCGGCGGCCGAAAGGAAGCATCTGCGCGTCTACCATTCCTTTTTTCGCCTTCTCATCCACCCTTGAAACGAACTCATTTACGCGCAAGGTAAGAAGAATGTAGAACGCCATACTAGAGCAGAAAAAATTCTGAACATCGTGACTGGACCGAAAACACTCAAGGTGTGCTCGACAAAAGGTTCCCTGGAATTGCGCTCGTACTCAAGCCAACTTCTCTGGCGTATCTTTTTTTTTAATAGAATCGCAAAAATCGTAACATAAAAAGTGGGGAGTAAAAACACCCCGCCCTTTCTCGGACGATGGAGGAAAACATTCATAAAACTTTTCATTTTCTGTTGTGGCAGCGCGTCTCGTCTCGGTGAATTTTCCATTTTTTTTTTTTTTTGCCGGAGCGTGCTCGTTGGCCCATCCTTTTTTTTGGGACCCACGCCATGCGAAAGCTGAAGGAAAATCCCGCTTCAACCGGAGCATGATTCGGAGTATGATTCTTCCACCGGATCGTGAGTTTATGCACCTTACAAGGATGATGATGATGATGCTGATGTTCGGGTGCGCTCATATGATGACGTTGCTCACGCTTATGTTACAGTCCAATTTCCTTCTCGGGTAATTTTTTTCCTTCCATTTCACTTTTCATTTTCCCATCGACGCTGGACGCGTTTGTTGTTGTAGCGTGCTTGCGCGAGAGGTCTGTGTTCCACAAGTTTCCCCTTTTCCAGGAACGCACCGAACGCGAGCAGTGAACCGAAAAGGCGTGTGATACACACGACCGGGAGTTTCCACGCGAATTGAAAACGAGATGGAAAGTCTTTATCAAACTGATTGGCTGATTATTTCGGTGAGTACACCGCTCCTCGGTCCCACGACACATCCACCACGGCGGGGTGTCGGAAATGAAGCCAATAAAGGGATTAAATTTAGTATGTAAAAAGGAAGATAAAATAATTTCCCAAAATAAGTACACACACACACGCAACCACAACTCTCCATGTGTGGGCACTTTCTCCGAAAGATGGAAAGAGAATGAGGCGCGTGTTAAAGTGGGAAGTAGCTCGCTTTGTGGGAAGTAGGACGTTCCTGCCGTTTGCCGCTAGAAAAGCAGCTTCGTATTCATCACGGAACGGCCTACGCGCAAATACGCGCACCCAGAGGAATTTCATATTCCGGACAAAAACATCGCCATGCAGCAAAAACCCGGAGCCACAATGTGATGCGTACGAATAAGTCCCCGGCACACCGAACGCCGGGCATGAAGCATGATTAAATAATACCGAGAATCGTCTGAAAGAGCAAGGAGCAACCAGAAGAATAAAAACGAAACACACGACGACCTAACCCAGGACGATTCCAGATGCTCTCTGGCGTCCTTTCTGGGCCGGTTTGGTGAGGTTCAGGGTCTGGAAAAAAGTAACCAAAAGAAAACATTCACTCTTCGGCACCTGTGTGGCCAACTTTGCCCGGGGGCGCTGGGGGCGGAAATTGAAAAACTTCACCGACTACGCACGCAGACGACGCTAGAGGGAAAAGCGAGCATTTTCCCTCGCAATTGGAATCTAAAATCGAACTCCTGCCTCCCGGGGGGAGGTGGGGGTGACATGCGTTGGCGAAAGGTAGGGCGACTTCAATATTCGATCAGCTGGGTTTTTGAAAGGAATGTTTGTGTAATAGGCGCGAGCGAATTATTATTTTGAGTTCTCGGAAAATGAGACTCCACTTTCTTTTCTACAAATACCTTGACAACAAGCTCACAAGGTGTTAATGGGGCACCATATGGGGTTCACCAATTCTAAGGAATTCGGATGGCATATATTTTTGATTGCATCAAAATCATCCAGTTTATTTAATTCGCTTTGCAGATGTGATTTAAGCGGGGCAGCCATTTTCAAATTCAATTAAATGACCCTAATGCTTTTTCAGAATTCATTTATTTAAAACATCTTCGGAAATTTATGTAATAGATACGAGAATCATTTTCAATTTCACTTCAGCAAACTCGTTGCGAACGTGTTTTTAAGCCGCGTTTTTCCTCCAATTACTCAAACCACTCTCCAGAGTGGCCTTGCAACGCGATATAATTGCTGGTAAATGTCGGTAAAACGAAAAAACTGCCCACCATCCAGCGTCAAAAAACCCTTTCGAACCATGCAGCACCGAATCTGTCAGCATTGCGCCACAGTGTGCCACCATTCCGGTGGATGTTCGGCGGCCCGACAAGTATAGTAAAGTTTCAAAAAACCGGAATCATTCGAATACCTGCCCGAGTGCCACTTGGGGCTGACTAAATGTCAACCCCACCGTTTATCTGTGTCGGACTGCACCTTTTTCTGTTAATTTCCAGGTACGGAATGCTGGTTTGGTCATTCCGGTCCTGGCGAAACATTCACGGTGGCCCACTTTGCACCGGCCGAAGACCTTCGGTTCGCCGTTCGTCTGCCATTTGTGCGGCAAGGGGTAGTAATTTAATTTTCGTTCTAATTTAAACTTTTAATTGCCGATTTTTGTTTTATGTTGTTTTTTTTTTGTTCTTTTTGTCTAACGGAAATTCAACGTTCAGTTTCGAATGCGGGCTTTTCAGCAAGAAGCATTGCATCAACAAATCCGTGGCGACATCGTGCGATCGTGGTAATGTTCGCTCCTACAAATGTTGAATGTTGGCAAATGCTTATACTGGTTTCGGATAGCGTTTTTTGTTCCTTGCCGTTGGCGTAGAAATTTGAAATTTCCACAATTTGTTCGTTGTTGATTCTTCTTCATATTTCAATTGATAACAATTGTTATTCCAGATCAAAATAATTGTTTTTTTTGGTTTATTTCAACAAGATTGTATTTATCATGAACGAGGAGCATTCAATCATTCTGGTTTAATTTAACTGTTAATCTTATCAATAACCAGTTTATACAGAGCAGAGCGTAAGAGTAAAAGAGGGGTAGCACAATAAGATGGATTTTAGATACAAACAAGAACACTTCTTGAAAAATCTCAAGTTATCATTGTTATGTTTTGTGCTTTGCTTCAAACACGCTCTATTTTACTTTTAACAACTATTAAGAAGGCATGAGAAACATTATGGGATAAGCATAAAAGCTCTGAAAATTCTATGATAAAGCAAGTGTTTCTCAGTTAATGGGTTGAATATCTTGTATATTTTCAAAAAACTGATCCGCCTCGAATGAAATTGAACTATTATCTTCTTCTGAAGAAAGGTTTGCTACTGTTATCGTGAAAGTTTTCAAGCCAAGAAGCTATCTGTTTCAGGCTGTTATTTGTGACGCGAAATAATTTTTTTAATAAATACTGTAGTTCCATAGTAGACCTTTAACTTCCTTCCCTTTCTATTCGTTCCGCGTACGGCTACCAGAGCGAATGAGTAAAATCAATGATAAGTGGTATGACACGCGACCTTTAGGCACATTTTTATTCCTTCGATTGGCCACTAACGATTGAGTGCGAACCTCATACCAAACGATCCGAAGAGATCATTGCGCGGACCGTTTGTTAAAAGTCTTTGCCGATATGTTCACGAGCCCATCACTTTTTGACATACTCGAACTTACGGTCGAACAGTTTGTACCCACATCAAACATGCCCGCACTGTCCCGGGTCAAGGGAAAACTGGATCCAGCCGGGCAGTAGCTAAAGAAGGATCCCGGAGTGAGAAGGATATTTCTTCCGGGCAAAAAGCAAAGCCAAAGGTTAGCTTCGTATCCAGGGGCAGAAGAAGTAACCGCATCCTAAACGGGGATAATTTGGGACTGCCCACTCTTAAAACCCACCGTGTCCCCGACCAGTTGAAGTGGAAAAGTGTCACCCGGAAGCTCGCTGCCCCCCAGGTGGGAAAATCCATCGATGCGTACCGAAATCGTTGCCACCGGAGATGGAGGATAAAACACCATCGATCAACCCATCAGCGTCGCTTCCAGCTTGAACACACACACACGCACACATGAGTCACGTCGTCGAGGAGCCCAGTGCCAATGAATCACACCGACAGCGGAGTCGTTTTCCACTTAGCACCATCCCTTGCGGAGATTTTCCGTTCGGTGACATTTTACGACAGTGCAAACCCTTTCCGACGCGCGCGGAGGTATCTGTCTTAAGGCACCGGTTGTGTTCCGAGAAGTGTAGGAAGAGGGGAAGGAGAATCCTGCAGCAGTCATGAGTCTCTCGGTGGCGTTTACATGTCGATTTAACGACATTTTGATTGCACAGCCCTAGCACCGTCGGTACCCATTTTCTTCACGCTTTTCCAACCCATCGAAGGAGCGCTGTCTCCTCAGTTGGAGATCCCTTCCGAGAGGGTACCTGTGTGTGTGTGTGTGTGCGTGCGTGTATGTATGCGCGAGTGAATTGAAGAAGAGTTCTTGTCGTCAAACATCGCCGGCCGTAGGGAACCCGCTTTACGACACCAGGCGGCTTTGGCAGACGGAAAACTACGACACTCGACACTGCGGACAAGGAAAGCAATAAAACAAGGATTAAAATGGCGCACAGCTTGTGTGTGTGTGCCTCCCCCTTTCCGAGCCCGTGCTCGGTTTTTCCTGGTTTATTTTTGTTTTCTCCTTTTTAACCTCACTTTGTTTATCTACAGGTTTGAAGCTCCACGAATGGCGCGAAAGACACCTCCCTAGGAGGGCTTCTCGAATGGGTGGTTCGCACACTAATGGACGTCACTCGGATTGCTCAATTTACTACAGGCCGACTGGAAGGGAAAATTCAAATTGAAAGCTTCCCGGTGTTCATGTGTTTTGGGATTCTGCCCCTCCCCACCCCGGCCCCATTTTTGTCTGCATGTTCCACCCTCGACGTGACGTTTGTAAGTGTTTTCCCAGCGGCAACGAGAAATGGCAAATCTGCCGGATGTGTTGGGGAACATGAAATGAAAAGGAAAAACACACGGGAAACCTCCCATCGACAAGTCAGCAGATTTCTATCGCGGTTCCGCAACTATCCTTGGGGCCATATTTTTTCCCCCGAAAAAAGGACATCTTTCGAAGAGGGGGGGCTGACAACAAAAGGGCAACGGATGGGGCAAGAAAGCTATTTTCTTTCGTGGATTGTTGGTTGGAGGAAGCGCCAAGTTTTCACTTACAGCACGCGAAACAAAGAGGAGGTACAAAGTCACGAATGCGTTGTGGTCCCCTTCTAAAATTTGGAGCTTTTTTCCAAAGCACTGCCCTAGAAGATGGAACGTAAGTTTAGAAAATAAATTTATGAATCCGCATAGTAAAAAGGGAAAATTGAAAGGTACTTGAAGGTTAAATAAACATTTTACGGCTTCACAGCTTCAAACTGTGGAATATTGTCATTTGAAGGCTCCTACCATACTAAAGACAAGGAAATAACCTTCAATACGAATTTTGGTGAGTAAAAGTTAGATCAGAAGATTTCAATTTCTTATAACAAACTGATCCCTCTGTGTTCTGGAACATATTAATTATCCTAACAATAAAATCCCCTATCTTTGTTACGATCAGGGGCTTTATATTGTGATTGCAAAACATTGAAACGAATGCGAGTTAAGCGAGTAACGAGTTTCTTTTTCAAAACCCTGCCAAAGTACCTCAAACCGAGCACCGAATTCCTACGGGGAAAGTTCAATGCATGCATAAACTTTGATGCGAAAAGTTTGTAAATTCATCCATAATCAGTGTACCAAAGAGAAATCGGGAGCAATCGACCACTCATCATATCAATTCATGCAAATTGCTACGCCTACCGCACACATCCGCCCTTTCTTCAAGGTGAATCAAATAATTGAAAGCAAAACTTTTGTACCATTTCTTTCCTCTCGTTACCAGCGACCGTAAGTTTTCACTGTCCTTTGGTGTCAAGCGGAATCAAGGTTTGGGGAGAGAGAAAGAGGGGTGATTGGCCCAGTCAATAGGCGATCTCAGCCGACTCCTTGCGTGGATGAAGAAAACTTTCTAACCTGCCTTCCCGAACTGCTCAGAAGTAATGAATAGCTTCGTTTTGGATGGAGACGTGAAAATTGATAGAATCGCTCCCTGGACAGGACTTTTCCAGGCAACGGAAGGAGGGAAAGATTTTACCTTTTAGTTTCACAATGCTTTTTGCATTCCGTCCTTCCGTTTGACCGTTTTGAGCAATGGCAGAACAATCCAAAGAAATTGTTATCTCAGCACGTGGAGAACGAAATAGAATACGAAGAGCAGCGTTGGCGCTAACGAAGATTTGCATAAATTTGTTTAACTTTCGTCCAAACCACCACGTTTAAATTACAGTAGAAAATGTAACCAAGATCACCGTCCCTAAGTTGAGATCATCAATTTACAATTCTGAATGTTTTAACTTAAATCGTTGCTAATCACATGGTCAAGTAGTAGGTTAACATCCCAAGCAAAAGGAGTGAAAACTCGTTATATTGGGCCCCCGTCCGTAGTGATCTCATTGCATAGCTTTTTTTCTCATTCCGAACTAATTTTACGAACCAAAGCTTGTTCGCTTAAGTTGCTACTCTGTAAATGACTTCGTTTCATTCTGGCATTTGGTTTACAACTACTTTTATTATCAAGTTCGCACGATTGATCACATATTATGTACAATATATTTAATAATCTTACCCTACGTTACCCGGGGACAGTCTTATTGCGATTTTTAATTTAAATTTGATTCATGAAACACTACATAGCTTCTCTTTGTTCTACATCACATGGTAGATATATTTTTTATTGGAACTTTTTTATTTTAATGGCGGTAATAACTACACGCACAGAGAATTCTCTTGGAAGAGTCAAAAGAAACAGTTACACGAATAGATGCAGCAGGTAAGACATATGTAACATTCATTTACGTGAAGATAGCGATAAGGACGAGAGTGTGTACTAAGGGGAGGAGCAAGAATACTGTGTAACCACGCTGAATTTCCTTTTGGCCTGGTAGCCAGCAACCGCTTCTCACGAACGAACATTATTGTTACAGTCTGTAATAAAAAGCAAATAAGGATACTTGTTATTGGTGTTACCAAAAAAAGATATGCTCAAATTGTTCTCAATCCTAATTAATTTTATGCAGCCTCTTTTATATCAGAACGCCCTAGTTCAATGCGTAGGTATTAATCAATGATAATTCATCAGTGTGTAAACGATAGATAATAATATGATCATCATTAACAGAGGCAGTACAATGGGTGAGATAACGGAATTCATAATTTGAAAACTATATGATGAAACTTACTTTTATCATCAAGCCATGTGTTTGTCCAAGTACTTCATGTTACAACCTGGAAAATGAAACGATATTCATGTGAGAATGGTGGTACATAAAGATACAATGGATTGAAATCCGATTCCCAAGAAACACCCAACGTTGTGCAGCCTCTTTTTTGTCAGAACGCCCTAGTTCAATGCGTAGGAGTTAATCAATGATAATTCATCAGTGTGTAAACGATAGATAATAATATGATCATCATTAAAAGAGGCACAACAACCAGTGAGACGATAACGGAATTCATAATTTGAAAACTATATGATGAAACTTACTTGTATCATCAAGCCATGTGTTTGTCCAAGCACTTCATGTTACAACCTGGAAAATGAAACAATATTCATGTGAGAATGGTGGTACATAAAGATACAATGGATTGAAATCCGATTCCCAAGAAACACCCAACGTCGTGCAGCCTCTTTTTTAAGTCAGTTCGCCCTAGTTCAATGCGTAGGAGTTAATCAATGATAATTCATCAGTGTGTAAACGATAGATAATAATGATCATCATTAAAAGAGGCACAACAACCAGTGAGATGATAATGGGATTCATAATTTGAAAACTATATGATGAAACTTACTTGTATCATCAAGCCATGTGTTTGTCCAAGTACTTCATGTTACAACCTGGAAAATGAAACAATATTCATGTGAGAATGGTGGTACATAAAGATACAATGGATTGAAATCCGATTCCCAAGAAACACCCAATGTCGTGCAGCCTCTTTTTTAAGTCAGTTCGCCCTAGTTCAATGCGTAGGAGTTAATCAATGATAATTCATCAGTGTGTAAACGATAGATAATAATGATCATCATAAAAAGAGGCACAACAACCAGTGACATGATGCGAGATTAAAATTGTTGGAACAGTTTGATGAAACTTACTCGTCCAAACCATGCTGCACTAATTCGCCGTTTTTCTGACTCTCCCGGTCCTCTCATCACTTTTACGCCGTCGGCTTGGCGGCAGCAGCAGCAGCGGCAGCGGCAGCCTGGGCCTTCTCCTCGCGGATGCGATCCTTCTTGAGAACACCGTAGTAGGCGCGCTTGTCAGCCGGCGTCTGGAAGCGACCGTGGCCGATCTTCGACGAGGTGTCGATGAACTTGAGCTTGATCTGTTCCAGGGCGGAACGCTTGGTGTGCACCAACAGCGATTTGCGGAGTGTGATGACACGACGCTTAGCACCGATGCAGCATCCCTTGACCATCACAAAGTCCTGGTTGATCTCACCGTAGTACGGGAAACCACCCATCGGCGTGATCGACTTGTCGGTAAGATCGTACTCGGTAGAAGCGCTGTTCTTGATGACCTGGAAACGAAGAATGGCAAACAAAAGCAAACCAATTAGTATTTTCCCTTAACACGATTCACAGTAGAAGCTTAGCTCTGGTTTGCTTGAAAATGATCAGTCCTATCATTCGGCACACATCGTGTATTCATTTGTGTCGTATAGGAATAGTAATTGATGTCGGTGACACAGAAAAAATCATCATAAGTATTTTAAAACTACCACGTTTGATGAAGTGGATTACGAGCTTGGAATGCATTTGCTTACCTTTCCATCCTTGGTGTGGATACCGGCTCCAATGCGGTAAATCTTCTTGTTCAGCTCCGTACGGTGATGGTAACCCTTCTGACCGGCACGGGCCACCGTGAAGGCGACACGCGACGGATGCCACGCACCGATACAAGCGACCTTACGCAGACCCTTGTGCGTCTTGCGCGGCAGCTTCTTCGTGTGCCAACGGCTGGTCACACCCTTGAAACCCTTGCCCTTGGTGACGGCCACGCAGTCGACCATCTCGTCCTGACCGAACACCTGCGACACCGGGATCGGCTTCTCGAGGTGCTCCTTCACCCAGTTCACCTTATCCTCGATGGAGCCACCGTTCAGCTGGATCTCGATGATGTGTGCCTTCTTCTGGCCTTGCTTAATCAGACGAATCTATAGAATACATTGGATACAGGTTGGAAAAGTTAGTATACCACGCGACTAATAAATCAACAATTCTCTCTGGTTCTAATCGAATAGCAGAGATGTGCTGTGAGCAGTATGGTTTATCTCCGTGATCACTGTCCAGAGGACGTACGACGAAGTTCAAGGAATATACCGTTCATCGCCACGCTACCGTGAGGAAGGGGCAATATGTTTTGCGACACCGAGGAACAGTCATGGATTGAACTACCATGGCCGGCCCCCGAGCACGTTAGAAGCCCTGATGAGCGCCGGAGCACAACACCAGGACCCCCGTGGGGTAACGAAATCATGTCGCTTGTTTATCACTATTAGATAAGAAATAAGAGAAAATCCGAACTTACCTGCGAGTGGGCGATGACACGGATGAACTTGCAGTAACGGACCATCTTCTTGAACGTGTCCTCGATGGTCTTCTTGCCCAGATCGTCGGTCCATTTCTTCGACGCCTTGGTGAAGGCCCGCTTCTTGCTCACGTGCCTTCAGGAGGACGAAACGAAAATTCGATGTGCAAAAGCTTCCACACTTTTTCGAGCGCTTACGACGAGCCCTTGTACTGAGGAATGGCCACAATCCGACACGTCGAGCACGTAGTAGATATGCATTTTGGCGCCATTCGTCCTCACACGCGTCAACAAAAAAGACTGACGGAAGAGAAGAAAAGGAAGCCGGCCTCATCACGGCGAATGAATGGAGTCTATCGCTCGGGGCCACCGGAAACGATCTCCATACATCCGTAGCACCGTGAGCGGAGAACTACATGCTTCCTCGGCATGGTCACCAGAATTCTCAACCGGTACCAAGAGAGTTCAGTACACACCCTCCAATCCTTTCGGAAAGGAGGTCGAGAATGTTGGCTTACATGACCGTCTGATAAAGCTCTCTTACAACGATCGAAGAGCTGTGCGATTTGGTGGTTAATGAAGTGGTCTTACTTGTAGTGGAAATCAACACAATCAAGATCTCTTGAAAGTGATCGTCGCGCAACAACGAAAACACTACAAATACGAATGCATCGCCCTCGAAAGATTTCGATGAATTTACGCAAGGCAAAGATATCAGAAGGAAGGACAGCAGATGTAAAAAGTTCTCAAACAGGATTGTTCAGACGACTTGTTTTACAAGAAAAGCTTCATCATAAAATCTTTGCGCCGGGGAAATAATGCGTAAATTCATCGGAACTTCTCGTATAGATTTACCTCAGTTTCGTCTTATACATCTGTTGGTGGGACAAAACTTACCAGTTCTTATAGAAACGACGACGGCACTCCTCCGACAAATGCTGAGCCCAAACGTTGCACAGGGCACGAGGTCCGAACGGAGTCTCGATGTATCCGACGGCACCAACCACAATGATCGGGGGAGTTTCGAGGACGGTAACCGCTTCCACAACCTCCTTCTTGTTGATCTCTAAAATAAGAGAGAAAACAAGAACGATATTCTTGTAAAGCACCGTAGCAAAAGCGAGTCCCCACCAGATCCCAATACAAGGCATCACAACCGCGTGTTTCCTTGAAACTTCAGTCCGCCCTAGTTCAATAGGTTATGTATTAATCAATGAAAATTCATCAATATGTAAATTAAGAAGCCTAAAGGCTCAAAGTTTCTAAAAACCGTAAAAACAACAACAACATCAATATGTAAACGATGCAAAGTCATTAAAAGGAGCACACGTTATTGCCAAGCGCAATAGAACCAAATCCGACGATAACTTACTTGAACCCGGTCGATCGGCTTCGCGGACGATGTGCGTCATACCGGCCTTGTACGCCAGGTAAGCGGTCAAATGGACCGGTTTCGTGGGGTCATCCTTCGGGAATGCCTTTATTCTGCCCTGGTGCCGCGAGGCACGCTTCTTCGGGTAGAACGCCATGGAACCATGGCGAGGTGCTGAGAACTTACGATGAGACTGCAAAGGCACAACGCACAAAAGTGAGGTTAGGGACGTGCAGAAAAACGTGGCTTATGCACTTGGATACGGATGCAGCTTTTTCCAACCAGAAAAAAGGCATTCTAACAAGCACACTAATCAACGGCCATCCGGCAAAAGTAACACAAGTTATCCAGCAAGAATCGATTGAAATAAATGAATTGTAGATCCACATTGTGGCCACACAGATTAATGTATTTTCAACACTCACCATCTTCAGACAAAAGTACGTCTACCTTCCTCGAGGTACAATGCGTAAAAGAATGCGTGTAAGGAAATGACAACCGATCTAACCTCTGCAAAATGACAAGCAACCTCTTGACATCTTCGAAACTACAAGAAAATCAAGGTTGATAAAGCGTCTCGTAGCGGTAGTTCAAATGTTATATATATCTTAGACATGCAATAATGAACCGAACGAATGAAAATGAAAATCCCGTTAGTTCCACTAAATATTTGGAACCACTCAAATTAAATACTTTTAACTTACGATTACCGCTCATAATCAATTATGCCAATATTAAAAGTTATGACTAAGTCAACATGTTCATAAAGTGGAATTTCATCAAATTTTATCATATGAATAGAAACTTAACAAATATAACACCGTTCCTTCAATAATTATATGCAATATTTTATTGGTCTTAATATTATAGCTACAAAAATGAAAAGTGACTTGAACAAACAAAACATAGATTATCTTATTTTTTTGACTTGGCACTTCCTGCGGGTCGTGCTCTCTTTTTCCGGCTTATTGAGTCACTGGCCGATTCCTCCGATGCCTCGGTGCTTGTTTCTAGCTTTTTTAGACGCTTACTGGCTCTAGTTTGATGTAGGTGATGGTCATTATCATCCTGTGCAGGTGATGTAACAGTTGGTGCTTCCTCTAGAACAGTTGATGTAAGATTTTTATTTTGGGCTGGACCCTTTCGTGGCCGTTTAACATTGGACTTTGTGCCATCCGTCACAATAGTTTGATCTGGATCAGATGTATCTACAGCCTTCCTTCTGCCCCTAGCAGCCGTCGTAGGTTTGTCACACGCCACTTGCGCTTTTGGTGATTCGGTGTTGTTTGCCTTGTTGTTTTGAGTTGATTCTTCTGACTCCGCTCCTCTACGCGGGGTCAACGTTTCGGAGAATTTTGCTTCATCCCGCCCGCTTATAGTGCTTGTTTCCGGAGCGTTTTGATCTGGATCAGTAGTAGTTACAGCTTGCCTTCTTAGAGCCCTTCTGCCCCTAGCAGCCGTCGTAGGTTTGTCAGACGCCACTTGCGCTTTTGGTGATTCGGTGTTGTCTTCCTTGTTGTTTTGAGTTGATTCTTCTGACTCCGCTCCTTTACGTAACGTTTCAGAGGATTTTGCTTCATCCCCTCCAGTTAACACACTTGTTTCCGAAGCTTTTTGATCTGGATCAGCGATATTATCCACCTTCCTTCTTGGAGCCCTTCTGCCCCTAGCAGCCGTCGTAGGTTTGTCAGACGCCACTTGCGCTTTTGGTGATTCGGTGTTGTCTTCCTTGTTGTTTTGAGTTGATTCTTCTGACTCCGCTCCTCTACGCGGCGTCAACGTTTCGGAGGATTTTGCTTCATCCCCCCCTGTTAACACACTTGTTTCCGGAGCAGTTTGATCTGGATCAGGACAATCTACTGCCTTCCTCCTGGGAGCCCTTCTCCCCTTAGCAGCCGTCGTAGGTTTGTCAGACGCCACTTTCGTTTTTGATGATTCGGTATTGTCTACCTTGTTCTTTTGAGTTGATTCTTCTGACTCCGATCCTTTACGTAACGTTTCAGAGGATTTTGCTTCATCCCCCCCAGTTAACACACTTGTTTCCGAAGCTTTTTGATCTGGATCAGCAGTTGTAACCGCCTTTCTCCTGGGAGCCCTTCTGCCCCTAGCAGCCGTCGTAGGTTTGTCAGACGCCACTTGCGCTTTTGGTGATTCGGTGTTATCCTCCTTGTTCTTTTGATTTAATTCTTCTGACTCCACTCCTTTACGTAACGTTTCAGAGGATTTTGCTTCATCCTCCCCAGTTAACACACTTGTTTCCGAAGCTTTTTGATCTGGATCAGCGATATTATCCACCTTCCTTCTTGGAGCCCTTCTGCCCCTAGCAGCCGTCGTAGGTTTTTCAGACGCCACTTGCGCTTTTGGTAATACGGTGTTATCTTCCTTGTTGCTTTGGGTTGCTTCTTCTGCCTCCGTTCCTCTACGCGGCGTCAACGTTTCGGAGGATTTTACTTCATCCCCCCCAGTTAACACACTTGCTTCCGGAGCTTTTTGATCTGAATCAGCAGCATAAACCGCCTTTTTCCTGGGAGCCCTTCTGCCCTTAGCAGCCGTCGTGGGTTTGTCAGACGCCTCTTGCGCTTTTGATGATTCGGTGTTGCCTTCCTTGATGTTATGAGTTGTTTCTTCTAACTCTGTACCTCCACGCGGTCTGCCTCTGGCGCGTTTCACTTTGGTAATAATATCTCCGACAATATTCGGAGAGTTGAACTCTTTCACCATCACTTCGCTTTGGAATAGAACCTTGCGTCGATCATTCCCACTTTGCATATCCATCGAGTCTTCGGGCAGAGGAGAAACCTCAGGAAGCTTCGGTTTGCAAAACTTGAGTTCTGGCGATGCTCCCGCAAGCTCATTTACGCAAAGTGTTTTTATTTTGTTTCGTGACGCTCGAGATGGTAATATTCTGCGCTCAAGACCAACATCTTTGGCCTTGCTGGCTTCTTTAACATGGATTTTTGTAGTAATTTCATCTAGAATATCGAAATACTGTGCATCAGTCACTTTCTTCGTCGGGCTTGGATGCTCAGGTGTTTTGAGGCACTGCTTCTTTGAAAATAAACGACGCTTTGGAGCCGGGATTAAAGGTGTTTTAAAATTACTCCCTTGCTCTATCGCATCATTTGTCGCATCAGCAGCGTTGTTCAGAAGCTCATTGTGTGATGGTGTTTTAAACAACTCCTTCACCCCAACCAAGTTGAGGGACGCACGGGTATCGTCATTAAAGGGTGTTTTCGGCAATGCTTTTATGTCAACCAAGTTCAGATTCGTATTGGTTTTTGGCGATTTTGTCAGCTCTGAATCAATGTTATCAAGCAACGATGAGGCAAGCTGCATTGTCCGTTCATCTTGGCGAGTACTAAATGAAAGAAAATAAGACAAGTTCAAATGGGTTTACTAAAAATTAACACAATTAAATTGAAAGATTTTCTAATTCGGAATCTGTTGAAACCGATTGTAAAACAAGCCGTAAATAGCAAATAGTAAAATAAATCCTCACCTAACAACTTCCTGAATTTCCCCTTCTTGATCGTCTGATGGGGTCATAACAATTTCATCATCCACGTTGTTTTTGGTAGGACTGCAACATAGAAAATAAAATATGTCAGAAAATATTCTTAAAAACTCTTCCATTAAGCAAGAATCTGTTGAAATTGAGTGTAAAACAAGCCTTAAAAAGCGAAAAGGAAAATAAATCCTCACCTAACGGCTTCCTGAATTTCCCCTTCTTGATCGGCTAGTGGAGTCATAGCAATTTCTTCATCCACGATGTCGTTCGTCGTAGGACTGTAACATAGGAAATGAGAAAGGTAAGAAAATATTTTTAAATAGTCTTGCATCTAGCAAGATTCTGTTGAAATTGATTACAAAACAAGCCATAAAAAGCGAAAAGGAAAATAAATCCTCACCTAACGGCTTCCTGAATTTCCCCTTCTTGATCGGCTAGTGGAGTCATAGCAATTTCTTCATCCACGTTGTTTTTCGTAGGACTGTAACATAGAAAATAAAATATGTCAGAAAATATTCTTAAAAACTCTTGCATTAAGCAAGAATCTGTTGAAATTGAGTGTAAAACAAGCCTTAAAAAGCGAAAAGGAAAATAAATCCTCACCTAACAACTTGCCGAATTTCCCCTTCTTGATCGTTTAGTGGAGTCATAACAATTTCACTATCCACGATGACGTTCTTCGTAGGACTGCAACATAGAAAATGAGATATGTCAGATATTCTAAAATAGTCTTGCATCAAGCAAGAATCTGTTGAAATAGATTACAAAGCAGGCCGTAAATAGCGAAAAGGAAAATAAATCCTCACCTAACAACTTCCTGAATTTCCCCTTCTTGATCGTCTAGTGGAGTCATAGCAATTTCTTTATCCACGATGTTGTTCGTCGTAGGACTGTAACATAGAAAATGAGAAAGGTAAGAAAATATTTTTAAATAGTCTTGCATTAAGCAACAATATGTTGAAATTGATTACAAAACAAGCCGTAAATAGCGAAAAGGAAAATAAATCCTCACCTAACAACTTCCTGAATTTCCCCTTCTTGATCGGCTAGTGGAGTCATAGCAATTTCTTCATCCACGACGTCGTTCGTCGTAGGACTGTAACATAGAAAATGAGAAAGGTAAGAAAATACTCTAAAATAGTCTTGCATCTAGCAAGATTCTGTTGAAATTGATTACAAAACAAGCCGTAAAAAGCGAAAAGGAAAATAAATCCTCACCTAACAACTTCCTGAATTTCCCCTTCTTGATCGGCTAGTGGAGTCATAGCAATTTCTTTATCCACGATGTTGTTCGTCGTAGGACTGTAACATAGAAAATGAGAAAGGTAAGAAAATATTCTAAAATAAACTTGCATCTAGCAAGAATCTGTTGAAATTGATTACAAAACAAGCCGTAAATAGCGAAAAGGAAAATAAATCCTCACCTAACAACTTCCTGAATTTCCCCTTTTTGATCGTCTAGTGAAGTCATAGCAATTTCTTTATCCACGATGTTGTTCGTCGTAGGACTGTAACATAGAAAATGAGATAGGTAAGAAAATATTCTAAAATAGTCTTGCATCTAGCAAGAATCTGTTGAAATTGATTACAAAACAAGCCGTAAAAAGCGAAAAGGAAAATAAATCCTCACCTAACAACTTCCTGAATTTCCCCTTCTTGATCGGCTAGTGGAGTCATAGCAATTTCTTCATCCACGATGTCGTTCGTCGTAGGACTGTAACATAGAAAATGAGAAAGGTAAGAAAATATTTTTAAATAGTCTTGCATCTAGCATGATTCTGTTGAAATTGATTACAAAACAAGCCGTAAATAGCGAAAAGGAAAATAAATCCTCACCTAACAGCTTCCTGAATTTCCCCTTCTTGATCGGCTAGTGGAGTCATAGCAATTACGTCATCCAAGATATTGTTCGTCGTAGGACTGTAACATAGAAAATAAAATATGTCAGAAAATATTCTTAAATAGTCTTGCATTAAGCAAGAATCTGTTGAAATTGAGTGTAAAACAAGCCTTAAAAAGCGAAAAGGAAAATAAATCCTCACCTAACAACTTCCTGAATTTCCCCTTCTTGATCGTCTAGTGGAGTCATAACAATTTCACTATCTACGATGACGTTCGTCGTAGGACTGTAACATAGAAAATGAGAAAGGTAAGAAAATATTCTAAAATAGTCTTGCATCTAGCAAGAATCTGTTGAAATTGCTCGTGAAACTAGCCGTAAATAGCGAAAAGGAAAATAAATCCTCACCTAACAACTTCCTGAATTTTCCCTTCTTGGTCGTCTGTTGGGGTCATAACAATTTCATCACCCTCGTTGTTTTGCGTAGGACTGCAACATAGAAAATGAAATATGTCAGAAAATACTCTAAAATAGTCTTGCATTAAGCAACAATATGTTGAAATTGATTACAAAACAAGCCGTAAAAAGCGAAAAGGAAAATAAATCCTCACCTAACGGCTTCCTGAATTTCCCCTTCTTGATCGGCTAGTGGAGTCATAGCAATTTCTTCATCCACGATGTCGTTTGTCGTAGGACTGTAACATAGAAAATGAGAAAGGTAAGAAAATATTTTTAAATAGTCTTGCATCTAGCATGATTCTGTTGAAATTGATTACAAAACAAGCCGTAAATAGCGAAAAGGAAAATAAATCCTCACCTAACAGCTTCCTGAATTTCCCCTTCTTGATCGGCTAGTGGAGTCATAGCAATTACGTCATCCAAGATATTGTTCGTCGTAGGACTGTAACATAGAAAATAAAATATGTCAGAAAATATTCTTAAATAGTCTTGCATTAAGCAAGAATCTGTTGAAATTGAGTGTAAAACAAGCCTTAAAAAGCGAAAAGGAAAATAAATCCTCACCTAACAACTTCCTGAATTTCCCCTTCTTGATCGTCTAGTGGAGTCATAACAATTTCACTATCTACGATGACGTTCGTCGTAGGACTGTAACATAGAAAATGAGAAAGGTAAGAAAATATTCTAAAATAGTCTTGCATCTAGCAAGAATCTGTTGAAATTGCTCGTGAAACTAGCCGTAAATAGCGAAAAGGAAAATAAATCCTCACCTAACAACTTCCTGAATTTCCCCTTTTTGGTCGTCTGTTGGGGTCATAACAATTTCTTTATCCTCGTTGTTTTTCGTAGGACTGCAACATAGAAAATGAAATATGTCAGAAAATATTCTAAAATAGTCTTGCATCAAGCAAGAATCTGTTGAAATAGATTACAAAACAGGCCGTAAATAGCGAAAAGGAAAATAAATCCTCACCTAACAACTTCCTGAATTTCCCCTTTTTGATCGTCTAGTGAAGTCATAGCAATTTCTTTATCCACGATGTTGTTCGTCGTAGGACTGTAACATAGAAAATGAGATTGGTAAGAAAATATTCTAAAATAGTCTTGCATCTAGCAAGAATCTGTTGAAATTGATTACAAAACAAGCCGTAAAAAGCGAAAAGGAAAATAAATCCTCACCTAACGGCTTCCTGAATTTCCCCTTCTTGATCGGCTAGTGAAGTCATAGCAATTTCTTTATCCACGATGTTGTTCGTCGTAGGACTGCAACATAGAAAATGAGATTGGTAAGAAAATATTCTAAAATAGTCTTGCATCTAGCAAGAATCTGTCGAAATTGATTACAAAACAAGCCGTAAATAGCGAAAAGGAAAATAAATCCTCACCTAACAACTTCCTGAATTTCCCCTTCTTGATCGGCTAGTGGAGTCATAGCAATTACGTCATCCAAGATATTGTTCGTCGTAGGACTGTAACATAGAAAATGAGATAGGTAAGAAATTATTCTAATATAGTCTTGCATCTAGCAAGAATCTGTTGAAATAGATAGTAAAAAAGCCGTAAATAGCGAAAAGGAAAATAAATCCTCACCTAACAACTTCCTGAATTTCCCCTTCTTGATCGGCTAGTGAAGTCATAGCAATTTCATCAACGAGGTTATTGTTCGTCGTAGGACTGTAACATAGAAAACAAGATAAGTAAGAAAAAGTTCTAAAATAGTCTATCATCAAGCAACAATAAACTTAAAATTGCTCGTGAAACTAGCCGTAAATAGCGAAAAGGAAAATAAATCCTCACCTAACAACTTCCTGAATTTCCCCTTCTTGATCGTCTAGTGAAGTCATAGCAATTATGTCATCCACGATGTTGTTCGTCGAAGGACTGCAACATAGAAAATGAGATAGGTAAGAAAATATTCCAAAGTAGTCTTGCATCTAGCAAGAATCTGTTGAAATTGATTATAAAAAAGCCATAAATAGCGAAAAGGAAAATAAATCCTCACCTAACAACTTCCTGAATTTCCCCTTCTTGATCGGCTAGTGGAGTCATAGCAATTTCTTTATCCACGATGTTGTTCGTCGTAGGACTGTAACATAGAAAATGAGAAAGGTAAGAAAATATTTTTAAATAGTCTTGCATCTAGCAAGATTCTGTTGAAATTGATTACAAAACAAGCCGTAAAAAGCGAAAAGGAAAATAAATCCTCACCTAACAACTTCCTGAATTTCCCCTTCTTGATCGGCTAGTGGAGTCATAGCAATTTCTTTATCCACGATGTTGTTCGTCGTAGGACTGTAACATAGAAAATGAGAAAGGTAAGAAAATACTCTAAAATAGTCTTGCATCAAGCAAGAATCTGTTGAAATTGATTACAAAACAAGCCGTAAATAGCGAAAAGGAAAATAAATCCTCACCTAACAACTTCCTGAATTTCCCCTTTTTGATCGTCTAGTGAAGTCATAGCAATTTCTTTATCCACGATGTTGTTCGTCGTAGGACTGCAACATAGAAAATGAGATTGGTAAGAAAATATTCTAAAATAGTCTTGCATCTAGCAAGAATCTGTCGAAATTGATTACAAAACAAGCCGTAAATAGCGAAAAGGAAAATAAATCCTCACCTAACAACTTCCTGAATTTCCCCTTCTTGATCGGCTAGTGGAGTCATAGCAATTTCTTCATCCACGATGTCGTTCGTCGTAGGACTGTAACATAGAAAATGAGAAAGGTAAGAAAATACTCTAAAATAGTCTTGCATCTAGCATGATTCTGTTGAAATTGATTACAAAACAAGCCGTAAATAGCGAAAAGGAAAATAAATCCTCACCTAACAGCTTCCTGAATTTCCCCTTCTTGATCGGCTAGTGGAGTCATAGCAATTTCTTTATCCACGATGTTGTTCGTCGTAGGACTGTAACATAGAAAATGAGAAAGGTAAGAAAATACTCTAAAATAGTCTTGCATCTAGCATGATTCTGTTGAAATTGATTACAAAACAAGCCGTAAATAGCGAAAAGGAAAATAAATCCTCACCTAACAGCTTCCTGAATTTCCCCTTCTTGATCGGCTAGTGGAGTCATAGCAATTACGTCATCCAAGATATTGTTCGTCGTAGGACTGTAACATAGAAAATGAGATAGGTAAGAAAATATTCTAAAATAGTCTTGCATCTAGCAAGAATCTGTTGAAATAGATAGTAAAAAAGCCGTAAATAGCGAAAAGGAAAATAAATCCTCACCTAACAACTTCCTGAATTTCCCCTTCTTGATCGGCTAGTGAAGTCATAGCAATTTCATCAACGAGGTTATTGTTCGTCGTAGGACTGTAACATAGAAAACAAGATAAGTAAGAAAAAGTTCTAAAATAGTCTATCATCAAGCAACAATAAACTTAAAATTGCTCGTGAAACTAGCCGTAAATAGCGAAAAGGAAAATAAATCCTCACCTAACAACTTCCTGAATTTCCCCTTTTTGATCGTCTAGTGAAGTCATAGCAATTATGTCATCCACGATGTTGTTCGTCGAAGGACTGCAACATAGAAAATGAGATAGGTAAGAAAATATTCCAAAGTAGTCTTGCATCTAGCAAGAATCTGTTGAAATTGATTATAAAAAAAGCCGTAAATAGCGAAAAGGAAAATAAATCCTCACCTAACAACTTCCTGAATTTTCCCTTCTTGATCGTCTAGTGGAGTCATAGCAATTTCTTTATCTACGATGTTGTTCGTCGTAGGACTGTAACATAGAAAATGAGAAAGGTAAGAAAATATTCTAAAATAGTCTTGCATTAAGCAAGAATCTGTTGAAATTGATCGTGAAACAAGCCGTAAATAGCGAAAAGGAAAATAAATCCTCACCTAACAACTTCCTGAATTTCCCCTTTTTGATCGTCTAGTGAAGTCATAGCAATTTCTTTATCCACGATGTTGTTCGTCGTAGGACTGTAACATAGAAAATGAGATAGGTAAGAAAATATTCTAAAATAGTCTTGCATCTAGCAAGAATCTGTTGAAATTGATTACAAAACAAGCCGTAAATAGCGAAAAGGAAAATAAATCCTCACCTAACAACTTCCTGAATTTTCCCTTCTTGATCGGCTAGTGGAGTCATAGCAATTACGTCATCCAAGATATTGTTCGTCGTAGGACTGTAACATAAAAAATGAGATAAGTAAGAAAATACTCTAAAATAGTCTTGGATCTAGCAAGATTCTGTTGAAAAAGATTGTAAAAAAAGCCGTAAATAGCGAAAAGGAAAATAAATCCTCACCTAACAACTTCCTGAATTTCCCCTTCTTGATCGTCTAGTGGAGTCATAGCAATTACGTCATCCACGATGTTGTTCGTCGAAGGACTGCAACATAGAAAATGAGATAGGTAAGAAAATATTCCAAAGCAGTCTTGCATCTAGCAAGAATCTGTTGAAATTGATTATAAAAAAGCCATAAATAGCGAAAAGGAAAATAAATCCTCACCTAACAACTTCCTGAATTTCCCCTTCTTGATCGTCTAGTGGAGTCATAGCAATTTCTTTATCCACGATGTTGTTCGTCGTAGGACTGTAACATAGAAAATGAGAAAGGTAAGAAAATATTCTAAAATAGTCTTGCATCAAGCAAGAATCTGTTGAAATTTATTACAAAACAAGCCGTAAATAGCGAAAAGGAAAATAAATCCTCACCTAACAACTTCCTGAATTTCCCCTTCTTGATCGTCTAGTGGAGTCATAGCAATTTCTTTATCCACGATGTTGTTCGTCGTAGGACTGTAACATAGAAAATGAGATAGGTAAGAAAATATTCTAAAATAGTCTTGCATCTAGCAAGAATCTGTTGAAATTGATTATAAAAAAAGCCGTAAATAGCGAAAAGGAAAATAAATCCTCACCTAACAACTTCCTGAATTTCCCCTTCTTGATCGACTAGTGGAGTCATAGCAATTTCTTTATCCACGATGTTGTTCGTCGTAGGACTATAGAAAATAAGATAAGTAAGAAAATATTGTTAAATAGTAATTCAACTCAAAAGTGAGAAAAAATAAACAAATATTCTAACCATAATACTTCCTCCTGATCAACATCGTTTTGTTGTTGTGTTTGTGTAGCAAAGGCCATATCATTGTCTGTTATCCCAACACTGCAACAAATAGAAAATAATAAAACGAATTTTAAAATATTCATTTACATAAAACAAGAAAAAAGAAAAAAAAAATCTAACCTTAGAGCTGCCTGATTGTCCTCTTTCGATCCTTCCGATGTCAATGGCCGGTCGCTAAGATCAGTCAAATCGTAAGTTCGGTTGTTTGGATCCTCCTTGAAGGAATCTTCGGTCAATAGGAGACTCTCGTCGATTTCGGCAGTGATATCCAACTGTGGCCGAGATGTGTTTAATGAAGTATAAGCACTGCTTATAAATTTCCTTGTATCACGGAGTGATTGTCTCAGATAAGGCGAGCAACCTGTTGCCTGTACAGCTACGTAATTCGCCTCGGTCTCCTCACCATCACTAGCCAGCAGTTCATCCTCATTTAGGATCGGTTGTTCCTCCCCTCCGGAGCCTGTTTCAGAGTCACTAGCTAACAGTGCTACCTCATCTATATCGGCTGTGGCCAAACAGTCGATCTCCGAATTCCGTTCCAGCGGTTGGGCGTCAGATTTGGGCAAATCCTTGACAGTGTCTTGCTCAGGAAGTACCGCGGCAGCTGTTTGCGTTGATCCTCCACCGTCAACAAAAGATTCGTGAGGGGTGACATCCGAATACTTTGCCGAGCGGACCTGAGTCGTTCGGTTTGGTTTTTTTATAACAGTTTCTACGTTGAAGAGTGCAGTTGGCTGTGTTGCAACGAAAATGGAATCCAACATAGCTACAGAGCTTTGGAGTGCATCAACTACATTAATATCGCTGTGTGCCTGATTCACCAGGACAGGTCTATCTGATACATGTTCCTCCTTTCCTTCCTTGCAAGAAGCATCAATGTTTGGTAAATTGGTGACATTATCTCCAGCCACCTCTGGCAGCGATGAGCTTTTATTTACCACTATTCGTGTCGCCGATGGTCCTTGGGCCAGTGGTTTCTTCGAGCCGAGTGGAGTTTTTGGGGTAAGCAAATTCTCTCTTGGAGTCTTCGGCAGTCGTGCTGACCTTGCTTTTAAAGAAGTGTTTCTATTTATCGGTGTTGCTGGTGAGTCTTGTGTTTGTCCTTTCTTTACACTGATGGGAGTTGTGGAGCCGAATTTCAATTTTTGGCTCCGCGGTGTTCCTCGTGCAAAGCTAGTATCAATCGATGAAATTTGTGTTTTAGACAGTGGCGTACTCGATGATGCCTTGGAAGCGGAAACGTTTGATGAATTTTGTAGTGCAGATTTGAGTAACTTCTTTGAGGTCGATGTTGGAACTTTTCGAACCGAGCTTGGTGTTCCGCTTACTTTCGTTGGACTCGGAGTGACGAGGTTAATGGATGTCAGAATGCGTGGCGACGGTTTTGGGGTTGTACTAGCTAATTTTGGACGCTTAGCAGTAGGAGTAGTGAGATCAATTAGATACATGCTGTGCTCTGGGGTAGCAAACGAACAGTTCTTGGACCGCAATGGCGTGCGCTTGACTGCAGAAAGGGGTTTTTTGCAGTTTGCGTGCCTGCGTTCTTTTTCACTTGAGAAGGGTGTGCCAGAAACCATCAATAAATCCATAAAATTTGACTGTTTTTTACGTTTTGGAGTTTTTTCTACTGTGGCTGGTGTAATCAAGTTTTCCTTGTGCTCTACCGCGGGAGTGGCTATCGAATCAGACGCTAGTTGCTGCGGAGTGTTTGTCACTGATTTCATCTCACCGTGGGTGATATCCGCTTCCGTAAGATCTTCGTCGCAGCTACCTAAACCATGTTTGACCAATTGATCTACGTCGAATGCAGCGCTGTAATGGAAATGTGCCCAACATGATTAGCAAAACATATGTTGACTACATTTAATCGAAATAAAGGAGAACTGAAAACATTTCGCACCAGAGTTATATATGTAAACATTGCATAAAGAACTGCAACTGAGAAGCACACATCCTTTCATTGTGAGGTTTGTCAATTTCTTACCTGTGAATTGTACGTCTCTGCCGGATAGCACGTAGCAGCATACAAACGGATCTGCGGCCAGATGGTTTTGCAACGAAGTCCTCGGCACTACGTACGCGTCGCAATGAAGTCCCATCCCTATTGCTCTCGGCACTTTCAAGACGCCATTTAAAATAACACCCTGCCACTTCAATGGTATCATTGGTTTGCAGTGTGGCTTTGGTTTGCAACGGAACGCCGTTAACCACGACAGGGTTTACTTTAGAGTAGTTGTAAATATATGCCTGAAACATAACACAGCGCCGGTGTTAAAGGTGTATCCTAACAAACGAATACGCTGTAGCTTACCACATTCGATTTCCGCGCCACAACTACTTTGCAGTGTAGCCTTTCGCATGAATTCATAATCCGGAATGTATTCAACGGATGTGTGCCGAATGTAAACTCTTTGTTTTTGATAACGATACTTTTCAACGGAGCCAAACTTCCTGCTTCTAACATCAACAGCGTCGAAACACACGAGGCCTGCATTTTCACAAACTTTTAACACAAAAAATAACAATCACAAGCTATCTTTAAACACGTCTACTTGGAACCAGTTCACTTGGTAGAATGAGCGGTGCGCGTCAAAATGGTCTCGGCCCCGTTTTTATTGCAGTGCAAAACTACTAGAATGGATACCTGTTTATACATCCGCATTCACGTGCTGTACAATGTGTTGCACGGACAGAGAATTTTTGGGAATAATAAAAATCATCATCAAAAACTATCTACATTGGTGCAATTGTGAGCAAATATTCTAATATATTAGTATATTAAGTTATAAATAATTTTATTAGAAAAAACAAATAAAAATCAGCAACGTTTGTAACGTTGACAGCCGTACTGCTAGCCGAAAACCAGTTTCAACAACTTGTTGCGCCACGTTCTAAATAGACATGTCGTATCGTTTTGGAAGTGCATTGATAATCTCAGTATCACAACATGAGCCTGGAAAGAAAAGTGCAAAATGCGTGCGTTATTGTGCTTGGTGATATTGGACGCAGCCCGCGGATGCAATATCACGTCAAAAGCCTCTCGGAGAACGATTTTTCGGTAGACTTCATTGGCTATGTACAGTCGACGCCCCTCGAAGAAATTCGTCGCAGCCCTAATGTACGGATCCATGCTCTCAATCCCTTTCCTGAACTGGAATTGCCAAACATTCTGAAGTATCTGTTTAAAACCGTATGGCAAGCTCTAGGGTTGTTGATCACTCTGATCAGCATACAGAAGCCAAAGTTCATACTTTGTCAAAACCCTCCGGCGATCCCCGCCGTAATTGTGGCATACTTGTATTGTCTTTTGGCCCGTTCGAAGCTAATCATTGACTGGCATAATTACACTTATTCGATTCTGGCCATCGAGTCCCCAAACTCGCCAGTGGTACGATTCGCTAAACAGATAGAGGCCTTTTTTGGTGCAAGAGCGACTAACAGCTTCTGTGTTACAAAGGCGATGAAAGAAAATCTGCAAGCGGAATGGAACATTCGGTATGGGTTGTTTTCAACAATCTTTCCAGCTTACTGATATTTTATAATACTTTTTTCCAACTCTTTTTAGCGCTACAGTGTTGTACGATCGTCCACCACAGCAATTTCAATCGATCAGTGTTGTGGAGAAGCATAATCTCTTTCTGCGCCTTGGTGAATCTATCGCTGCCTTTAGACCGGCATCAGCCAGTCAAGCAGTTGCGGAGGAAATAATTGAAAGTACGGCTTTCACCGTAAAAGACCGGAATGGTAACGTAAAATTGCTTGACTCGAGGCCGGCAGTCCTGATCTCCAGCACCAGCTGGACGCCGGATGAGGATTTTAGCCTTCTGATCAGTGCCCTGGATCATTACGAAAGAGTAGCAACGGAACAGCCGTTGCATTATCCTAGACTTGTTTGCATTATCACCGGCAAAGGACCGTTGAAGGAGAAGTTTAGTAAAATTATCGAGAGTAAACCGTGGCAAAAAGTGACCGTCCACATGCCTTGGCTGGAGAACGAAGACTATCCAAAGCTGTTGGCCAGCAGTGACTTGGGAGTGTGCCTGCACTACAGCTCCAGTGGGTTGGATTTGCCGATGAAAGTGGTCGACATGTTCGGTTCCGGATTGCCCGTTTGTGCCGTAGATTTTGATTGGTATGTCCGGTGTGTGTGAGAGGCATGATTTGCGCTTGTATTAATATTGCTTTTTTCCCGTATTCCAGCATAGAGGAACTGGTAAAGCATGAGCAGAATGGTTTCATTTTCCGTGACCATCAGGAGCTGGCAGATCAGATAGTTCACTGGTTTTACGACTTCCCGAACAATATTGCCCTTTCAAATACGAAGCAGAACATACAGAAACATTTAAAGGAGTTTCAGTCATTGCGGTGGACCGAAAACTGGAAAAATGTAGCGCTGCCCATATTCAGAGAGTAGTCGAATTGATCACCGTTTCACTCACTTATATGCGGATAGCTGGCGTAGAACAAATTTAGGCTTCTAAACTAATAATGTACATTTAAGAAATGAACTGATTTAATAAAACATTTTTGGAAACATCAAATGTTTCCTGTTTTACTGTGTTTTTTTTTTACAAAATTGTAGAGAGGAAAGAATTTAAAGTTGACGTTGCTGGCAACAATTACGGTATTGTGTTGATATTTGGTTGCACTGCTAGAAACGTCACCGGCAGCTCAAAACCGCGTGAAACACATTCGTGTCCGTCCGAGAAACACGGAAAAACAATGGAAAAAGTGATACTAAAAACTACGCCAGAAAAAGGTCGTGGATTGTATGTAACCGAAACAATCCTCGAAGGAACAATTATATTTCAAGAGCAACCGCTGGTTTCATGCCAATATTCATGGAATGCTGCGTACGGGTACTTGGCATGCGAGTATTGCCTACGTCCGTTAGAAACTGCCGAACGAAATGCGCAACGATTGGCAAATGATCCCACCATCATGTTACCGAGGGCCGAATGTTGTCCGGTGGAGAGCAATCTGGTAAACCATGCAAAGTGTGAACAATGTGGTGTGCTGTACTGCAGCAGCGAATGCAGGAGCAGCGCTCTAGAACGCTACCATGCCGCGATCTGCCTTGGGGCGGAAGCACAAAATGAAAACCATCCGGTAAACGTGTTGGTGGATTTTTGGAAGTAAGTTGTCCGGCGGAATCCGTTAGAGCTGTTTATGTAACAATTGTGTCCTTTCTACTAATAGGAAAATGCACTATCCACCGGAGACATGCGGTATCATGCTGTTTGTGAAAATTGTTGGCCTTTTTCGGCAGACAGTCGATCCACAGGGGTTGCAGAATCAACTGCAGGAGTTCGTTCATAAATCCGTGAACGAAGATCTTCTGATCTTTCATAAAATGCTTGGTGAAAAGTTTACCAAGCAAATAGAGCAACTGTACAGTCTGTTCGCTGTCGCCTTCAACGTTGGTTCAGATGAACGTCTTTCCTGGCTCACAGTGGATAGCTTCAAAAGTCTCATTGCACTGGTTGGCACGAACGGACAAGGAATAGGTACGAGCTCTTTCGGAGATTGGGTTAAAAATGTGTCAGAGTGTGCCATGGATGAAAAGGAACGTACATCTGTGGACCAGCTGATCGATGAATTGTACGGCAAGATGGATACGTTTGTGGGTTCTTTCTTGAACAACGAAGGATCTGCTCTGTATGCCAGGCAAAGCAAGATCAACCACAGCTGTTCACCGAATGCAGAAACTGTATTCCCCCAATCCAACCACGTTCTTGCGCTGAGGGCAACGCGTGATATCCATCCCGGGGAGGAAATTTCCATTTCTTACCTCGATGAATGTAACTTGCAGCGCTCACGACATTCACGACAAAAGATTCTGAAAGATTACTATCTATTCATATGCCAGTGCGAAAAATGTAACCAGGAGATTAATGATCCTGATGAAACGTCCGAAGACGAAGACGATGAGGACGAGGATATGGAGGATTCTGATTAACTCATTGATAAAGAATGGTGCAACGAAAAGTTACAATTGTATCGCATTGTATTTTCAATCAGTTTCTTCAAACAATAAACACGAAACCACAAATGCTTACAAAGCCGACGATTGTGATTAAAATAAGCTGTTTCTATATCACCTTCACCTGCCTTACGCAGTCTCGGAAGCGGCGACAGGAGTCAAATTAATCAGTTGGTTGCTATTTTCCGCCAGTTCAGTAATAGAAATACGTCCTCGCTGTCGAATGAATTTAGCAACAGACTTCAGCTCCTCTTCTGAGATGTAGATGAATTTGCCTCTGTCGTCAATAACGCCGGTAATTCGACCTTCCTTCTGCAATTCTTCGATTCGATCAATTACCGCTTGCACTTTCAGTTTGAAATGTACTGCCAAGTCCTCCAGTACAACGATTTTATTATCCTGAAAAAAATTTGATTGTATCCAATTTAATTTTAAAGTCATTTTTCGTTGGTTGTTTAAAGAGTACTCACCTGAATAAATTGTATAAATTCCTGCAAACTGTTCTGCTTTTCATCGACATTTTCTTCCTCGAAGCCCTCCTCTTCAACACTGAATGCTTGCTTCATTTTTAGGTATTCTTCATGCTCCTTGCGCTCTTTTTCCTCGCGGGCAAGACGCTCCGCTTCCTCGCGCTTCTTTTCTTCCTGTTCCTCTTTCAAGGCCTGCTTTTGCCGTTCTTCCTCCAACAGTGCATCTTGCTTCTTTTGCTCCTCACGATGGCGTAGTTCCTGCTCGCGGTGGGCTTTCTTTTCAGCCTTAGCCTCTAGTTTGGCTCGCTTTTTAGCACCGATTTTTTCTCCACCATAGTCATGCTGTGCCTCGGGAATTGTATCCTCCTCGTCGGAAGCATTCACTGGTTCGGCTACCTGCGCTACTCTCGCGCGGTTCCGTTGGTTTCTGACCACCTGCGCCCGTCGTGGAACATTTTCTTCTTGCTGCGCTCCGGCCTGAGTTCCTGCAGTAGGTGTGGAGTAGTTTTAATAATTCTTATAATGATTTCTCATCACAGATACTCACCGTTCGGTTTTGCCTTGCTTTTGTTTAAAAATAGTAGAGTCAGAAGAACGACTAACAGAGCGGTAGCAATTCCTACGAGCAGTATTAAATCCATTTCTAAATCCGAAAGTTGCCACACAGGTTTGTTGTGTTTTCAACTTGCTCTGTTGGACATTTGTCAAGATGTTGACAATTTTTTAATGAAGCTTCTAGCAGGAAGGTCCATACATTCTATGTACCTTGAGTGGGAAGGATGATATTGGCTTTAAATGGTAAGAATAGAAGGTCTTTTCAAAAACTATTATAATTTAGAGTTTCACGTAATTGTTGCTGTTATTTAACCTTCGAATGGAAGCACATATTTTACATAGACGTGGTATTACACGGCACATCTTGCTGTTAGTAACCGTCGTTGTTCCGTTGACAGCAATTTGACATAAGGGCTTGGTGCCAAATTGCTGCTTTCTAGATCGATTGACGTGTCGCGAGCAAACAGATCCCTAGTATTTTCTTTAATTTCGTGGTGGAATTTGTGTTTCCTTCTTCTCGAATCACGCAACCACCAGCAAGAATGATATATTCTAAATCATTAATGTTGCTGGCATCTCTGTTGCTGGTGCCACTAGCGAACGCCTTGTACTTCCACATCGGTGAAACGGAACGCAAATGTTTCATCGAGGAAATACCGGATGAAACTACGGTAGTAGGTAATACATAAGCATCCGGTTTGCCCAAAGAAACATAGTTGTTGATAATGATCTCCCTATGCTTATTACTCTAGCCAACTATAAGGTGGAGCTGTACGATCCAAGATCTGGAGGATTTATGCCATCTTCACCCGGAATTGGCATGCACGTCGAAATAAAGGATCCTGATGATAAGACGATCCTGTCCCGCGTTTACAGCTCGGAAGGTAAGGATCCGCTAGGCGTTAACTAATGTGCAATTTTAAGTCTCCTGATTAACTGATGGGCTGTGCATTTTTACAATCGCTTGCAGGACGCATTTCGTTCACATCTCATATTCCCGGAGAGCATGTTCTCTGCATGTACTCAAATAGTACGGCCTGGTTCAGTGGTTCGCAGCTTCGTGTCCATCTGGATATTCAGGTCGGAGAGCACACAATCGACTACGCTAACGTTGCACAGAAGGAAAAGCTTACGGAACTGCAGTTGCGTATTCGACAGCTGTTGGATCAAGTGGATCAAATCACAAAAGAACAAAACTATCAAAGAGTAAGAATAATTCACCAACCTCAAGTTTCCGTACAACAACTTACCAATTCTGCATTTCTATTTTTCGCAGTACCGCGAAGAACGATTCCGTCAAACGAGCGACAGCACTAACCAGCGAGTTCTGTGGTGGTCACTTGCGCAAACTTTGGTGCTTCTGGTCATGGGATTCTGGCAAATGAGGCATCTGAAGAGCTTCTTCGAAGCAAAGAAACTAGTTTAGGTTTATAAATCTGGTAAAACTGTGAGTCACGAATTGCAATAAATTTTGTGAAACTAATTCAATTCAACCGTCACACGTGGCACGATTTTTCCAAATTGCTTTATTTGCTTTGATTTTATTGATTATGCTCTTTAATCATAGAAATACTATTTGTCCACGTTAGTTTTATTTAATCATGCAGATGGGGCACATTTTCTGCAAAGAAATCCATTGCTTGATGCACTTAGTATGAAACGCATGTTCACACTTCAGGGCTTTCCGTTGATTGTGGTACTTTATGTCGGAACGACAAATGGCGCAGAAAGACCTGTAAAGTGTAAAGAGAGAAAGAGCCAAAGTGTTATTTCTCAGTCTTCCAAAACGTGATAAGGGCCACATTACAGGTTGAGCACCGACAGACGCTTCAGCTTGATCCGATCGTAGTTTGGGCGAAATTGGTCGTCACTGGGCACAACCGTATAACAACACTCGCCGTGGCTGTCCTGCCGTTGTAAGTATAAAATTGCCGTCGACGTAAAGGCCGATTTCTCCATGATTAATGGTGTTTCCAGAACGACGTTGGAAAGGTTCATTTTGTGAGGAATTTCGTTACATTCTTTACACTCGCCGAAAACCAACAATAACTACGTGGAAAGGGTGAACTTACTGCTCGCGTCTATTTATGCAGCGTGCCAAGATAAGATAATTCAGATTTTTTTTCCACAACAATCGAACGATAACAACCAACCATCGAGAAAGTGTCTTACAATCAGATAAAGAACTGTGTGGAACGAATAATCTTATCAATGCGATTCAAAAACATTTGTTTATTTATGTATATGCGCGTGCATTGTTATAGCTTCATCTTAGCTTGCTAAACACCACAATAAACATCTGCATTGTTGCATGCATGTCAACACACATAGTAAAATAAATTAAATATAATTCTGCAAAAACATAGATTACAGCTCGTCTTTTCTAAAGGTAGGCACATGCGGCTCGGAACACATAGTATTCAAATCACACTGTTCAATACGATCAACGTAAAGTTGCTTAAAGCGTTTATAATCGCAAAGCAGAGCATTCTCCGGGCAACCTGGTATATAAGTAAGTCGTTCTTGATGATAAAGACCTACGGATTGGGTCCCGTTTGAACAGCTGAAAAAAAGGAGGAAAAGGTTTGTATAAATGCTTATCCGAATATTATTACGGCGGTTAGTAGCCCTTACCTGTATAGGACAAAGTATAAGTTCGATCCAAATGCATCGATGTGACTAACGCGCCATTTCCGCTTGTAGCGATAACTTTGAGCCGTTAGTGGCTCGTTGTCTTTATACAAGTTCAAGAAAGCAATCGACTTTAGCAACGTTCCCGAATGGGTGAAATAAAATGTAAAACGTGGCCTTTCCTCGCTGGCGTCGAAGTTGGCAAACAAATCGCTAAATGCTGAACATGCTTGCTTGTATGTTAACTCGTAACCATAACCGTCGATCCAGTAGTATTTCAGATCCTCGTTGTATTCCAAAGCGGAAATGCTTTCCTTGTCAAACAGCGTGCACCAAGGCGATATGTCTCGTTCGTTCCATGCAGTTTCGAACGCGCAGGTTTGGTATATTGCGTGTACATCCTCGGGACTAACAAACGTGCCGATGCGCTTGGATAACTTTTCGATAACAATCCTCATCTCTTTGGAGCTTCCAAAACGATCCTTCTCCCGGTAGGAATATGGATTTTCCTTCACTTGTTTCCTCCACTTCTCGCATCCCTTATAAAAGCGCAGCACCGGATCGCGCCGTAGTGCTTCGGGGTATTCGATCGATTCGTCTTGTCCGAAAAGTCCACGGGTAAAATTGCGTGCGCTATACTCCGCACGTTCGGTTTTGGTAAATTTAAAATAAAACTGGCTGCTGTCGTAACGTCCGGGGAGGTGGCTACCAAAACGCTTCCGAAATCGCTCGCCTAGATGGAATAACTCTTGGCCTCCCTCGCGCACAAGAAGTTTCGCCTCATCGGGCGTTACTTGCGGCTTCCAGGATTCAAATTTGGTCAGCTGCTCCTTGCACAACCGACCATGCTCGAGAATGTCACGCTGAAGTTCAACGAGCGTCCCATGCATATGATCGATGATGCTTTTCGATGGATTTCTTGTGCCATGGCGAAACAATCCCCAAATTTTGTCCACTGTACAGTCTGTGGAAAGTAGAAAACTTGTTAACCGGTTTAATACATGAGGTTTAAAAAGCATACTCCGTTTGACCCGCACTTCTTACCATCGACGGTAGCAATGTTGCGTACATCCTTGTTCTGTACATGCCGATATGGAGTTTTGGTACCAAGCCGGCGGAAAACGGTATCCTTGGGATTATCGGCACACCATCGCTCGGCGCCGGTTAGAAAACATAGGCAAACAAGTACTACGTGGAAGGAAACCAAACAGGGTGTAGAGAGGGTCACCATTTTGCTGGAAAAGGGATAAATTATTCATTAAACTTATTTCGTCTTTTCTACATCCTCGCACTGAGGGAGTTGAAAGAAACCTATTGTTTATCAAACGTGGTGCACACATCCCCCGCAAGATGGCGTGATGGAGTATTTCCGAAACAAAACATCAAACGCTAGGTTTACCAGCAGTTTGATTTCATCTCGCGTCGTGATCAGCTGGCCTCACGTAGTCGAGGATTACTTCGTGACGCTGATCAAAGCTGCGGGTCATAGGGAGGCCAACAACACAGCCTCGAGTTTCGTTTCATGTCCTCCTGCAATACACAAGGATCGCAGGAAGTGCAATCACTGTTTCTTTTAGGGCGTTGATTTGCGTCGTGTGTTTTGTGATAGCAATACATGGTGTAGAAAGACGAGCAAAATAATACTCGTTCGTGGCAGTCATTGTTATCGACGCTAGTGATTTTTGTATGTGTTGTTTATCGTAGCAGTTTGTTTATCTGTAGCATTTTACTACCACTTAAAGTACGCGACATTTAAAAGCAGAGTGAAAACAAGATGGCCTGGACGAAATGGCAATTCGTGCTCGCGCTTACGATGGTTGTTACGGGCTCGATTAACACTCTGAGTACAAAGTACGTGCAAGTGGTTTCATTTCATGGCACCCTTTTTTCACCAGCATCTTCTTGTACCATTTCTCCCATTGCATCGCATCGTAGGTGGGCCGACAACATCGAATCCGAAGGCTCGGATGGACAAGTGCGACGGTTCGAGCACCCGTTTGTGCAAGCCTGTGCCATGTTCATCGGCGAATTCCTTTGTTTACTCGCATTCAAAGGCGTTTACTACCACATGCGTCGCAAGAACGTAAGTACTTCCTTTTCCTTTCCCCGTACCGTCGGAATTCCCTTCGGAATCTTCGATCACAACAGGACAATTGGAGGAAACCTCACGCCTTTCAAAAGAAAGAACGAGAGCGAAGAATTATCTTATGTGGCTAACACCAGAAATATCCTTTTTTCGCGATGGCAGATAACGAGGAAGTAGCACGTTCTGATTCATTTCACTAACCGGCTCTGGTCAGCCCGTAAACTTCTCCGTTTCTCCCTGGAGATCGTTCCCCGTTACGGCATGTTGCAGGGACTGAAAGCGAGCTGCTTATCAGCATGCGTAGAATATGTGTTTTTCTTTAATCGTGTTGTATTTCCTCGTTATGGGCAGATCTTTTTTGTGTCTGCTTGCCTTTTAATTATTTTCTATGGTTTCTATTTTCAATTGTACGTTTGCCTTCCCCTTTTTCCTCCTTACAGAATGGAGCTGAAGATCGGCATGACCTCGTGCGCGGCAATCGCGAGTTTAGCCCCTTTGTCCTGTTCGTGCCGGCCATGTGCGATATGCTGGCCACTTCCATTATGTACGTCGGGCTGAATCTGACCTATCCCTCTAGTTTTCAGCTGCTGAGAGGTAAGCAAAAGCTCCCGTATCCAACATCCAATACTAGGCCCTGTTCGATAACGTACGTGAGCTCAAACTGATGACGCCAACAAGGGATGAATCTCTCTTGAACTAACTCGATAAATGGTTGTTTTTGGCGGTTCTTTGTGTAATCATATGCACATTCAGCGTTTGCTCACAGTTTTGAAGCGATAGTGCAACAATGACTCACCCGCCCTGTTTTCTTTTTTGCTCGCTATTATATGATCGTTCGTTCTGGGTTGGCTGTTCAGCAATGGGGAAGGTTGCGCTAATTCTTTTTGTTTTTCTTCCATGTAACTCTCGTGCCAGCTCACTTCTGTAACACCACAGTTTTCCCTGGCACATGTAAGGTTTCCATTCTACGTAACATTTGGCAATTATATGATTCAAATAATGATCAACGATTTCAATCAAACCAAAAGTTAAATATTGCTCTGTTTGTTGTATTTATAACGATTTTTTCACGGCCACAGACAACTAATTCTGAGTAAAAAAAAATACCATGCCTTTTATTGATTACAAAATAATCGCTATCATCGTCCGGTTTACGATTTTGATTCCAATACTTTTTTTTCTTGTTAACAGGATCAGTTATAATCTTTGTGGGCATACTGAGTGTTGCATTCCTAAACCGGACACTCGTGAAACGAGAATGGATTGGAATCGGTTTCATAATGGTAGGTTTGGTAGTGGTCGGAATGTCCGACGTGGTATCGAACGATGACACCGGTTCCCAGTACACTCGCAATAACGTTATCACCGGCGACTTGCTGATCATACTGGCACAAATAATCACCGCCGTCCAGATGGTGTATGAGGAGTACTATGTGGCTGGCTTAGATATTCCCGCGTTGCAGGCTGTTGGATGGGAAGGTAACTAGTTAAGAAGATCAAGGTGGTAGTTCAGATTTTTCAATGCTGTGCTTCTTTTTCCATCCAGGATTCTTTGGGTTCTCAGTGCTCGGTTCGTTGCTGCTACCGATGTACTTCATACGCGTGATGTCACCGTTCAACAACAATGCCCACGGTGTGCTGGAGGATCTACCGGATGCTCTGGCGCAGATCAAGAACAACTACCAACTGATCCTTGCGATCGGTGGAACGGTTGTGTCGATCGCATTCTTCAACTTTGCCGGTATCAGTGTCACGAAGGAAATATCCGCCACCACCCGTATGGTGCTTGATTCCGTGCGTACGCTCGTCGTGTGGATGGTTTCGTTGTTGCTGGTGTGGCAAAAGTTCCACTACCTACAGTTGATCGGGTTTGCGGGGCTTCTGTTTGGCATGTGCCTGTACAATGATATTCTGGTGCTGCAAACGTACCGGCGCGTGAAGGTTGCGCTGTTGCTTCGCATAGGACGGCAGTCGGCTGATAGGATGAGCGAGGTCATTATTAACCGGCAGGCCGATGAACCGGACCGTTAGACTGAAGCTGTGCGACTGAAGGATATCTGCGTGCGGAGCTGGCAGCAGTTGTCCCCATGGGATTCGTTTCTTACGTGTTTAATGTTGTAATTCTTCTTTTGATACTCATAGAAGCGTGTATCAAAAGTTCATCTCACTGATCGACTCTTTACTGGTAGGGGAATAAAATTGTAACTAAAACAAATTAGTGGACCTTGTTTGTTGCGTTGAAGAAATATTTAAGGATGTGGGTTATATATTTTAATCGTTGTCTGGAGACGTTGCAAAGGTCCGATACAGTTGAATCCATTCCGTTTGTAGTTCATTCGTCGTTCCATAGTCATTAGTAGTGGGGCCGGCGGACTGTCCCTGCAACCCAGTGGCAGCTTTGGTTGTGCCAGGCTGCCCAGGCATTCAAGCAGCCTTGCAACCCGGACTGCTCACCCCGCTTCTGTCTTATCAATGCAACTCCATCCTCCCAAGGGATTGGATTGGACCCAAGCTTGGGTAAACGGAGCAACATGTACACGCTCTGTATGGCTTGGACATACCAGAATAATAGTTGGGTAGAAGAGTCTATGTAGCTTTCAGGAGGCGTCGGATCCTACCTCATTCATAGACCCACAGACATATTTTTTTTTTGATTTTCTTCTATTGGTAACTGACAAATTCAGTAAAATTCAAACGACAAAACGCATTGTCATCCACGCTAGTAAACTGAGCCACCCTGGTACTAACAAAGGGTGTGACGTTTAATTTGTGTTGGCTGTCACCTTTGTTTTTGTTATCGTTGAGTTTCGAAAACATCGTGCACAATCAGCTCTTGTTGGGGAAGAATTATTCCTCAGAATAATCTTCTGGCTCAGTGTAAATTCCCATTAGTATCATGAAGTTCCCTTGGTCCCACACTACGATCGTTGATATGATCAAAAATGATCATAAAGTTGAAGAAAAGTGCCACAAAGTAACGGCAGGTAAGCATGCGAGCATAAAAAACAATCCTTTGTTTCGTTACCCACTTGGAATTACTGTAGCTAAATGATGTTTTTTAATGCCACCGCCTATAGACATTATTGCAGGCAAACTTACGATAGCAGAGTTCGTTGAAGAGCTGGGACCTGCACTGACTCACACCGATGCCTCCGTTCGGGCGCAGGGCACACTGTTGTTATCGAACGTGCTGAAGGATTTACCACCGGAAGGACTCACCGGGGAGCAACTGGAGTTTGTCAGTGCGTTTTATTGTGACCGCGCAAAGGACCACAATGCCGTCTCTCCCATGGTCCTCGTAGGTATGGAAGCACTTAGCCGCATGACGAATCTTTCCGATGCTGCCGCCGTGCGACTGTTGCGATCACTCTTTGAACTCATTCCCTGCCAGAGCCAGAAGAAACCGGAACGAACACTGTACTTTCAAACGATAGTGGCCTTGTCCGAGCGCAAAACGGATGCACTGAAAGAATGGGGTGCCGACTTCATCTACGGCGTTATCGGCGCAATGGAGGGCGAGCGGGATCCGCGTAACTTGCTGTACCTTTTCGAGCAAATGCCGACATTTATCCGCGCGTACCCGATGCACCATCTGGCGGAGGAAATGTTTGAAACGTTTGCGTGCTACTTTCCCATCGACTTCCATCCGAACCCGAACGATCCGGTTCCGATCACGCGCGATACTCTAGCCGAGAAGTTGGCCGATTGTCTTTGTGCGACCGCGGAGATGGCGGTGTTTGCCGTACCGCTGCTGCTGGAAAAACTCGACAGTAGTCTTAACGTGGCCAAGCTGGACTCTTTGGCTTTACTTGGCCGTTGTTTGGCTCTGCTCGACGTTAAAGAGGTCGAGGAACATCAGGCTGAATTGTGGAGCGCGCTGAAACGGGAATTGTTTCCATCCGGACCGAGCTCCAGCACCGACAAGGCGCTTCAGGAGGCTGGATATGCGGCAATGCAAGCGTTAGCGAAAAATGCTTCCACAAGCGAATCTTCAGCAAAAGCCTTTCTCGATCAAACATTGCTCGGCGTGATGGGAAGTTTAACTGACGCGAGCTCCAAAAACTTCGAGGCGAGCCTGCAAGTCGAACTGGCTTGTGCCCGTGCAAGTTCCTATTGTGCGGTGTATGTCATCGAAAAGCTCGTACCGATGCTACTCGCCCAGCTGAACGTGGATGGGTTCGTTGAGATGCGGCTTCAAAACATCCTCGTCGATAGCCTTCAGCGTCTGATGATTCCCTGCGCTCAGTGGTATTGCTGGGCCGAGCTCGACCCTACTCTTCTCGGCCAGGTGCAAAAGAAGTTCATCGAAATTCTTCTGCAACAGCCGAACGCTAGCGAACAAAAACGGTCCGCCTTGAAAGCATTGGCAGCCGTGCCGGAAATGGTGACGAGTGAAAATCGCTACGTCGTGTACAACACGATTGTGAACGATTTGCTTACTAGCATTGACAAAGTGCCCCAGACAGATGCCGTTGAGGACTGCTTGTATTCCTTTGCCACTCGCAACCAGCAGGAAGTTAAAACGGTCGTCCTCAATAAGCTGATCACACATGACTATGCCACAACCGAGCAGGCGGTGATCCAGCGTACTTTCAAAGCGCTGGGGAAATTGATTCTTTATCATGGTTACATGGAAAAGATGATTGATTTCTTTCTCTCGCTCGTGTTTGCAAAGCCTCCTCCGGTCGACGATCGGTTAGCAATCGTCGCCATGGACACGTTGACGGACGTGGTCGAAACGGGTAACCATAGCCAACTAGCGAAAGCAGAACTGTACGTTCAGTACAAGCTGCTCGATCGCTTTTTCGAGTATGTCACGGATCAGCTGACCTCCGACTATCTGTACAGCATGTCCCGTTTAATAGCAGCCGTCGTAAAGCAACTCCCAACGGACGAGCAGAAGGATTTGGTACTCAAACGCCTACCCACTCTGCAGCTTCAGCGTCGCTCCCACCTGTACTTGGCATCCGGCTTGCTTGGCTATCTCGATGAAAGCGTACCACTGGTGGACCATTTCGAGTCGCTCGTAAACGACCTTAGCAAACTGGCTCTCGAAACGGACGACGAGCGTGTTCGGCAGGTTTGCCATCGCTTGCTGTGTAGTTTGTTTAACCGCATGCCGGACGACGACCATCATCGTGGGGTTCTAAAGCGGCTGCTGGCGGTGCTCAAGACGGAGCTGAAAAAGCACAACCACCAGGCTGTGCTCATCCTCGGTTGGATTGGCAAAGGGTTGATAGCACGAGGCCACGCGGAAGCGGGTGAGATCATCGACGACGTGGCCGAGCTGCTCGATCACCCAACGCTCAGTCACATGGCCGCACTTGCGTTCGAGATCCTGTCGCTGGAGTTCCCTCAGCTGCACCTACCTCTGCTAAAGGGCCTTTTCAAACAGAAGCTTTTCGTGTGGGTCATGAAGAAGCTGGAAGGTAAGATGGAACAGTATGCCGTCGCGCACCTGAAGGCTTTGGTGTTTGTGTTCAAGGCGACACCGCACGCGGTGCTCAAGATGAACCTCGCGAAGGTTGGCCCAGTGTTGCTGAAGTGTCTGGCACAGGACGACGACTACACGATGGTCGAGGCATTGACGATGGTAGGCCGATTAATTCGCGAACTGGATGTTTTTGTGCAGGACCACCTGCAGTCGTTGATTCCGGTGCTTCTGAAGCTGGCCACACGAGAGTCTTCCATGGTAAGTACCCTGTCCGATCGGACCTCCTCGAAGTATACTCTCAACGTTCTTTGTTTTTGATTTACAGAAAGTGCGCATTGGGGCGCTCGAGTGTTTGCTCTACATCTGTAAATATCCAACCTTCCTGCTGCTTCCTTTCAAACAGACCGCGTTGATCGAGCTCCAGAAGCCGCTGGACGATCGTAAGCGTCTAGTGCGAAATGCGGCCGTAGCTGCTCGGCTTCAATGGTATTTGGTTGGCAGTACAGAGGAAGCGAAGGATGACAAGTGAAGTAACGGCCAGTACCGGTGGGAGGAGTGAACATCGACAGCCAAATTACCTCGGCCTTCCTCTGCGCACGCCGGGTGACGCTTTCCAATGAGGATCGCTTAATAGCCTATAGCTTGGTGATGCATTTTATTCGAACGAAGCGCATTTGTTTTAAAGACATCTTCAAAGTAGAAGTGGAGAGGATCGGCCCAGAAACATCTCCGCAAGCTTCCCTTGTTTCATTGGAAAATAAAGATAACATTCTATTGTAACCAGATTATTTAGTCCTGTGAATGTCTGTTGAATATTTTGGATGGTAAATTGTTCAATCATAATCCTTTAAAGTTATCTTTTTTATATATTTATATTTTTATTGATAAACTTAACAAACTACTAAAAAACCAACCACTGTTCAAAGTAACAGAACAAATTGCACAAAACATAATCAACCATTGCCAAGCGCCAAACCGAGATCGTGCCACTAGAGGCCCTGATCACACTGGGCCCGCGCCATCAGTGCCACCTTCTGTGCCCGATTGATGACGTCCGGGCAGCGCTTCTTCCGCACCAGCCGGCAGTCCTGGAAGAAGCCCTCGTTGCGCGGGAACCCGTGGCTTTGATCGCTGAACGTGATCAACCCCAGGCCCCAGATGCGCCCGCCGCGGAACTCACCCTCGTACTTCATGCCGTCCGCCCGCCAGAACACACCGTGTCCGTGGAACCATCCTTGCATGAACTCCCCCTCGTATCTAAGGGAGAGAGAGAGATGGAAACGAAATAGAATGTCGCATGCCCTGTGGTCGCTAAGGATCCTCTTCTGATCCTTCTTTGCCTACTTTGCTCCATCCGGAAAACACTGCGGGGAAGAAAAGAGAAAAGTATGACTGTTTCGTGCTGGCAGTCGAGTTGGGAACTGGCGGTGCGTGCCACTCTTACCATCACACCCAGCCCGGAACAGACACCGTTGCTGAACGCCCCATCGTACCGGGTGCCGTCGGAGAACATCATCGAGCCCATGCCGTGCTTCTGGCCCCGCTGGTTCCAGTCGCCAATGTATCGCGTCCCATCGTCGTACCGATAGCCGCCACATTTGACCACTCCCGACTGGACGCTCTCCATCGTCGCTTGCTTTGTGACTCCGTCGCGTTCGCTAGCTTTTGCGGAACTGCTGCACCGACTTTGAATGGCCAACCACTCGGGTGGACTACTGTCAATGCGGTGCGTCCTTGGTCACTGCACCTAAATCCGATTTGTGTGAGGCGATGCTATCGATTGTCCGTCGTGCCGAATTCCTGTGCGAACCGAGAGGGCGATGTTGAAACGTGAAACTAATCCTATTAGTAGATGGTCGATCGATTGTAGGAGTTTTGGTGGATTCAGCCATTTCATTCTAGTAAGATTGGTTGCTTAAAGAATATTCTTCTATTGACACAATTGCTCAAATTCATTACCTATTTCACTTGATAACTGCTAGTAATAGATTTTAGTAATAAAACTTTTTTTTCCAACGGCTTTTCAAAACCAGCCGTGATCGTTGCGACATTTTTACGGCATTTAATTGAACCTATAAACGTGTATAAACTCCATAAATCTTATGTAATTGCATTTGTTTCTTTGGAAAAGGTGTATGAAACCCGAAAAGTAGTAGCGAGGTAACGGATAAACCGAGTGCAACGGTCCGCACTCAGCTGGAGATGCATCTGGTTACGTGCAACTGTACAATTACGTGAGCATGATGATCCTCCAAGCCTTAAGTTGTCGGTGGTTTTTTTTTATTAAAGAAAGGCTAACGTCTAATTATTTAGGGATAAGGATTTTTCTACCCCGAAGAGGATGGTACTAAAAACAAACTAGTTTGAAGAACTTATAGTTCGTTTTAAGAGTTTATATCATGTATAACTCACACGCACAACCGTATACCTTTGCTAAATAATGGTTAAAATTTAATGCTTTTCCACTTTTAACACGTCTTTCAGCAATATATCTCAAAAAAATGTTTACTGTAAAACAGTTTTATGATCATAGTTTGCATTATTTTTTTATCGGTTAATTCTTTTATTAATTTAGCATCCACGTTGCTCCTTACAAATATACCAGTTCTAATTACCATTAGTTACTTTGTGTGTTTATGTAAGAAAATTTAAGTATGTTGAAACAAACAGAATTTTTGAAGGAATCTTTATTTTCTAAACTGAAATCTCGTAAATTCTCTAAAAAGTTTGATTTTTTTCTGCTAGAGTTAAGCAAAAAAATGCCAAAAACTCGAGTTGCCAGTTTGCCAGGTAATCAAATTAACCAATGCTTGTATGCGAAGCGTTCGCATCAATCCATCATCCCTATGCACCACACATTCCTCGGAGCAATGGCTTGCACTAATCAGACTTCGCAGTGAAGCGCGTTAAACAAATTAACTTTACATTGCTTCGATGCACTCGACACACTCCTGCTGATAACACTATCGTTGGGGAAATTTAACCAACACCGCCACGAAATGAACACTTAGCTTCCACCGTCCGCTCGAAGGCGATTAATGCCTTGTTTTTGCACTCTGCACCAAAACAAAAAGGGCAGCTAAAACCAGTTGCGCCGGAAAAGGCACAATCCAACGTACGTCTGGTTTCACCGCCAGCCACATAAACCAGGCCCTGCCAATGGGCTTTGTGGCTTCCGTTTGCACATGCACTTGTTGCATTGAACGTCGATTCACTTTCGTTTTGAGCATGGTGACAACACATCGAAAAAAAAAAAACGAGCGATTGTCCGCTAACCTGGCTGGAACTGGTGCCGGAGACTGCCTGCAACCTCCGGAAAAGCCGCTTGCCGTTGATGCCGAGCCCAAGCCACGATGTAGCCTCGTGCGCGTCTCCTTAGCGATTGAAGTCCGGCTTGGGCTCCCTCCGGCAGTTTCTTGGCGTTTGCGTTCGGCATGCCAAGGGCGGGGGGAAAAGGCGGAAAAATCGGATGCCAAAGCACCAGCAAGGAGGCGCGTACGTCACGCTCGGAAAAGTAATGTTCGCTTCGCCGGCGATAAAACGCAGGCGGGCACGCTGTACGAAGATTAATCTTGCCTGTTTTTTTTTGTATTCTGCCCTTTTTCGCCTCCTTTGTTTTTTTTTTGCTTAGAGTCACGAAATGTGGGTTGAAGTTTATGTAACCATTGCACCGGGCAGATATAATTTTATTGTCCACCTTTACGGCTCTCTCTTCTTCTGTGTTACATTTATCACCACTTATTGTTGTATGTTTGATTTCGTCGCGGATTACAGAAGAGCAGTTTAACGCTGTGTCTATATCGATGCGCTTCGTATGCTTTGCTTTGTAATGTAATTTTTCAGGTTCGATATTTTATTGTTATTTGAATAATAATTAAATTAAATATCAACAATAGCTTTTTTTTATAAATTCTGATCATATCAATCGATGAAATTGAAAATTGGTCATCCGTTACACATGTACCGCACAATTTAATTTTCTCCTTGACTTCTCGCGCTCTACGATGAGCTTCTGCAAAAGAAAACTCATGTGCATTGGCACGAATAACATCCCTCTATCCCAACGCACAGTACTTTAACTTCCCATTTTATGTGTGTCTTCCCTCATGCCGCAGCTTCCGGCGTGATCTTCGGAAGCGATCTATCGATCGTTGCATCTCACAAAAACAAAATTCAAAAGCCTCAATCTTGGTGCTCGATTCTTCGTCCGGCATCTTCGGGCTAAGAACCGAAACGAGCTGCCTTCCAGCGTGTGTGTGTGTGTGTGTGTGTAGAGTGTTCGATGATACAATCGCCGGTTACGCTGGCGCATCCACAACGCACGTCACGCAACGTGCGGTGAATTGATGCATCGACAACAAGCGACGAACCCCCTCTCGATGGGGTGACGGGGGGGAGATCTTAATGGGTTGCATCCAACACAACGACGGAGCAGCATGGAACAGGAAAATGCGAAACACAACCGAGCGAGTAAAGCATAATTAGCACGAAGCGAAAGATGGAAAAACTGCTCACACACCAGTGCGACGTTAGGTTTTTACGCTAAATGCTGCCGGCATCGAAAAATCCGACCGACAGAAGACTACGTTGTGCAGCATAGGCTAATCAGCGGGTTGTGTGCAGCCCCCATTGGTGGTGCACGAGCGTGTGCTGGCCGCATGGTACCGGAAGCGATTGGCGGAAAAATCCGAAGCATAAATGCTAACGGAACGGGCACGGGCGAATAAACTTGACTATGTAGTAAAATATGTTGGTTGAAAAGTATACTGACTCCATTGGTGTCTATTGCTAAATTTAAAACGCGCTAGGATTATTTTTCCACATAAATTATTGACGAATGGAAAATATGTAAAAGTATTTTAATAAATTTTAAACACACAACGAACAGTATAAATATAAATTGTGGTTGATCAAACATCTCCCCAATAACACATTTGAAAAACAATAACGTCAACTGAATGAACATTTCATGTTATAAAAAACAAAAAATACAAACAATCAATCGACGAAACTTATCGATCCATGTATTACAGCACAAAACAACCCGATCAAGCTCCAAACTCCAGTGGCGCCGTGGTATATGAATCACAAGTGTTTCCTAAAATGCGGAACACAAGTGATAATGAAAGTGAAACCTAAAGCACCCTCTGCGGACGTGCGACCGGAGGGGCACGGGCGCAGTGAAACCAACCACCCTTTCCGGTTGCTTGCTCTTGGGCGAAAGAAAGCCGGGGTCCACCATGCGGCGCTTCCTCCCGTTCGCCGTCGTTAAGGGTAGCAAAATTAAATCATTTGCAGCGGAATGCATGTACATAAATTCGGTTACGGTGGAGGGGAGATGGGAGAAGGAGGAAGGTTGAAGGGGGTGTTATTACGTCGGCTGGGCAATCGACCGTTGGAGGATTATGTTCGTACCGAATGAGGAGCAGCTGACCGCGGTGTCTTTACGGTGGCATGCCAACAACATTTTCGGTCTGTTGTTGTCTCGTACTGTTTGGGTTGATCATTTGAAGACATTCGTGTTTTACAGCGAGAGACATACATGATTACGCGGGGTATAAGTTATATTTTTTTGCCAAAGAATATTCTGCATTCACGAGGGAACGTTTCGGGGAATAAATATTTTTTTAAGTTTTTAAAAACCATTCCCGGTTTGAGGGATGATAATTCTTTCGTTCTTTTTTTTTTATTTTATTGGATTATTTTTCAACACATCTACGTCAACAATGTACTACAAGAGTTCTTCATAATAAATTCAAAATTTTATTCAATTCATAAACAAAAAATACATCAGTAAATCTATTTTCCATGGTTCTCCTCGATACGGTAGTGGAGGTGATAAACCTCTTCATCGTTTCCTTCTGTTTTTCTCTTTTTCTCCCTCTCTCTCTCTCTCTCTCTTCGTCGGTATAGCACAAAAACCATGCTACAAATTACGTACATTTTAATATAACTCTGACAAGTTCTCCTACCATATGGGAAGACATTTCCCCCACGTTTCGAATGCTAAACACTGGCAACGTTTGGGAGTTTTGTGTCCACACGGTACCCCCTCCCTATCCTCTGTGGTTTCCGACGAACCTTTCGAAGCACTATCTTTTAACGGATTCTATCGCTTCGCCGGTTGATTTGTTCGCACCTGTTTCTATTGTTTCTTTCGTTCGTTCGATCTACATTTTAACGTTATAAAATCGAGGAGCATACACGTTCCTACCTACTTGTTGAAGAACATTCCGTTTGAAAAAAAAAAACAAATGTATAAAACCTACTTACATCTTTTATTTACATCATACAAAACTATCACGTTTCCATCTCGCGCTGTAGAAACGAAAACCCTTGACGGGTAGGTTGGTAGAATTGATAATCTTACTGCTAGAAAAGCCGAGTAATGTTCTTCGCCCCATTCTTACTCACTATTTACACTTTCCCCTAACTATTCTTTGCAACTGGATGCTTTCAGTTTAAAAGAAACGAAAAAAAAACCTCGACTGATCGACTCTTCTTAAAGTATCTATCCAGCTCCGGGATGTTCGTCTACGATAAAATGGCAAAGATGCGTTGGTAAGCAAAACTACAAAATCTTACTACAAAAACAAAAAAAAGAAATCCCCTCTTTCGTTACCGTTCACGATGAAATTGGGGTGTGCTCGCGAAAGCCAATTTTTTTTTAAATCACGTCACGTGAGCAAAACAAAAATCAAAGGCACAAAAGTATCGGTACGCGATTGTGGCTGCTTGTGTTTGATCGTCGATCGGATGGCGGGGAGTTGGTGGGCAGAAGAGAGATATGGGAGCGCACCACTCCTCAGAAGTGGTCCACCTTGACGGAGACGGTGTGGGCGGCCGTGTTACTCGGCAGATCGATGTCCTCCCAGTCGGTCTGCAGGTTCTTCTCGCTATCGGTCGCCTTGAGCGACAGGCCGAGCGACGCGGTACGGCCGGCACAGTGCGGGATGTTGAGCGTGACCGGCTTCAGGAACTCGGTGCCCTGCGGGCCACACATCACCAGTGGCGACAGCATCGTTTCACCTGCGAGGAAAACGCGCGTGGAAAGTGACATAGGGAAAAAGGTGGAAAAACAAAGACAACTCGTTAGACTTGTTTGCACAGGAAGCGTTTGCTGAGAGAATAAATGCTCAAATGCATGCACAACTATTACGGATGTTTTACGGTGAATAAATCGATTAGAAATGAATAAGCGAGTGAAGCAACACAACGGCGGATATCGTAGCGAACATTAGGTGGATGCGCTGATGAGTTTTACCCAACGATGAATAATGTATGCAGCTAATCTATTACTAACCCACAGGGTGGATGCATGCAAGAAGCGACAATCATTTAACCATTAGCAGCTTGATCGATGATGGGTAAATGCATGCAAAATAAATTAAAATAAAAAACACACTCTCACACACAAACACACATTCAACAAAAACAGAAATAACCGTTTAACTAACGAAATGAAAACATATTTAACATAACAACGAAATCCAAATATGTTTCAACTTTGAATAAACAAGTGAAAAAAACATACACACACACACACAAGCCTTTAAATTGTGTATGAAACAATGAACATAAAAAGAGAAAAACAAAAACGAGAGACATAAAATATAAACAAAAAAAGAGAGAAGGACGATGATAGCAAATGGAATAAAAATCACATAAACAAAAATCACATCAATCATAACACTATTAAAACAAGACCTGAAATGTGAATTCATATGGTGAAAAACTAAATGTGTGACAAGATGAAAAAAAAATTTCAAACAATTTAACATAAAAAACCATCAGACACACACACAAGCGAAAAAATAAAATAAAATTCAAGCAATTGCTGCTGCAAAAACGTGAAGCGTTCAAAATATGTGCACAACACAACGTCGCGCGTAAAAATGCAGAAAACAGAAACAAAATTTGCAATTGACGGCACGTGGGTGAAAAGAGAAGTAAGGGGCGGAGAGGAAAAATAGGCAAAAAACAAACAAACAAAAAAAAATGCATACAGCAAAATCACGAGCAACACAGCAAACATAGGAAAAACAGAGGAGAGAGCATACGATTGATAAGTGTTTCATAAACTAGTGGGGAAGTGAAAACAGTACAACACTAAAGGGGCGTGGAGTAAACAACATAAGAAAAAAGGAAGAAAGAGTGTTGAAGTGTGTGTGTGTGTGTAAATGGAGAGAGTCCAGAAAAAACCACCAACCATTCTCCATGTCGAGCGGTGGGCCGCCGACGCTTTCGCTCAGCCGCGGATCGGTGACGGTGAAGTAGATCTCCTGCTTGACGCCGGGCGCGATCGCACCGGGCGGTATCTGCAGCGAGACGTTCCAGACCGGATCGGCCAGGCTGCCGCCGGTGGCATCGAACAGCCCGCGGCGGGTGATCGGTTGCCGGGGTGGCGGCAGTCCGAGCGACAGTTCGCTCACGAACGGTGTGCTGGTTGCGTTCGGGGGACCTATCGGGAGGCTCATCTGCGAGCTGGCCCCGGTGGCCGTGGTGTACTGCGTCTCGATGGACGTGCGGCTTGCGTAGACGGCCGGATCCGGCGGTTGCGTCGGTGTACGGTTCGCCCCGGCTGGTGGTGGTGGTGGCGGTGGCATGACCGGTGGAGCCGTTCGTTTGAGGAAGTTAGAAATGTGAGAAGCCCGGGCACTCTTCGGTGTTCCCATACCGAGCACCGGGGACGAGGTGGCGATGGGTCCGCTGACAACCTTGCCAAGGTCGGAATCGTTCTGATTGCTCACGGTAAGGGTGCGCTCCTGGGATTGGCCCTCCTCGTGTTCATCGTCTTCCAGCTCATCGTCATCCTCTTCGGCGGCCAAAGGAGCGGACGAGGTGGAACCACGTACGGGTCTCTGCTCTTCTTCGCCACTCACCACTGCGGGTGGCAGCGTTTTGTGCTCGAGTATCTCGGCCGCTTCCTGCGACCCGCCTATATGCAAACTGGCCATCTCGGACACCGGAGCCGTCGGCTGGCATCCGTCGAGTTCGTTCTTCGACTCGTAGATCGGTTCGTGCTTCAGCTCCCGGCGCGAGACGTACACCGGTTCGGCCATCGATTCCATCGCTTCCTTGCGCGATTGGTAGATCTGGTCGCGCATCTGACTGCGTCGCTCCCGGAGTTCGCCGTTGCGGGACGACGAGTAGCCGCTCTTGCACGAACTGCTCGACGGCGAGTTCGGTGAGCTCGAGCACGAGCCCCCGCTGGCACCCGGCGTGACACCCTGGTTGCGCAGGAAGCGATCACTAGGACCGGTGGTATTTGTAGCCGAGCTTGTGTTCCCGGTCGTTCCGGTGCTACCGTTGCCGGACAGCGACGAAGGCTGCTGCTGCTGCTGCATTTCCACCATACGACTCTGCTGGATGCGATCTTGCATTTGTTTCTTGCTCTGGTACAGATGGTCCCGGTGCATCTCCCGTCGGCTCTGGTACACCGGGTCTTCCAGCCCGGCCCGCCGCGAGTGCTCCCTTGCCTCATTGTACAGGAACGAGCCGCTTTTGCTCTGGTAGATCGACTCATCCGCTCCCTCCACCGTCCGTTGCTGGTGGTGGTGGTGGTGAGTTCGGTGGTGCGGCTGGTCCGTTATGGACGCATGGTTCGGTGCCCGCTCCGAGCCCATACGGCGCCGGTTCAGCTGACCAAAGCTCGGCGAAGGTGCCGTCCGATCGGCCATACTGTGGCGTCGCACAATCCTTCGCCCGAGCGTACTGACGGTCGCGCCCGGTTCCAGCTGACCGCGACCACGCTCCAACTCGATCAGTGCCCGGTTGGCGTACAGGTTCTCGTCCTGCTGGTAGTACTCTGCTTGGCCCTGCTGCTGCCGCAGCTGCTGTTGCCGGTAGTGGCCATAGTACGAGCTTCCTCCGCCGTTTCCGTAGATCGACTCCATCTCCAGGTTCTGGTAGGTACTGTTCGCGTCCTTCGGGTAGTACGGCTCGTGTCGTTCGTACCCTCCGCCACCTCCTCGGGGCAGCTGGGGCGAGTACGGTCCCTGATATCCCGGCCCATACCGGGGATCGTTATAGTACACCTGCTGCTGCTGCTGAGGATAGACGGCCCGTGGGTCATACTGTTGCTGCTGACCGCTCATCATTCGCGCCACTCGGGGCTCCATCATCGAGTGCTGCCGCTTCAGTATTGGCCGCAGTGACTTCTTGTCCGCATCGCCCGCCAGGCTGACCTGCCGCCGCAGGGGCCGGGTGGACTTGATGAAGGCGTTCCGGATCGCCTTCAGGGGCGACTTGAGAATGTTCTTCTTCGGCGGCTTGGCCGGCAGCTCGGGCGGCAGCGACGGATCGTAGTGAGACGGGCCGGGCGGTTGGCCGGGTATGGGTGGCAAGGGTTGCCGCTGCAGGTGGCGCATCCGCTCCTGGTGCATCAGGTGCTGCTGATGCTGGTTGAACTCATGGATCGACATCATTGGCTCCATGTCTCTGCAGAAGGAGGAGGTTTCGGGAGGTTTTTTTTGGGTATAGGGGGGTTTATTTTCGTTTTTTTTTCTTTTTTCGAAGGCCATCAGGAATCGGAGGAGGGTTTTGGTTATCGTTCATTATCGTACGCCAAAGTGTCGAAGAAGTTGGGATTATTGGGTGTTGGGAGGGGGGTGATTATTTGGTTGGTTTTTTTTTGTCTAGCAGATGCGTGAAACACACCATCTCACCATCTCGGGACTCGAAGTAACCGGGGCAAGAGGACATCACAATCTCATTAATGCATTCGACGGGATGCACTAACTTTTTCCCCCATTTGATTTCATGCGATCCTGATTTTCTCTTTTCCTGTTCGTACGAAACGACCTACACGAGCCATCGGAGGATAGGACCGGGTGAACTGCCGGAAGGCAATCCAACCGGCAAGCGGACATAGTGAAAACCTTGATCTCTTTCACAACGGGGGGGGAGCGGAATAGAAAAAAAAAAAGTTTCATCCTATTGGCCACAGCTTTTGGGGCAGGATAAGACACAAACTCGCACACAATCGATCATACAAGAAACGTCAATAGAGAAGGAAGACAGTGTGGAGTGGCCCACTTACAGGCCCACATACGGAAGCACGCTCATACCACACACACACACACACATATACACATACACACTGACAAATTCACCATAGTTTGGTTCCTGTTGCTCATTTACCAACCGTGTCTAAGTACAACAACCAACCCCTAGTCCCTTCAACCACCATTACACCAGCTTGAATTACCTTGATCCGCGCTTCCAGTTTGTTCGCGTTGGTCATTAATGTTACGGAGAGTACGACTAAGTTAAGCTAGGTAGGTACAGGGTAGAGGCAAAGTTATAGATTTGAATACACATAGCAGTGGACAGGGTCAGAGTGAAGAGAACCATTCTGAGTTAATTAAAGATAGATTTTTTTAGGATTGAATATTCGCCAAAAATAGACATAGCGAAAGTAAATTTGAAGCTATTGTTAGTAAGGCAGGAACCAAGCGAACTCGGTACGGTAAACTGAGTGTATTAATAATCGAAAATACATTCTTTCATAAAATAATATACGCGCTGGGGCTACCGAAGAAGCAGAGATTAAATTGTATATTACAAGCGCTTAAGCCGATGGGTATAACTTTCGTTTTTTTTTTTTAAATAATACCGATAAAACATTACATAAATGTTTCTATTTGAATGTAAAAATAGGACTGGTTTGCCGGTAGCGAAGAACATAAAAAATACAGATACGCGATCAAGTAATGTAAATGCCAAACCAATCGAAGTACGATAGGAGCGAAAAGGGACAAGGGAGGAATGAAAACAAAGAATTTACGAATTTTCACGCAGAGCAGAGAGATTTTGTCGTTTTCTATTTGGTTTGTGTTTGGTTGTTGTTTTGCTTCGCTTTGAACGTACCAAATAAAATGAGGGTAAAAAGTTAGTGCGATCTGTGTCTTTGCCGATACATGTAGATTGGAATAATATTTGTTTCACAGCACGGTTCTAAAATTCGTCTACGAGGAAAATACAGTTTGTTTTTGGTGCGGGGGAAAATTCGGACTGCCGGAAAAAAGAGTTTGAGAGATGGATTCTTTTGTTTTTTTCTTCTTTTCAATTTGCGTCATCGCGATCATAACAGAGGGAATGAAAGTTACGAGTCTAGCGTTTGTCTGAGTTTAATTTAAAAATATTAAGCGTTTCTTAAAAGCTCGCGTACACATTTCGAATGAAAGTTATGTTAAAACACACGCGCACAAAATGTTGCAGTTTTGTTCAGGCCGTTGAAAACCGTAACCAGCAAAAATTGTTAAAAAAAAAAGAACGTAGGGATGCACTTCATACGGCCCTTCCAAATGGCGTCAGTTAGAGAAATTGGTCAAGATTATATACGAGGTTGTTGTGGATGAATAAAAAAAAACATTTTAAAAACATTTTCCAAAGCGAAATACATCTCTACCGAGAGAAACGCGCGGCATGCTTGCATGGCGAACGATGAATTATGAATGTTGAACAAACGTGAAGAAAAAGTCGTATATTTATCACATTGCCTCTGGTCTGTCACGTCCTTCCTTTTCCGTCCAATTAATTCCTTGCCATTTTCCATTCCCTAACAAATGTCCGAGTGTTAGTAGCAAAACCGTGGTGGTTCACAAGAATCACCGTCGATGATGACGTACAGATTGTTTTTTTTTCTTATCTTTTCTTCCGGGGGACATAATGAAGGAAGTCGTACGAGGTGACGGGTTTTGAGATAGCGAAGGGTAGGGAAAAAAGAAAGAGAAAAAAAAGCAAAGGCTCCACTTACCGTATGTTGTGGTGGTGCCCGACCACGGTGCCTAGCTGCGGCTTGCGGTACAGCTCGAAGGCCGAGCCACGCTGCTCCCGACTTCCGGCGAGATCGAGCGCATGCCGATCGGAGGGATGCAGCGCTGGCATGTTGCCTGCGGGGATGAAATGAAACGTATTACGGTAAGAAGTGAAGGTTACCGAAGGTTGGGAGCGTTTTGGGTTAAGGGTTTAGGATTAGGAAGGGTCGGGATTTGGTACGGGGTTAATACCAACACGTTTATGGACGCATTGAGAGTGAGTGTTATCGATGCGGTCAACGTTTGTCGTAGGATGGATTATATGTTACTTTCCTCGAATCGGACTATAAACGTTACTTGTTTAACAAATATCATACAAATCGGAAGGGGAAATGATCTTTGTTTTTAATAATCGATCTCAAAAAATACACAGTGTAATGAAATTTGTCTAATGGTTTCTTCACAAATGTTATGCGGCAAAGAACACATGTCTGTTGAGCCCATATTAAATGATAATAACCTTTAGTTAACGTTTAGTTTAGTAAATGTAAGTATCTTTTCATTTAACACTCAATTATTGCATTCTTCTGTAACTGTTGATCTAACTGGTTCATAAAGAATGTTTTGTTGTTGTATCGTATTTTAATGGTAGTTTCTTATTACGGTCTCATTATATTGGATAATAGTTAAGTGTGAAGAAGTTGAGTTGCCCCTCTTGAGAATGATATAGGAGGTATTTGAAAAAAAAAAAATTTAAGACATATTAAGTCGAGTGCTAACAATATGATTTAAATTTACAAACCGATGAAAGTTGCTATCTTTTGTTATGGGCTTTATGCATCTCTTTTAAAAATGTGAGTAATTTTCATGATAGATTGTTTGAGTGTGTGTTGTTGTTGGTCATGTTGGTAAAAGGAGCGTAAGCAAATTGGAAAAGGGTTTTTCTTTTTGTAATTGGTGTGGTTGTGCGTGCATGCTTGTGCTTGTGGAGGTGGTGGTGATGTTACCTATGCCATGAGTTCCAGCCCCGTTACCTCTATGCATGTAAGTATTGCCGTAGGGGTATTGTGCGTTGTTACCGTTGTTATAACCATTGCTCGCACCCCCCATTGCCATTTGCTCCCGTGCACCACCATTGCCCATGTAGGAGTGATGACTACCGTTGGCGTTGCCGTTGTACATCGGTCCACCGCTGGCGCCACCGCCGTTCCCGTTTGCCCCAGCGCCAACGCCGTACGGGTTGTACGGGTGCATCGGTGGCATCGGTCCGTGCGCTCCCGTCGCCCCATTGTTCGGCGAGCTCGGCACGTTGTGGGCCATACCCTGGTGGTAATGGGACGATGCCATCGGTGGGTAGTAGAACCCATCCGGTGACCGTGGCGAAATGGGTTCCTGAAACAAAAAAAAATGTTAGGCTTTGAACATGCACAACACGTAGCGTTGACAACTTACCCCATTGTCCCACTGGCCTGAGTGGTGCATTCCGGAACCGTTGCTGCCGGCGCCGCCTCCACCGATCGGTGGCCGATAGTTCTTCGGCTTTGGTGGCGGAACCGGTTTGAAGGGGGCACCACCATTACCTAGGGCTCCACCAACCATGGCACCAGGCGGAGGTCCTGGCGAACCGATCATCGAAGGCCCTTTGTTCGGTTTCGAGTAGTCCGCCTGCGAGGCTGAATTATTACGACTGTATCGCGTGGTAGAAGAAAAAGTGGTGAATTAGGATTAGAAAACGTGCCAAACAAATCCTAAGGCAGTAACAAACCAACTCTAAAACTAATTGAACAGTGAAAATGGTGAAAACTGAACTCTAGAAACAGTGATCGGGCAATTGTAGCGCAAGAACGTTGCGTTCAGCAAGCAGGTTGGAATCAAACGGAAGGTACGGAGGAGTGTAAGGAGCGAAAACTGGCATCGTAACGCGGCACGAGCGAAACCATTTTTGTGGCAAAACAATTTTCAATCCAGTACATGGAAATGGGAAACAAAAGGAATGATGTGTGATAAGTTTGCATGGTGATACAGTGCACCTTCTAAAATAACGGAACGATTTTACAAACGAACGAACAAACTGTCTACCGATGGCGCGTTGTACCTTGCAGCAGTTCCTTGCAGCCGAGGGCCCTGAACTACGGGCCGTCTAGTGCCCCCCCTCGGGCAACATTAATTAAACAATCAGTACGACGGTAAAAAGAATAACTAACCAAGCCCTCTCGCCTAAACAAGTGTGTCGTACTTTGACTGAACTAATCGGCGCCTGTGTGGGCAGCAAATGGTGTGATAGTGGAGATTTGGTTGCGATTTGTTTAGGAACAACTGTTCCCTCATCTGCTGCCGGGACCTTATTTGGTTGGGCAAGGGATTATATCGGTACGCAGCGTGAAAACAAAATAAGAACAGGAAACACACATAGTTTCACTTCTCCGTTAGCGATCCTGCCCCCTTTTTTTTGCTTTCCCCTCTCTAACGCTTCCCTTCTTCCGTGACATCTTCCGTTAGTACCTGTATTTGCCGTAATCCGTTTTCGTTTCGATCATATGCTTCCGAGGGCTGTCGAGGACGAGATTCGTTGGTCGCTGCGGCAAGTTCATGCCACCGCCGGACCGATCGCCCGAGTTTCGTTGCGTCAGCGGCTCGTGCATTCCGGCGCCTGAGGGGAATAAATGTCTCCGTTAGTTTTGTATCCTGTTTGGCCGTTTCTTCAACAAGCGTACCATTGTAATTACTCCTGGCCGTCGTTAGCAGCATATCGGAGGCAGGGTTCATTGCTGGGTTGCGGCCATACTCTCCCAGACCAGCCTGATTTGGCACCATCGGATGCGTTCCGTTGCGCGTGCTGCAAAAGGGAAACGGAACAAAACGTTAGAGACTCGGTGCTAGCGGTTAGCATGGGGCTCGTGGCAATAAGCAAAGGAGATCGGTGGGGGGAAGGAGGAAAAGAAAATGTATTTTCGACAAAAAAAATCATAACTACGCAGAGGATCCTATTCCTACGGGCCAACGGGAAAATGCAGGAAAGAGGGGGAACCTGTCGTTCGTTTCGCCCAGCCATCCGCGGAAAGTAGTGCGGGAAAGACTTACTTTGGCACCGATTTCAGATCATCGGGTGC